>NC_069666.1:17922916-18226111 GCF_027244095.1 Hemicordylus capensis | reverse complement strand
TACTAATATGGTTAGGCCAAATTGGTATGCAATGGCCTAATTCAAATGGTCATTTGAATCTAGGTTTAATGTGGATTACCAAAGTTAGCATGATTGTGTGAACCCATGCCAAGGTGGGAATCTCAGATTAATCTCGGCCCATAAACCACCTTGGTTCACACAGTCTTGCTAATTTTAGTAACCCACATCAAACCTAGAGTCAACAGTTGTGTGAACCAAGCTTATACCGCTTTTTTGTGGAGAGAGGGGCCAGAACTTAGAAGCACCAGATGTTCCTTTGGTTTGCTTCCAACCCCGCAACTTCACAATTATGTATCTTACCCAGGGATTCCACCGATGATTCACAATGCAGGAAATAAACCCGAATACCCATGTGTAGCATAATGCTTGACCCCACACCCATTGTTCTTCATGCTTTGGGGGTATGTGAACCCTGTGCCTCTTAAAAGTCCTCTGCTAGACGCGCTCACCATTAAAATGTCATCTCCACTCATGTCTTCTCTGAGGATTTGGTCTCTCACCATCTGCAGCATTGTGTAGGCTACAACCACTTGGAAGTTTTTACAGGGCAGTCCGGTTAGGAAGACCTTAGAGAAGACCAACACAAGCTAGGGTCAGTGCAGAACAACTGAGGATTTCCACCTTTCATGTCTGCTGCCTAATGATACCACTTTCTCTCCCCATCAGACATCTTCAGGTTGTCAGTTTTGTGTAGGGTTCTTTCTATGATATGTACTATGTACAAGGTGACTTGAGCTTCACTAGGAAATTCTGTGACTACAGATGACACCTGCTTCAAATCAGCCAAATATTGACATAAAACCCAAGGCATCATCAGGAAAATGTGCATATATGCCTACCCACTGAAAGTTTTGTATCTTCCCTTGCTAGCAGATGGGATCTATCTATCTATCTATCTATCTATCTATCTATCTATCTATCTATCTATCTATCTATCTATCTATCTAATTGATTTCTATATCGCCCTTCCAAAAAAATGGCTCAGGATTTACATTCAACAAAAACAATTAAAATAAATTAACAATTAAAACAGAGACTATAAAACACCATAAAGCAATTAACAGTTAAAACACCTGAAGCAGTTTAAAAATCCTGGAAAACCACGTTACAGCAAGTTAAAAACATTTACAACAGATTAAAAACCCTGGAAGGCCAGGCCAAACTGATAGGTCTTGAGAGCTCTCCTGAAGGCCAATAATGAATTCAAATTATGGATTTCTTCAGGGAGTGTATTCCACAGCCCAGGAGCAGCTACACGGAAGGCCCACCTCTGAGTCTGGATGATGGGAGTTGTAGTCCAATAACAGTGGCAGAACCTCAAGTTAGTCACTAAGCTATGGCTGTTCCTGAAGCCTGAAGCTAAATAGGAGCAGGAAAACTGGATGTGGCATCCTTGTAGTGAGGAAGAAGGAAGGAATAGGCTTGCTAAATCACTCCAGGTCATTCTGAGAATCAGGGGGTGGATACTGTGAGCGAGAGGATGGCCAGGGGGTGGTTCCTAAACATAGGGGTGGAGCTTAGGCACACTTGGTAGGTCAGGGGAAGAGCCTGGCTGTATCTGAAATCAGGGAGGAGAACTGGTCTTGTGGTAAAGTGTGTCATCAAGTCGATTTCGACTCCTGGCGCCCACAGAGCCCTGTGGCTTTCTTTGGTAGAATACTGGAGAGGTTTACCATTGCCTCCTCCTGTGCAGTATGAGATGATGCCTTTCAACATCTTTCCATATTGTTGCTGCCCAATATAGTACCAGTGGGGATTCAAACCGGCAACCTTCTGCTTGCTAGTCTAGCATTTCCCCCGCTGCGCCACTTAAGGTCTTGTGGTAGCAAGCATGAATTCTTCCCTTTGCCAGGCAGGGTGTATCTTGGTTTGCATTTGAATGGGAGACTATCTGTATGAGCACTGTAAGATATTCTCTTTAGGGGATGGGGCTGCTCTGGGAAGAGCACGTGCAGGCTTGCATGCAGAAGGTCCAAAGTTCCCTCCCTGGCGGCGTCTCCAAGATAGGGCGGCATCTCCAAGATAGGGCTGAGAGAGACTCCTGCCTGCCACCTTGGAGAAGCTGTTGCCAGTCTGTGTAGACAATGCTGAGCTAGATGGACCTTGCAATGCTGAGCTTCCTATGTTCCTATATTCTCAGGGATATGAGAACTGTTGGAGATGGGTAGAGGAATGACTAGCAAAAGATTTTATGCCCAACAGAAAATATGGCTTTCTTTCTATCACCTCTCTCCCTAATGTTTTACTCCTTTCCCTAGACACCTTGAAAGGAAAGTTAGAATCCTGACAGATCAGGCAGGTCAAACCCAGAGACCGGTTTGGTAACTTACCTAGAGCACAAAAACTGCATTCACTTTGTAATTAACTCCTTGTACCTGGAGGACTCCTAGGGAAACTGACAAAGAGGCTGACCTACAACGCTTGAAAAACCCTTTATTTGCACGGATTAATTGAACTCCTTTGGAGTGCTGCCTTTGGAGAGAGCGAAGCAATTTCCCTTCCCATTCAGAGAGAGAGTTTTGCCCTCTCACCTTCCTGCACATAATTACAAGCAAATGACTGGCAAGCGAGAAGAACCTACTCAACAGGAAGAGCAAACGCTAGAAGTCTTCGTGCAAATATCCACTGAATTAATAACTGCTGTCCAGATGCAGGAAGGCAGTTATGAATGCTGAGCAAATGGGTTCTGTGCTGGTGGGTGGACAAATACCTTGGTGCTGTGGAAATCCTGGTCTCCCTTTGAGGTTCAGCGTAAAGGGTGCAAGAGGAGAGCAGCAGGTGGTGTTGGCATTAATCACTGGTGCCAGCCTAGCATCTGTGAGGCGGATGCTAAATCACTCACTTGGGGGGTGCACCATATGGAATCTGCCTGAGAGGTAGGAGTAGAACCACTGCAAAGCAGTACCTCCCACCCCCAACCCCCCTCAGACACTCCAGAAGGATACTATGATTGATAGTATCGAAAGCCACTGAGAGGTCCGAAAGGACCAACAGAGTCGCATTTCCTCTGTCAATTCCCAACTGCAGATCATCCATCAGGCTGACCAAGGCAGTCTCCACCCCATAGCCTGCCTGAAAGCCAGTCTGAAATGGGTCTAGATAATCAGTTTCATCCAAGACTGCCTGGAACTGGGAGGCCACCACCCTCTCAATGACCTTGCCCAACTATAGAAGGTTGGAGACAGGCCTATAGTTGCTTAACTGTGAGGGATCCAATGCAGGATTCTTCAAAAGAGGTCTGATAATTGTCTCCTTAAGGCAAAGAGGCATCCTGCCCTTGCTCAGAGAAGCATTTATAATTTCGATCAGGCCTTCTACAACAACCTCCCTGCCAGACAGTATAAGCCATGTCAGGCAAGGGTCAAGAAAACAGGTGGTAGGCCGCACCATTCCAAGCAGCTTATCCACATCCTCAGGAATCACAAACTGGGACTGATCCAGCCTGACCACATAAGCGCTGTACACCTCTGATATTGATGGCTGCCTCATACCAACCATCTCTTCAAGGTCATGAATGGACAATTCATGCTAACCACTTACTTCCCACAATCTCCAAACATCGTCAAAGGACTTGAAGACACGCTGGAAGAAGAGGCAGAACCAGGGGAACAAGGACTGCACCACTCGGCCTTTCTGTTCTAGAAAACGTAAGTAAGTTACGGTTGAAATCCTACAGACAAACCTTTCTTGACATGGAGGAATAGGCTGGTTGACTTCTGGACATTCTTCCCTACTGACATTCTTCCCTACAAATAAATGACTTTGTGACAGGTCTCCATGATTTAGAATCATAAAGTCACTGAATGTTAGAGTTGAATGGGATCTTAGAGGTCTTCTAGTCCACCCTCTACATCCTTGATGGATTATTGTCCAGCCTCTGCTTGAGAACCTCCAGCAAAGGAGAGCCCACCTCTGCACAAGACAGACTGTTCTATCACTGAAGAGCTCTTACAGTTAGGAAATTCCTCCTAATATCTAGTCTGAATCTGCTACCTTGTAATTTCAACCCATTGCTTCTAGCCCTGCTTCAAGAGCACCAAAGAACAAGCTCTTTCTTTTGTGTGGCAGCCCTTCAGATTTTGAAGATGGCTACCATACCATTCCTTAGTCTTCTCTTCTCCAGCCAAACATATCCAGGCTCCTTCCACCATTCTTCACAGGATGTGGTTTACAGACCCCCTCATCATCTTAGTTGCCCTCCTCTGAACTGATTCCAGTATATCAACATGGTTCTTAAAATATGAATTGTACACAGTTCTTTGCCCAGAATTGTACACACTATTCCAAGCGAGTTCTATTCAACACAGAACAGGATGGAATGGAACAATCACTTCTTGTGATCTTCTTCTGAGCCATCAAGGAAAGGCCATATGTTGTGATTGGTTGATGCCCCCCAGCTTTTGAAGTACCAGCATTATGATGTATTAAAAAACCAGGCTGCGAAGCTTACCCAGGTGCTTCGAAAAGACAGGATCCATAAATGAAACCAAAGCTCTTAGCATGATCAGGTTCTTCTCCACCCCAATGTTCATGATGCAGCTGTTCTCCTGGGAAACAAGAGTTCCAGAGTAGGAAAACATTCAAAAGAATCAATAGGACCTGGTCACATCATCCTTTTACACACTTAAATCCATGAGGCTAAACTGATCCTCATAAAGATATCATAAGAAAAAAAGAACAGCCCTGCTGGATCAGGCCCAAGGCCCATCTAGTCCAGCATCCTGTTTCGCACAGTAGCTCACCAGATGCTGCTGGAAGCCACAGGCAGGAGTTGAGGGCATGCCCTCTCTCCTGCTGTTACTCCCCTGCAACTGGTTTTCAGAGGCATCCTGCCTTTGAGGCTGGAGGTGGCCTATAGCCCTCCGACTAGTAGCCGTGATAGACCTCTCCTCCATGAAGTTATCCAAACCCCTCTTAAAGACATCGAGGTTGTTGGCTGTCACCACATCTCGTGGCAGTGAATTCCACAAGTTGATTATGTGTTGTGTGAAAAAAACCCCTCTGTTTGCTGGTCCTAAATTTCCTGGCAATCAATTTCATGGGATGACCCCTGATTCTAGTGTTATGTGAGAGGAAGAATAATTTATCTCTATCCACGTTCCACTTTAAGAATAATTTATCTCTATCCACTTTCCACTCTATCCACTTTACCATGCATGATTTTCTAGACCTCTATAATGTCTCCCTGCAGTCGTCTTTTTTTCTAAACTAAATAGCCCCAGGTGTTGTAACCTTGCCTCATAAGAAAGGTGCTCTAGGCCCCTGATCATCTTGGTTGCTCTCTTCTGTACCTTTTCTAGTTCTACAATGTCTTTCATTAGATGTAGTGACCAGAATTGTATGCAGTACTCCAAGTGTGGCCGCACCATCGTTTTGTATAAGGGCATTATAATATTAGCAGTTTTATTTTCAGTCCCCTTCCTAATGATCCCTAGCATGGAATTGGCCTTTTTCACAGCTGCCCTGCATTGAGTCAACACTTTCACTGAGCTGTCCACCATGACCCCAAGATCCCTCTCCTGGTCATTCACCGACAGCTCAGATCCCATCAGCGTATACTTGAACTTGGGGTTTTTCGTCCCAGTGTGCATCACTTTACACTCTAATATCCTGGACATTAGCGGTCGAAAATATATTTGTTCAATGAATAGATGTTAATCTGCCAAGACCTGTATGGAATGAATCCACATCATGGATATTAACATGGGACAGAAACTCTGTAACTGTAGAAAAAACCCTGAAAGAGATTTTAATTAGGGCTGTGTTTAGAGTGGTCACGTGTCCTCTTTTGTTCCAGACAGTTCTCTGTTAGAATGGCTGTCCGGATTCTGGTCCATTATTGGCTAAGCCTATTCATTTTCAGTGTATATTAGTTTAAATGAAGAATAGATCCTGTAGTATCAGCAGGATTCTAGCAGAGGGGATTTGTAGTTCACTGGCATGCATGTGTGAGCATGCGCTGGGTCAGGAAGAGAGGGAGAATAACTCAACAATGCAGGCAAAACTTGCGGCTTATACCAGGTTTTTAAATACACAAAAGCAGAAGTAAGGTGGCAGATTGCTGGTGAGTCAACCTTTCTTCATCAGAATGCAGTGGTGAGCGGTATTTCTATTTCAGTTTGCAACCATATAAAATTAGCATATGCAGATTTTATGCAACATCCGGCCATCTCTTATCCTCCTTGTTGGTGTCCTCCTTTTTGGTGATGTGCATCCAGCCACCCTATCTATGGGCTAGTTCAGACATCATACAGAATCTTGTTAGATTCTGTTAGATGAATCGAAATGTTCCTGAGCCACATGCTTCCCCCATCTATCCCCATGTGAGCATCTACTTCCTATCTAGGTTAAAATATACCATAATTGGTCATATTGTCCAAACCTACCAATCTCAGTTTATTCTATAACCTACTTGCTCCAAATAATCCAAGACCTGTAACTCCCAGCACAGTACCTCCAGTGACTGTTGCTGGTGTCTATCTTATGTTTATTTATAGACTGTGAGCCCTTTGGGGACAGGGAGTCATCTTATTTATATTTCTCTTTGTAAACCACCCTGAGCCATTTTTGGAAGGGCGGTATAGAAATCGAATGAATGAATGAATGAAATTGAATGAATGAATGAACTCACTTCAAATCTTGGGTACAGATCTCAGCCAGTCTTGGTTTGTTTTAATTTAGATAGGAATCATTCATTCATTCATTCATTTCTTTATTATATTTTTATTTAAACAAAAAATAACAATAGCAGATAACCAGAAAAAGAATAACAACAAAATATCAATTAAAAAAACCACAGCCATGTTAAAAAGAAATCCAGGGCCCATGTTTTGACCAAACACCTGTTTAAAAAGGGTGGTCTTCAGAGTCCTCTGAAAGGCTGGGAGAGAGGAAGCCATGTGGATCTCAACCGCAAGTCAGATCCACAGCTTGGGGGCAATCACTGAGAAGGCCCTGTCTTGTGTGCTCGACAAATGGGCCTCAGTAGGTATCAGCAGGTGGAGCAGAGCCCACCGAGCTGATCTAGTCAGGTGGGTAGATTCGGCTGGGAGCATGTGGTCCCCAAGCTACCTCGGGCCCAAGTACACACTTGTGTGCAGATGGGATTGGAGAGCACACATTCCTGAGGCTCAGGGACATCACATGAAGAGGTTCTTCTAACAGAGGTTCTTTTTGGAAATTGTGGCCTAGTTTGGACAACATGTCAACACTCACCTGAGGTTGGCTCTCTTCATTGTCTGAATGCGGGAAAATCCCACAACCGCGGTTCTGTTGCCAATTTCAAACTGAGGATTGGTTGGGTATGGTATGGTTGGGTAGCGTGCTGGAACTGGAGCTGACCTCATTGTGTCTTTTGAATGCAGAGACCTGGGGTTGCGTTCAAGCTCCTCCCACAAACATATCCCCTCTCATTTCAGGGCCAATAGATGCTAGGCAAGTGACAGAGGAAGAGGCAGGGAGATTGGAGGTGGAGGCAATGGAACCCCAGCTGCCAGATTGTCTGCGGTCTGATTCTTGGCTTCTGAGGTTAACCTCTGGTAAGCCTACCCTCTGTTTCACTTATTGTCCAAATGGGGCCTGAAAATGGTCTGATCTGGACTTTTAAAGACTTTTGCAGCATTTGGGGGATTTGCTTCATTCTCCTTGGTTGGCTATCTGAGACATTTGTCCCTATGGACTTGATTATCATTCTGAAGCGATCCATTCAATTGCCCTGGGCAGGCAGAGAGGGCGTGGGGAGAAGGCTGCTTTCACCTTCCCTTCCCCCTAGACGACCAAGCAGATCCTCTTTGCCACGCCTCTTGCATGCCCACATGGGCATCTCTGTTCCTTGCAGCGGAGAGAACGGAGAGAATCGAGGAGAGAATCGAGGGTGGAAGAGAATCGGACGGAGAGAATCGAGGGTGGAACTTGTTATTCCGGCCTCCAAGCACCCCTCAATGCAACGCATGCCATGCACATTGTATTGGGGATTCCCCTCTCAGACAGGTGCTCTATGCGCCCGTCTCCATGGCACGCAGCCAGAGGAATCACATGACACCTGGTAGCTGGGTGAAGGGTGCAAGAGCATCCTTAACCTAGCCTAAAAGCCAGGTTGATTAAGGGGGTTAGACAGGCAGGGAGCAGAGGGATTCACAAAGATCCCGCCGCTTTTCACGACCAGTCTAACACTGCCTGGGGGAAGCTCAGGCAGGGTTAGGCTGGTCATAAGAATAGCCTCTCTCTATATTGTTTTGAACTGGGTATATTTTTGTTAAAACTTAACAACACTTACAGTTTTTTGTAGAAAGAACTGGAATAGCCAGTAGATCTCATGCTCCTTTTCCACAAGCAGCCGGAAGAGCAAAAGCATCTCGTGAAAGCCCTGCTGGTATTCTGGCGGGTAGAGAGACAGGAAAAACCACATGATCAAACCACACCTTGGGCCAACAATGGTTCTCTGCATTTTCTACATCCCATCCACTCTGTTAGAAAATTGGATTCTCTCCAATACTCTTTTCAGCATCAATTTGATTCTCCATCTTGCTCAGTAACTTTATAACTTCAGCCATCATTGGAATATAGGAACACAGGAAGCTGCCGTATATCATTGGCTCATCTAGCTCAGTATTGTCTTCACAGACTGGCAGCGGCTTCTCCAAGGTTGCAGGCAGGAGTCTCTTTCAGCCCTATCTTGGAGATGCTGCCAGGGAGGGAACTTGGAACCTTCTGCTCTTCCCATCCCCTAAGGGGAACATCTTACAGCGCTCATGCATGTAGTCTCCCATTCAAATATAAACCTGGGTGGGCCCTGCTTAGCAAAGGAGGCAATTCATGCTTGCTAGCACAAGACCTGCTCTCCATCAGACTCTCCACCAGAAGAGCTACCCCAGGGGTTCTCTAATGTGGGTCCTCAGCAGTTTCCCCCTCTAATAGGGATTCCCAGATGTTGTTGACTACAACTCCTAGAATCCCCAGCTGCAATGGCTTTTGCTTGTGGATGATGTGAGTTGTAGTCAACAACATCTGGGAATCCCTGTTAGAGGTAATGAAGGGCCTCAGATGTTTCTGGACTACACTCCTATTGCCCCCTGCCACCATGGCAATCCCCGTGGCAGGGGGATGATGGGAGTTGTAGTCCAACAACATCTGATGACCCAAGTTGGCAAACCCCTGGGCTACCCTGCTTAGTCCAGCATCTCTTCATGATTCTCTCTCTCCCATTGAAAGCAGGCTTTTCCTTTTCTTCTGCTCACCAGCCTCCACATTGCACACATAGTTCAACAGAAGGATCTTTTCCAGTTGGTTCTTGTCTACGATGGTGTTGCCCTGGGCATCTTTGATGTAAAGCCTCTGAACATCAGACTCTGAAAGGAAAGATAAAGCAAGAATACAAGGACAGATCCTCTCCAGCAGCCCCTCTGAGTGATAGCCAATTTGCCCCAGGCAAAGACCTGGACTCTATCCCAACCAAGATGATTGATGCTGCAGTAGATGTCACCAGGTCATGAAATATGTTCACCGACTGATTGTAACTCCATATATGGAAAGATTGCTGTGTCCATTAGCTTCCCTTCGCATTTGGTTAACACCCCCGCCCTCCTTAAAAATAAATAAATCTCTGAACCTTTTCATGGCCTTGACCTACTCCACATTTCAATACCTTTCTATAGATAAAATTAATCTGGCAATAACTTTTCAGGGAATTCCCCTCCCTTCTATTTGCTTGCAAAATTAGTGTACATTATATAAGCAAGGGGATACCTACATAGTTAAGGGGAACAAAATTTTACAATTTTACATTCCATCATCACCAGCTCATTTGTTAGCTACTCAGGGATGGGTCTTCTCCATCGCTGCCCTTTGGAAGGTGCTCCCTGTCGAAATAAGAGCCTCCCCATCTCTTGACAACTTTTAAAAAGGCAATTAGGACACTTTTGTTCACCCAGGCTTCTAATTAGATTTACAGTTTTTGACAGTTTTAACATTGTGTTACATTTTAAAATTATTTTAATGTTCTAACGCTTTAATTTTGTTTTAATTTCTATTGCTTTCGTGTCTAACAGCCCAGAGACGTATGTTTTAGCTGTTATATAAATACTAGCTGGGCCGGGCACAGAGCATCTGTGCCTCTAGTTTTGCCCGCCTGCCACCGCCGCTTTCTTCCCTCCTGCCACATCGTTTTCTCCCCCCACCGCCACCATCATTTTCTTCCACCTGCCCACAGCTGTTTTCCCCACCGCTGTTTTCCTGGCTGGCCAGTTGGCTAGCCATTGCCGTTTTCGCCTGCCAGCCTCCACTGCTGCTGTTTTGTTTCCTGCCTCGCCCACCACTTTCTTCTCCCCCTGCCGGCAGCTGGTCGCAAACTCTTGCAAGAGTTGCCACACATGGGATTAGCCACGGATATGCCTTAGAGAAATATATAGATGTCAAATAAATAAATTAGGGTAAAGTGTGCTGTCGAGTCAGTGTCAACTCCTGGTGACCACAGAGCCATGTGGTTTCTTGGAAGAATACAGGAGGGGTTTACCATTGCCTTATGATGCCTTTCAGCATCTTCCGAGATCACTGCAGCCCAATATAGGTGTTTCCCATAGTCTGGGAAACATACCAGCTGGGGATTTGAACCAACAACCTCTGGCTTGCTAGTCAAGTCACTTTCCCGCTGTGCCATCTACACAACTGAAAATTGGGAGCCCCCAAACCTGGGTAGAACATAATTTTTGATTGTGTGAATGACCTCAGTCTCTCCCTGCTTTCAGCTATGAAATATCAGAGATAGATTCTACCATTTCCTGCCATGATGAAGTGGCAGTAGCAGGAGGCCGCTGATGCTCCTGCAGGTGAGCTAACAACAACACACTTGCTGTCTCTTTCAGGGGAAGGGGAGAAATGGAAATAGCTCGTTTGCATATCTTAATGCACTGATGCGTGCAGAGCTTCAATGGCCCTTCCTCAAGAATCAGGGCTGGCTGTCAAAACATTTAAATAAAAAGCAACCGAGTGATTTAAAACAAGGCAGGATGTTTAGATGACAGGGAGAGAAGCCTGAAACCTCCACTGCCCTTGAAGACTGCAGTGTCGAAGTACTGCTATCAAACATGCCTTCTTTTTTTTATAGGAGTGGAAAGATGATTTCATTTTGTACAGTTCTTGTGATCAGGAAGGGCAGTTTAAAGAGGAACATTTCCCTGGATATAGGACCTATACAAGTTCCCTGGGTAACAGCCAACAGCCTGGATGACTTTAAGAGGGGTTTAGATAAATTAATGGTGCAGCGGGAAATGACTAGCCTAGCAAGCCAGAGGTTGCCGGTTCGAATCCCCGCTGGTATGTTTCCCAGACTATGGGAAGCACCTATATTGGGCAGTAGCGATCTAGGAAGATGCTGATAGGCATCATCTCATACTGCGCAGGAGATGGCAATGGTAAACCCCTCCTGTATTCTACCAAAGAAAAACCACAGGGCTCTGTGGTCGCCTGGAGTCGACACCGACTCAAGGGCACGCTTTACCTTTAGATAAATGCATGGAGGACAGGTAGGACAGGTCTATCAATGGCTACTAGTCTGAGGGCTATAGACCACCTCCAGCCTTAGAAGCAAGATTCTTCTAAATACCAGATTCAGGGGCATAGCAATAGGAGAGAAGACGTGCCCTCATCTCTTGCCTGTGGGCTTCCCGGAGGCATCTGGTGGGCCACTGTATGAAGCAGGATACTGGACCAGATGGGCCTTGGGCCTGATCCAGCAGGGCTCTTTTTATGTTCTTATGAGATGAAAAATCTATTACTTCTGAAGGACCCAGGTTGGTGGCACCTGAGCAGTAAATCTTCCTCTAGGCTAGCTTGGACTGATTTACACGGATCTGCCACATTAATTTTACTGTATCGTTTAATATTCTTTTTGTTAGACAACTGCACATGATGTCTAACAAACATATATTCAGAAGCCTTGAATATGTTCAGGCTTCTGAATATATTCAGAAGCCTGCATGGGCATCTGAATATTTTCATGACAATCCCTTCCATCAGGGGTCCCCAGATGTTGTTGGGGTACAGTTCCTAACATCTTCAGCCACGATGGCCAAAGGGGATGATAGGATTCGTAGTCCAACTACATCCAAGGACCCAGGTTTGAGAAACCATACAGAAGACTATTTCATTGTTTTTATTTACAAGTCCATTTTAATGTGTGTTCCTATGGCTGGATATGCACTGAGGCTGTCCACACAACCAGAGATCCCTGGGTTGGAGAGGGTTAAACCAGGGATCATTAGTCATCTGGGGACCGGGAGCCCTCCCAACCTAGTGGTGCCTAACCTGGATAGCAGGATAGCCCAGATTTCCTGCTTCTTATACAGAAGAACATGCTCTGCTGGATCAAGCCCAAAGCCTATCTGGCCTAGCGATGAACCAAACATCTCCTGGAAGCTCGAAAGCAGGAAAGGAAGGCGTGACCCCTTTGGTGCACACCTTTGCTGCTTTTGTTCCCTTGCAACTGGTATTCAGAGCCACTCTGCCTCTGAACCTGGAGGTAGCACATAATCATCAAGACTAGTAGCCATAGGACAGATAGCCTTCTCCTTCATGAAGACAAAAGAAATAACAAAGGGAAAAGCAGTCCTAGGGCTACAAAGGGAACATGGGAAACTGCCTTCTAGCAAGCCAACCTCTTGGTCCATCTAGTTCAGTATTGTCTACACGGACTAGAAGCAGCTTCTCCAAAGTTCCAGGCAGGAGTCTCTCTCAGCCCTATCTTGGAGATGCTGCCAGGGAGGAGACTTGGAACCTTCTGCATGCAAGCATGCAGATGCTCTTTCATTAAGCTGTGACCCCATCCCCTAAGTGGAATACCTTACAGTGCTCATATATGTAGTATCCCATTCCAATGCAAACCAGGGCAATGCCTGTTTAGCAAAGGGGAGAATTCATGCTTGCTACCACAAGACCAACCCTTCTGGGTCCACTGATGGGCAACTTCCAAGCCATTTTGGCGTGAAACTGAAAATGGATTGACATTGGTCTGAGCTGATAATATTTGACTTCTCCATAGGCATTTATTCACAAAGCTTCCCTCCCATTTCATGCTAACTCTTTTCGTCACTTACTGATGAAATTCCGGACCTCTATGAATTCTCTGTGTTCTGTCTCCAGAAGCGGCTGGATCCTGTCGCACATGTTGCACAAGGACTCGTAATTTTTCCTGCAAGGAAAGACTTATGAGTTCATGTTATAGGACAGAATGTAAGTGAGGAACATTCACGTAATGTTTTGTTGAGGCGAACACAGTGAAGGACACCTGATCAGATTTCATAAACTCCTTATGTGAACATAAAACAAAGTTACAACAAGATTCTAGGGCCTTTCACATGACCATATATGGGGTGGGTTGGTGGGTTAGAAAGCTCCCACCCAACAACAATCAGAACCTCTGAATGGATTAGCAGGAAACACATAATTAAGTCAGACGAGGTATCCATTGCTAAAATTGGGAGGTGGCAGCATATAGCTTTGCAGGACCTCTCTAATCTTTCCCACCATGCTTTGCACTGCCAGAAGATTAGAAAGTCTAATTATATCCTGATTGGCCACGAAAGAGCAGGGGGCAAGCCCAGCCCTGCTGATGGTTCTGTAGCTACAGATAATAGATTGTGCTTTCCAGAGAGGCAGCCCCTCTAGTTACAGCTTTCAATCATTTCCAGGCCTCTTGCTGCTAGAAAAGGTAAGTAGATCCCCATGAGCAGAAAAGCAAGATAGGAGAGTCCTTCTTTCCTCCTACCTTGGTTAAGAGCCGGGCTACCCTGCTTTGAACAACCAGGGTTGAAGGAATTTTCATGAGTTCAAGAATCATGCAAACTAGGGCACAAAGCTCCCTAGTCTGATGCCGATGATTGTCTGAACAGGCCTTCTATGCTGTTGGCATCTGGCATCCCATCATACTTTAAAGATTTGTAACAAGAAATATTAGGTTGGAAATCATCTAAGCTTTCAGCCATTGTGGTTGTGGATGATGGGAGTTGTACTCCAACAACATCTAGGGCAGGGATGCCCAACTGGTGGTACTCCAGGTGCTGCTGAACTACAATTACCATCACCCCCAGCCACAATAAACTGTAGCTGGGGTGATGGGAGTTGTAGTTTAGCAACAGTTGGAGTACTACCAGTTGGGAACACCTGATCTAGGGACCCAAGCAGTATTCTCTGTAACAGGGATCCCCAGATGTTTTTGACTACAACTCCCAGCATATGCAGTACAATGGTTTTTGACTGGGGATTATGGGAGTTGTAGTCAACATCATACTTCAGACACATTATGTGAAGACCCAGCTCCCTTGAGAAGTCCATAACACTGAGGAAAGTTGAAGGAAAGAGAAGAAAAGGACAACCAGCAACAAGGTGGTTGGACTTGATTATGATAGCAATGAATGCACCACTGAGAGACCTTCAAGGCCAAGTTGAAGACAGATCATCCTGGAGATAATCTCTCTATGTGGTCGCTAACAGTCGACACTGACTTGATGGCACTTGATCATTCAATCAATCAGTCAACATCATCTGGGAACCCCTGTTACAGGGAATGCTGGACCCAAGGGTGGGAACCGCTGTTCTAGTGGATCAAACCAAAAGAACAAACCTCTTGCTTGTTTTCAAACTGGAGGAAGACATGAAATGCAGAGCAAGTGATTGTAGCATATAAAAGGCAGAGTAGAGCCTTAAACAAGGAGTAACAGGGTAGAATCAAGGTACGGGGTAAGCCTTAGTATGGGAAGTGGGATATTTCATGGGCATATAAAAGTAAAACAATAGCACCTACCACATTTTTACATATATACCTCAAATGTGGGTATAGCCCGCATCCTAATATTACCTTTGAGAGATCTGCACCCCTCTTTTCCCTGCCCCCTCCAAGGGACTCACTGCTGGCAGTTCCTGCCAGCACCTGCACCATTGCCATTTCTCAATGTGACTCAACACCATGAGAAGAGCCTTACTGAATCACCCCCACAGCCTCTCTAGTCAAGCATCTTGTTTCCCATAGTGGCCCACCAGATGCCTCTGTGGAGCCCACAGCCAAGAGAGGGGGGCATGCCTTCTCTCGTGCTGTTGCTCCCCTGCAGCTAGTATTCAGAAGCATTTTACTTCTGAGGCTGGAGGTGCCCTATAGCCCTCAGACTAGTAGCCATTGATAGACCTGTAGTAGCCATTGAGATTTGCCATTGAGATCTTATTATTTTGTATGTATGTATGTATGTATGTATGTATGTATGTATGTATGTATGTATACCACCCTTCCAAAAATGGCTCAGGGCAGTTTACATTAAAAAAAAAAAAATAGCAACATAGGAAGCTGCCATACACTGAATCAGACCATTGGTCTATCTAGCTCAGTATTGTCTTCACAGACTGGCAGCAGCTTCTCCAAGGTTGCAGGCAGGAATCTCTCTCAGCCCTATCTTGGAGAAGCCAGGGAGGGAACTTGAAACCTTCTGCTCTTCCCAGAGCGGCTTCATCCCCTGAGGGGAATATCTTGCAGTGCTCACACATCAAGTCTCCCATTCAGATGCAACCAGGGCAGACTGCTTTGCTATGGGGACAAGTCATGCTTGCTACCACAATACCAGCTCTCCAATTCAATTTTAAATTGAATTAAAATCAATTAACAAATAAAAACAGATTTAATTATAAAACACCTATCAAACACCATAAAACAATTAACTGATAAAACATTCAAAACAGTTTAAAAACCCTGGAAAACCAGGTTACAGCAAGTTAAAAATATTTACAACAGATTAAAAACCCTGGAAGGTCAGGCCAAACAGGTAGGTCTTGAGGGCTCTCTTGAAGGCCAATAATGAATTCAGATTACGGATTTCTGCAGGGAGCGCATTCTACAGCCCAGAAGCAGCTACAAAGAAGGCCCACCTCTGAGTCTACCACCATTAGGTGGTAACTGGAGATGGACCTCCTCAGATGACTTTAAAATGTGGTGGTGATCATGCAGAAGCCATTGATAGACTTGCTCCTTCTCTTCTCTTTGACTTTTCCTCTCTTCCTCCCACCCAACCACGTTGGTTCTCTTGGCTGGTTTCTGTCTTTCTTCAGTCCCCCACTTTCCCTCCCACTGCAATGCAAGGCTGGGGTCTTCAGAGAGGCCCCCTGGTCAAAACATGTCCTCAGTGGAATGGGGGTGCTTCTTGGGGCCAGCGCTGCAGAGTGGTAAGGCCCGTCAGAGATGGTGAAATGCTAAACAATGACAGGAGGGACATCTCCACCTCATGTAAAACTAACTGTATATTCCCTGCACCTGCTAAGATCCCCACACACCACCTTGTTGAGGGATGCAAAAAAAGTTTTATCTGCAGGTTATATTTGCAAAAATACAACATTCATTTTCAATATTCATTTTCATTAACTTAGTTTTCTTCCAGTCTTGTGTAACTTCTTATTTTTGGACTACAACTCTTATCATCACTGGCCTTTGGCCTGGCTGGGGATGATGGGAGTTATACTCCAAAAACAAGTTACCCAAGACTGTTTTTCCCCTTTACGTTCTTATTTTCATCCCGGCTCATTTTTCTTTTTCTTTAAAAACAACACACCATCCATCTTCCTTGCAACAAGCTCTCCTGGCTGGACTCTGCTGTGTTGTCACCTCCTTGAGGCAGCAATTTTTTACCCATGGTAGTTACCAACTCTATTGTTTTGGGGTTTTTTTTAATCTATGCTGCCTTGTAACAATAGTGCATCATGGGTAAGATTTTTTTTTTCTTAATGGCTACAGCAAAAGAGGGCAGCCTGGTGCAGCTCTGGCTAGGAGTTGCTACTTAAGAGGGACAGTTTCTTTTTATGAAAAATGAAATAAAATAGAAATGGAAACAAAGGGAAGGCTCCAAAAATGAAACGCTGGAGAGCTACTGCCAGACAGTGCAGGTACTACTAAGCTAGATGGACTAACAGTCTGACTCAGTATGGCAGCTTCCTACATCTCCTACGGCAGGTTCTACCTTCTCATGCTGTCAATTGTGAGTCTCTCATCAGAAGAGCTCCTCCAGGAGTAGTAGCCTGTGAGAAACTTCCATGCTTCCGATCTCACAGAGGGATCCAGCCCCTGCAAATGAAAGAATGCCGGAGGATGAGGTCCAAAGGGGGCTGTCAAATAGCTTACCCATTCTATTGCTCCCTTTGCCTTTAGACCCAGAAGCTAATTTTTTTTTTTCATTTGCAAGTTAGGAGTCTTTTAAAATAGTGGCTTATATAGAACACAGCACGGCACTAAGGATTTGTGTCAACCGTAGTTCGAAGCACGGTTCGAGCATTTTGTTGAAAACGGGATTGGGAACTTTAAGGAAAAGGAAAAGTGCTTACCTGCTCTCCACTACCCCTTCCAGCTTCCAGCTGGGGTGGCATGCATCCCCAAAAGCCCCACGTGCACATGGCTTCCCAATCCCGTTTTCCCAATCCCGTTTCCTACAAAGTGCTCGAACCGCATTCCGAACCACAGTTCGGGCACATCCCTACATACCACCCATGGAAGAGCAGGGCATGTGGCCTGGCTCCATGTGAGTCCAAACTGCATCTTCGCTTCTACCAAGGTCACAGCTTCCAGGACTCCTACGAAGTGCATCAGCGCTGCAGTGACAAGCCTTCCGGTGGGAATCATGAGAGGCTCATCTCTGCAGCAATCGCACAATGGTTAGTAGTGACAGAGCCTCTGCAAGCTTGCTAGCGGCATCCATGGGGTGGTGAGAGGCACAAAACTAGCACATGTGCCCTCTTGGATCAGCAGGCATTGCACTATATGCGAGCCAATGACATTAGATCAGCTATTCCCAACCTGAGATCCTCCAATGTTGTTGGACTACAACTCCCATCATCCCCATCCACATCATCCCATCATCAACTCCCATCATCCCCGGCCTTCAATCACTGTGATTGGGGACTGATAGGCGTTGTTGTTCAACAATACCCAGGGACAGGGAATCCCTGACCTAGAAAACATTTCTTTCTCAGGCTGACACTGATAATTTTGCATCTCTATTTACATTGTAACCCTATTCACACATTGTCTACCACACTTGTACAAGTGTATAGTGTACACAGTTACAGATCTGAGCATAGTTATTCATGCTACATTTACTGTTACTGTTAGTAGTAGTAATAATAATACCTACTACTTTGAATGAAGTATAGCAATATACTTCCTATTTGTACCATGCATTTGAGGGGGTCTATAAGTTTCACTTTCAAAATGAATGTAGATACAGTTATTCACTTTAAAAAAAACCCGTGTATAAGTGTAAGAACATAAGAACAGCCCTGCTGGATCAGGCCACGGGCCCCACTAGTCCAGCATCCTGTTCCACACAGTGGCCCACCGGATGCCTCTGGGAAGCCCAAAGGCAAGAGGTATGTGCACGTCCTCTCTCCTACTGCTACTCCCCTGCAATTGCTATTTAGAGGCCTATAGCCCTCAGACTAGTAGCCATTGATAGACCAGTCCTCCATGAATTTATTCAAACCCCTCTTAATGCCATCTAGGCCGTTGGCTGTCATCACATCTTGTGGCAGAGAATTCCATAGGTTGATTATAAGTTGTTTGAAAAAGTACTTTCTTTTTGTCGGATTAGCCACTCTGGACTTAACGAAATGCAAGAAGAAAATCCTTTTGGATTTGGGGACAAGGGACAACCTGATAATTTCCACCCCCTGTGGAGTCTCTGGACACCACATTGAGGAAAAAGTGGATGTAACTTTTAAAAAATCTCCCCTCTTCTCCAAGTAGACTCCACCCATAGTGCCACCCAGTGGCCAAAGTTCTGATATACACCACACTCCCCAGAATGGCAGAGCATAGAGCAGCTGTCTAGGAACACCTTAACTATGTGCAAGATTTGTGACTTCTTCCCTCCAAACTCATTTAGCACATCTTCTGAGCCAAGGTGATGTTGCCATGGTGATTTGGAGCCTTAACAGCTTTCAAAAGAAATGTCTCTCCAGGGTTGTTCTTTTCACAGGTGTGGAAGCAGCCTCGGTCCAACAAATAGCTATGGGGTCAGCAAGGTTTGCTTTTCACTGGGATTCCAGGAGCGTGTTATAAATCACCCCCAAAGAAACAGTTTCTTCCGACAGATCTTTTTGGGACACAGATGTCAACCAATTAGTGGCTGACAGGATGAGGAAAGTTACTCAGAGTAGTCCTATTGAAATTAAGGTAGGCATTGCCTAAGTTATCCTTTTAATAATTTCAATGAGTAATCTTCCTGATCATGTCAGCTCTTTTTTTTTTTTTTTTTGTTATTAGCCACCTAGCCGTTCACAGAGTCCTAAAAGGTTAGCGTTGGAAGAAACCTTGGAAGCCTTCCTGTCCAACCCTCTTAACCAGTTATATTTGCATATATTTTCATATTGCCAATATGCAATGGCAATGGCAAAGGGGAAACTGGATCTCAAATTGATTCGCGTCTAATCTGGGGAGATTCTATTTGAGTTCTATTTTGGCCAGGGGTGACCGGGCAGAATCATTTCATGCTCGAATCACTCGAATCGACCAGGTTCAAGTTGAATTGATGCGACCTCAAAATGATTTGCACATCCCTAGTAATAATAATACCTACTACTCTTAATGTAGTGCAGTAATATACTTCCTATCTGTACCATGCATTTGGTCCAGATAGATGCCAATGCAGATGCCTTTTTAAAGATACCGTATCGATCTGGTTCGGATTTGAACCTGTTTTCACATCCCTACTTCCTAGATGTCACTAGGGCTTCCTGAAGTTCTGTTTCTCCTTTAAGGACTCTCCCCAGCACTGGGCGCATGACTTATCTTGTAGTCAAGAGTTGATCTTGTAGAGTTAAGTGGTGGAAGCAGCCCAGTCCATATAGGGCAGGGCAATGTGTGGATGATTCATCTCTGACCTTTCACAAATCAGTTTTTGATTCTGGATGATTCTGGGCTTCTGGATGACCCATAAGGCTTCTGGAATTATGTTCTCTAGACAGATGAATTAAAAAATGAAACTTTTTGTACACAATCACAAACACTTTGTTTGGTAGAAACCAAAGACTGCTTTCCAAAGTAAGAAACTCATCTTGATTGTCAAGCATGGTGGTGGAGGCATCATGGTTTGGCACTGCTTTGCTGGACCATTGCTTTGCTGCATCATGGCATGGCATCAGGAACTGGTCGGCTTGCCATTATTGATGGAATCGTGAATTCAACTGCAGATCAGAAAATTCTAGAGGACAACGTCAGACTATCTGTCCATGAGCTGAAGTTGAGCCAAAAGTTGGTAATGCCACAAGACAATGACTGTAAACATTCAAGTAAGTCTACCACAGAATGGCTGAAGAAGAAGAGATTTTATGTTTTGGAGTCGCCAAGACAAAGTCCCTACCTAAACCCTATTGAAGTGAGGTGTTCATGCAAGGAAGCCCTCAGATGTCTCTGAGCTGAAGCAGTTTTGTATGGAAGAATGGGCCAAGATTCCTCCAAGCTGATGTGAGAGACTGAGCACTCGTAACAGGACATGTTTATTTGCAGTTACTGCTGCTCAAGGAGGTGCCACAAGTTACTGAATGAAGGATTCACATACTTTTCCACACAAGGATGTTTGTTGTTGAACCCTTCTGTTGCGTGAATATTCAAAATATATCCTTTTTGCCTTACGTATTCAATGAGGTTGCTTTTCTCTCTTATCAGGGTTTAGCTTAGGATCCAATCATGTTTTGAATAAGAATTATTGTGCTAAACTATCCTAGGGGGTTCACACTCCCCCCCGCCGCCTCAGCACTGTATAGAGTAAGGAAACACCAGCACAGCCTCAGAGAACTTCCCAACAAACTCTACTGCTGCAGTGGAGAAACGGCAAATTTTGACATGCTCAACTTCCTCACGAAGTCCTCTGTGCCTCCCACAAATGTGTCCTTGAGGGTTGCAGAATCCTCGAAGACATATTTTTGGGCGGCAAGAGGGCTTCCTGGGGGAGGAGAGGATGTCAAAAAATGCTGCTTTCCCACTGCACCAGTGCTTCCTTGTTCTGTATGCCAGCTGTTATTATGACTATGACTATTGTTATTATTATAATTATTGTTATTAATTGCTAGGCCTTCACAAAGCTTACAAATATCACCGGCCTCACCTGCAATCAAGCTATGCAATCAAATCCTGTGCATGCTTACTAGGGGTGTGCAATTCGGTATTTCTGGTGTTTTGGTTCGGAACCGAACTGAAACACCCCTGTTCTGTTCTGTGCCTGAACTTTGCTCACCCGAATCACCCCCGATTTGGTTCAGATTCAGATTTACCAGAATCCAAATCTGAATCAATTCAGGTAAGAAAAACAGGTCCTGGGGCCAAAAGAGTGGGGTGGGGTGGTAGTGCCCAATGGGTGGAGGCTACCACCCAAATTTCAGGGGGATTGGGCAAAGGGCTGATTTTTGGTGATTTTTTGAAGTTTTAGTGTCTTTGGGGCAGATCGGGGGCAGAAAGTGGGATCTGGGCCAGAAGAGTGGGATGGGGTGGTAGTGCCTAATGGTTGGAGGCTACCACCCCAATTGCAGAGTGATTGGGCAGAGGACTGATTATTGGAGAATTTCTGAAGTTTACGCATTTTTAAGGTTTTCCCCCATTAGGTCGAATGGGGAATGTATCGCTTCACGTCAGGGGGAAAGGGGTGGCCTAGAGTGGTGTGGGGTTGGTGTTAGTGCCAGGTAGGGGCAAGGAAGCTACCTGAATTTTTTCAAAGGATTTGGGCAGAGGACTGATTTTTGGTTAATTGTTGAAGTTCATGTCTTTAAGGTTTATGTCTTTAAGGTTCATGTCTTTATTCTATGATAGCAAATTAGAGTGGATTCATGGTGTGTCATTGAAAATCTCATTTGCTATCATAGAATCCACACTCAGAATACCTCAGAAACAACAGAACCCTGTACGCCATGGGTTAGAAACCCATGGGGGTGGTTGGCACCCTATGTGCACTACACCACCACTCGCTTTGGGCCACCCCAGCACCCCCCAAGTGCACTTATGGGGCTGCTGAAAGCTCCATTCTATTATAACTTATGAGGAAAAACCTTAAAGATGCGTAAACTTCAACAATTAATCAAAAATCAGCCCTCTGCCCAAATCCTTTGAAAAAATTCAGGTAGCTTCCTTGCCCCTACCCGGCACTACCACAAACCCCACACCACTCTAGGCCACCCCTTTCCCCACGATGTGAAGCGATACACCCTCCATTATAGTTAATGGGGAAAAAGCTTAAAGAGTGGATACAAACTTCAGAAATTCACCAAAAATCAGCCCTCTGCACAATCACACTGCAATTGGGGTGGTAGCCTCCACCCATTAGGCACTACCACCCCACCCCAATCTTTTGGCCCAGATCCCACGTTATGCCCCCTATCTGCCCCAAAGACACTGAAACTTTAGAAATTCACCAAAAATCAGCCCTTTGCCCAGTCCCTCTGCAATTGGGGTGGTAACCTCCACCCATTAGGCACTACCACCCAACCCCACTCTTTCAGCCCCAGGACCTTTTCAATTAAATTAAAAGGAAAGCAATTTCTGCATTGAAATCAATGGAGGCAAAAAGGCGGGAAATTCAAAGAGACGTCAAACTGAAAATGGAGGGGGAAGAAGAAAAGGCTGGCACTTTTCTAGGGCACAAAAAGGAGACCCGAAACACCCAAAAAATTTGGACCCGAAACAGGGGTGATTCGTTTCGGGTCAGAAAATTATCGGGTCTCATCATGGGTGATTTGGTTCGGCTCCGAATCACCTGAAATTGGTCGTTTCGGGCACAGATCGTTCTGTGCCCGAAAAGTTTTGCACATCCCTAATGCTTACTTGGAAGTAAGTCTCACTGAATTTGATAGGATTTGTTCCCAAGTAAGTGTCTACCAATCAATCTACCGCTTAAATCAATGAAGAGGGAAGAACATATATCTGTCTCTGTCTGCTCTTCCTTTGGCAAATGTATTAGCTTCACTCATCATGACAGAGGTTTTGTCAGTGACCAGCAAATTCTCCATTTATTTGCTTCAGTCAGTGAGAAGTGCTTTCCCACTTCCATTCAAAACAGCCACAAAAGCCCAGATGAACCCTGGAAAACCTGGCACTTTTAGAAAGAGCTGTGAAAATGTTCCCTTTCCCCCATCAGCTCTACAGATTGTTATAAATGTTAGTCTTTGCCTTGATAAATTTAGTTCATGACGCGACCTCAGCAGATCCCATTTATCCCTGGTGTAATTTTTTAAAGATTGTCAAGTTCTCCACATCTGCATCTTTTGCTTCTATTACCTCCGCCACAGCATCTGTCCTTGGGACTTTGAGAGCATTCTTTCCGACCTCTGAACTTGTTGCTGTTCTTCCCAGAAAAACTGTTTGATTGCCTCTAATTGCTTACTCAAGTTTAATGATTCTCTAGTGTTTTTTTTAATCTTGCTTGGGGTTAAAGTATACTGCTGGCTAGGGTGCATCTCCTGAGAAGTGTAGCTATTCTGTCGATGCTGTCATCCATCCAGATATTAATCAAGCTGATATGCTACATCTGAATATTCTGGGAGCAGAATTGGAGTGGAGAGGACAAGGTGGATAGGAACATGGGAAGCTGCCTTATACCGAGTCAGACTATTGGTCTATCTAGCTCAGTATTGTCTACCCACACTGGCAGCGGCTTCTCCAAGGTTGCAAGTAGGAGTCTCTCTCAGCCCTATCTGGAGATGCCAGGGAGGGAACTTGGAAACTTCATTATGCAAGCATATAGGCACTCTTCACAGAGCGGCCCCATCCCTTAAGGGGAATAACTTACAGTGCTTACACATGCAGAGGTCATTCACAAAATCAAAAAGTTTCTACCCTGTATTCTACCCAGGTTTGGGAGCTGTATGTACTCCCGATTTTTGGTTGTGTGGAAGCAAGGTAAGAGGAAAACCAGGGTAGAAGTGATTGTGCGGCAGCAAGTTTTCCGCTTACTTTGCTTCTAGACAATCAAAAACTGGAAGCATACACAGGTACACAGGTACAAACAAACTCAGGTAGAACCAGTTTTTTGATTGTGTGAATTACCTTGTAGTCTCCCATTCAAATGCAAACCAAGGTGTATCCTGATGAGCAAAGGGGACAATTCATGCTAAACTCCTCCTGCATTCTACCAAGGACAACCACAGGGCTCTGTGGTCACCAGGAGTTGACACCAACTAGGTGGCACAATTTTCCTTACCACAAGACCAACTCTTCTCCCCAGATGTCCCCTTCCTATCAACCTGAGGCTGGTGGGTCTACAAACACAATACGGTGTGATGCAGGGTCACCATAGCTTTACTACTAGGAAGGAAATCTAGCACAGCTGTCAGGGGCCAGTACACAACTGCTGAAATAGCAGGGGAGCTGTCCACAAAGAAGTAGCTAGGATGAGCTAAGCAGGAGAGATGGTGCTCCAGCACCATTCAGGTAACAACTGAAGGTTCTTTTAATAGGCCTTGTTGCCCCACCCTTTCTGGTACATCGGTGGAGGCCTTGATGCTGGAAGCACTTACTTCAGAAACTCCTCCTCAGGAGCAGAACCTGGGAAAGAGAGTCCTTCTGCTGCCAGGTGAGCACCCTCATTTTAAATGGTGTTTTTCATACAGTCTGCATGGAGTATTGGAGCCCCTCGTTTTTTGTAGAGGTTATATTCCCACCTACAACTGTGAATATGGAAACAACACTATTGGAAATCTTGGGCCGATGGGAATCTGGGGGTTAGGTTCCTCTGAAAATTTCTAAGTGCCCCAAATCATGAAATAATCATGAGGGGGAGATAAGTGGAGTACAGCACAGTACCTTTAACCCTCCAGGTCTCCAGCTCTTCCAGCAATGGCCCCCAAAACCTCCAAATTCTCCCAAGCCACCATAAAGGCAGGGAAGAAGCCCCCCCAATGGCTCCACACCGCTTCCAAACTGGAAATGCCACCAGAAATGCCACTAGAAGTTTGACAATCATGCACAGGAACCACAGATAACCGAAAATCACACACACACACCCATGATAATGGAAACTGGGTTTCTATGGCTCAAATGTGCATAAGCAAAACTGCGATACAGAAACCCACAGAAAATGAGGGTCTCCTGTACTTGAAACCACTTGCACCCAGATGAACCTTCTTGGGCCCAAAGACCAACCTCTCATCCCTGCTTTCTGGCTCATGCTGGTGATCAGAGAAAGGACTTTTTCAGTGATTACGCTGAGCCTTGGAATGCCCTCTTCAGGAAGATCTCTGGGCCCTGTCTTTGGCAACATTGAAAAGGGCCTTGAAAAGACCATTTTCCCAGAAAGCTGTTGGCTGATCGTGTTTTAGCCTGTACAGTTTTAGTCCACCACATAGCCTTTTTTAAAAAAGTGATGTATGGTTTTCTCTTTTAACTCACCCTCTCCAGGATCTGGGATGAGATGTACTCTTGTGATTTCAGAAGATGTCCACTCTCATCAAAATAACTTCCCCATTCAGAGCTGTCAATGGGCAGCTTCTTCATCGTCTGGAAAAAGAGTCAAGGGATTGCTGTAAGTCGGAGAGCAACACATAAAAAAGAGCTGGAGATCTTGTTCATTCCACTGCAAGCGTTGGATCAAGATATCGCACATATGTGAAGCTAGCTGGAAACAGTCAGAAATCCAACCGAGGTATTTTTCCCCCAGTTCAGAAGGTGGCTTTTGGAAGCTGATTTGGAAAGGAGACATTTACAAAATGTGGGTCTTAAGTTTCGTTGAGGAGCATTAATAATATACATCCCAAATTTAGGGTAATAATATTATTATTTGGAACATAGGAAGCTGCCATATACTGAGTCAGACCATTGGTCTATCTAGCTCAGTATTGTCTTCACAGACTGGCAGCGGCTTCTCCAAGGTTGCAGGCAGGAATCTCTCTCAGCCCTATCTTGGAGATGCTGCCAGGGAGGGAACTTGGAACCTTCTGCTCTTCCCAGAGTGGCTCCATCCCTTAAGGGGAATATCTTACAGTGCTCACACTTCTAGTCTCCCATTCCTATGCAACCAGGGTGGACCCTGCTTAGCTAAGGGGACACGTCATGCTTGCTACCACAAGATCAGCTCTCCTCTCCTTTATGCAAGCAAGTTTGAATAACGTACAGTGTTACCATTTGAACTATTGTTCCTGTAGCTGGATTGGATTGGGGGCAGTGCTCCCTCTAACAGGGATTCCCAGATGTTGTTGACTGCTAAGTGTTGTAAACCGCCCAGAGACGTACGTTTTGGGCGGTATAAAAATATGTAAATAATAGATAAACAAACTCCCAGAATCCCCAACTGCAATGGCTTTTGCTTGGGGATTCTGGGAGTTGTAGTCAAGAACATCTGGGAATCCTTGTTAGAGGGAAAACTGGTTGCGGGGTCCTTTCCTTGCTAGAGCACTGAAAAATAAAGTCAGTCCTGGGATCTAGTCCAGGATCTTCCCCATCTCTCATCCTTCAGCAGTGATGAGGGCCATTAGAGTGAAACTCACACAACACAAGCCTGATCTCATTTCATATCCCAAGGTGATGTCAGCATGGGAACTGGAACATTGCCACAGAAGTTGGAACAGACTGTGCTGAGATAGATAGGCCTCAACCATGGTGGCCCTAACACCATCTTCTCCTTTCCTTTTCATCCCCTCCCCTTTCTGAAATGGGGAATGTTCCAATGGGAAACTTGAGTGGAGAGATATTTGTACAGAGATTGAGTTACCAAGACAAAATGCATAATTAGTTACAAACAGCCTGATGAGAGGAACTTGGGGAAATAAAATCAATGAGATCAGGTAGAGGGGCCATTTAAGAAAATCTCATTAGAATCACAGAAGGTCTGCAGCCCATGGAATCAAAAACGAAATAATGGGATTCAGTTCCGAGGCACAAGGGTTTCTTCGGGTCGAAAAAGCATCCATCTGGAAGTGGAGAAGTGGCTGGAGCCTGCTGAGAGAGTGCGGCATTAATTGCTGGTGATTACCTGCTGTAACCACCTACCTTTTGATGATAACCATGCAGAGGGAGCTTTGCAATTCTGCTGGGTCTCCAATTCTGTTTCAATGATAGCATTTTCCTGCCTTTCCCCCCTTTTTTTTTTCATTTTAAATTTTTATTGGCTTTAGCTTTACATTCAAATTACATTCATTCCTACCCATAAGTAAATATTGACTTCCTGCTTACCTATCTGTGCGGTTCACAATAACTATAAATATAAACCATTGCTATAATAATTCAAAACATGCCTGCCTTTTCCTGATCTATTGCAAGGTTGGCGTGCTCAAGCCATCTGGTGTTGTCCCAGAGAAACCTCCAAAGTGGCAATTTTTGCTTCCATAGAATGTTAGAGTTGGATGGGCTCTCAGAGGTCTTCTATTCCAACCCTCTACTCTGTGCAGGAGTAGGAGAACAGGAGAGCTGGCTTTGTGGTAGCAAGCATGAATTGTCCCCTTTGCTAAGCAGGGTCCATCTTGGTTGAATGAGCCTAGGAGACTATAAGCCAGGTCTCACGATCAGTGAGACCTGCTTTGTAAGGGTAAATGGGGAGAGCGGGCTAAGCCCTCTCTCCCCGCAGACGAGCAGGGCAGCAGCCCTGGGCAGCCGGATCGGCCGCCCACATGACTGCCAGCTTCGTGACAAAGCCAGTGGGGGCTGGGAGGATTGGGGGGGGGCATGTGCCTGTCGGAAACTCCAGTGTGCCCCGCGCAAGTGCGCAGGGCATACTGGAGAAGACCCCTGAGCCGGGAGGCTGCTTTTAAGCCTCCCGGCTGGGGGTCTACTTGTGAGTAGCCATGGTGCAGAGCCGCACTGCGGCTATTCATGATTTTCAAAACTGGGTTTGTGGAGCACTCGCTCCGCAAAACTGGTTTAAGGGGAGGGACTTTCAGAGTCCATTTGCCAAGTAGTACTTGGGTCCTAGAGGCTGAACTTAGGTCTTATCCAGCAGTTGGGTGCTAATGGAGAGAAACTCACCAGTAGAGACGAGATGGAGGCTCTGAGCCCTGAAATTTCCTCTTGGGATGAAACCATGATTCCGCTCCTTTCCCTGTTCATAACTATGCTCAATGTTCTGCAAAAATTAGTTTTGAATCCGTGTCAGTCCAGACTGAAGCAGTCTGAATTTCCTTTAACCCTTTGAGAGAAGCCAGAATGAGCCCCGTGGAGAAGCAACGGATTGTTTTTCAGAACAGAAAGGGGTTCCCATAGTGCGATGAGGTCACAGAGGCATGAGGTCACTCGATGGAAAGGATTCATGGCATGGACATTATATCAAGGAGCAGGGACACAAGAGGAAGGTTACATATTTTGAATGGTGCTTTCTGCCTGTTGACTGTTCATCTAGCAAAGTGGGTTTCAGCCGAAGGGGATTCTCACAGCCTGGGTCAAGGGGGTTTCTGACTTCACGCAAGCCCTCTTGATGCATTGGCAGAACAAGGATGAACCAGTGGGAGGAGAGCTGGTCTTGTGGTAGCCAGCATGAATGGTCCCCTTTGCAAACCTGGGTCCATCCCGGTTTGCATTTGAATGGGAGACTACATGTGATCACTGTAAGATATTCCTCTTAGGGGATGGGGCCACTCTGGGAAGAGCAGAAGGTTCTAAGTTCCCTCCCTGACTTCTCCCAAGATAGGACTGCCTGAAACCTTGGAGAAGCCACTGTCAGTCTGTGTAGACAATACTGAGCTAGATGGACCAATGGTCTGACAGTATAAGGCAGCTTCCTATGTCCAGTGCAGTGAGTGAGTAGCCTAATAGCACTTCCCAATCAGCTAAGTGGGAAAGTGCCAATTTTGGATGCCTTCCCCAGGAAGTCCCCTTCCCCTTCCCCAGGAAGTCCTCTGCGCCACCTGAAGATATGCCTCTGAGGGTTGCACAGCCCTTGGGGACATATTTTCAGATGGCACAGAGGGTTTCCTGCATCTAAAATGGGCACTTTCCAACTACACCGATGCAGTTAGGAGGAAGTGATGTTAGGCTGCTGTTAGGTGCATCCTTGAGAGTTCTGTATGTCGGCTGTTATGTTCCGCACTAATAACATCTGTGTTCAGTGTACACAGGTACAAATTTGAATATAGGTACAGTTATTCACATGCTATGTTGAACACAGGTACAACAGTACACTTGCTGTCTGTGCCAGGCATTTGAAAGACCTGTAGCTGTGTTCACTTTTAAATAAACCCGGGTACAGTCATTCACATAAACACATGTATGTGTGTGCAGGTATCTAAATGCAGGTATAATTTAATAAGGCTATTCAAACATGTGCCAAACCAAGCTAAGGGAGCCCAGCTCGGTTTTGCACGTGCGTGTAAACTGCTGGGATTGGGCCTGATCCCAGCAGCTCCATAGCAGCAAACCCGCCTATGGAGCCACCTTTCAAAACAAGGTTAAGGGAGCAAGGGCTCTCTTCAACTCATTATTTTGGTCGTGTGTCAGCTGCGGCTGCAAGTAGCCATGACTGGCAGACAAAGGGAGGGGAGGGGAGATCCCCATAATGCACCGCACACTCATGAGGTGCATTATTGGAGCTCCGGGGGTTGGGGTGATGCGGGGCGGTGCAGTGCATCCCGGGGGTAAAGACCCACCCATTGAGGTCATCTGAGGAGGTCTGTCTCCAGTTACCGCCGACTCATTTGGTGGCTGCACAGAGACGGGCCTTCTCGGTCGCTGCCCCGAGATTGCGGAATGCGCTCCCTGCTGAGATACGTTCCTCTCCATCTCTGGCAATTTTCAAAAAATCACCTGAAAACCCCTCTTTTCGCCCAAGCTTTCTCAGCTTCTTAAATTTTTTTTAAAAGGTTTTAAAATCTGGTTTATTTTAAAATTGTTAAATATTTTTAAGTTTTTTTGTATATGTTTTTAACTTGTTTTATGCTATTGTTAACCACCCAGAGACGAAAGTTTGGGGCGGTGTACAAATCTGATAAATAAATAAATAAATAAATGTGGTCGGGACCAAAATGGTCGCTGTGCCGGGGGGAAGGGCCCAAACAGGCTGAAGAACAGCCGAACGGGCCAGTTTTGGACAGAAGGGAGGCTGGCAGGGTGAGGGGGAACCTCCGCGGTCCCCTTCACTGCCTCGGAGAACACCCACAAAGGAGGCAAGGTTTTTTTGTTTTTGTTTTTTAAATATTTTTTAAAGTTTGCTAATCCACCCACTCTGGACCGAACTGAACCAGGGGTTTTTCAAGGGGGTGCCAGACCGAACTGGCCTAATCCAGTTCAGGTCCAGTTCAGACTTGAACCGAACAGGACCAGCCAGTTCCAGGACCAGCCAGGACCAGCCAGTTCCGATGCTAGGGGGTGGCATCGCACAACTGTAATTATGCACTTCTGAGCAGCCGTGGAACAGCCCAGTTCCACAACATCATGGGCAGCCGTTTAGACACACGCAGCAGCACAGGCTGTGCAGAACCACCTGTGTCTCATTGCACTGTCTGTGAACCAAGATTCCAAGTGAAGGGCAGAACAGAACGAGCCTTCCATTGCTAAAGAAGCTGAAGCAAATTGCAAATGGTTTGGAAGGGAATGAAAAGAAGAGACATGAAGAAGCAGCAGCAGAAGACCCCCTTCAAACTCTGGGGACAGTTAATGGAGAAGGAAAAGTCAGTTAATTACCTGCCATGAAACTGATCCACTCCAGAATGAATTTTTAATGGAAATATAATGCACTTTCCTAGCAATGTCCATTTCAAGAAATCAAACCAGGAGAGACATCTAGATTCTTGCTTGCTGCCCTGGAAATGTGCCTTCTGAGCTGGAGATAATCTGCAAAAAATAGGGGCAAGAGATTTGCTGATTTAGCTATGTCCCCACAACAAAGTCACAATAACTCCATGAGGCTCATGTTCTGTTTCTAGAACTGAAACCAATTTGCTTCCAGACTGTGGTGTTTGAGGCTAATCGATTCCTTGATCCAGGCCAGCTTTTGAATGGGGCTTCTATTCCAGTCCTGGAGAAGAGTGGGGGGCTAAAAACAGCCAGCAGCAAGAGCACTGAAGGCAGACTGCACTTGCCTCTCGGTATAGAAGGAGGAGCTTCACACAGTTCATTGTGGGGAGCCAGTGGGGGCTGGAGGGATTGGGGGTCATGCAGCTCCTGCAAGTTCCAGGAAGCACGCTGGGCATTCTGGAGAGACCTCTGAGGCTGGGAGGCTGGCTGCAGCCTCCCAGTCAGGGGTCTACTCGTGTGTTGCCGTGCACTGTGGCAGCACACGAGCAAAAAAATGGTCATTTAAGGGGAGGGGGATTATGTGGGCTAGCCGCCATGGAACCTCCGGGCTTGCCCACAAGCCTGGTGGTTCCCATGATACCCCCTCCCTCCCTTGGCCTGCTTTCTACTGATTGTGGGAATAGCTTCAATCTCTCTCTCATTAAACCATCAATATTTCTGATTCAATTCCACCGTCTTGTCCTTGCACTCCCCCAACTCTTTCCTCCAGATTCTACACAGACAGGCATGCAGATTGCCCCATCAAGCATTTTAAGAGCCCCCCACTCAGTTGACTGAATTCCCAGCCAAACCTGCCCCCAAAGTGTCTTTCCTCCTGCCAAAAATATTAAAGTGAGGAGTTGCTCCTTAAACTTTCCCTTCTGTTTGTGTCCCTGCTTCTAGAAGTTCTAATAATTCTTCTTGGATAATGATATCCTGCTAACTGGGTGAAATAAGAGGCGCCTTTCAGAACCACAGGGCTCTGTGGTCGCCAGAGTCGACACCGACTCGACAACACAGTTTACCTTTACCACAGTGATGATTCCCTTTATATTAAGCAGGCACAAAGCAATCAGGCCTATTGAAACGTTCCGTGATGTCAGGTTGGCACTGCACCAATCCAACGTTTAACTGGGATCCGTGATCTAGGATTTGATCTAATGTTGCTGATCCCAGTAAAATCTCAGATTAACGTGGGGTCAAATGTTTCCAGGAAATTGGGAGAGTGAAAGGCTTGCAAATCTCCTGATTCAAAGTCAGGTGGCCTTGCATGGCTCATAAGGACCCGCCCTAAAATGTATTGTTGAAAAAGCTTTCATTGACTACAGTCCACTTTATCAGATGCATGAAGTGTAAGCCTCAACTGACCTGTGTGTGTGTGTGTGTAATAGGAATGTGCATGAACCGGTTCAGCGCTCCCTTTCTGGAGAGCTGAACCAGTTCAATCAGCCACCATTCTAACTGGGTCAAGGAGCAGGGGTTGCTTTAAGGGAGAGGAGAGCTGGTCTTGTGGTAGCAAGCATGACTTGGCTCCTTAGCTAACCCTGGTTGCATATGAATGGGAGACTAGAAGTGTGAGCACTGTAAGATATTCCCCTCGGGATGGAGCCATTCTGGGAAGAGCATCTAGGTTCCAAGTTCCCTCCCTGGCTTCTTCAAGATAAGGGTGAGAGAGATTCCTGCCTACAACCTTGGAGAAGCCGCTGCCAGTCTGTGAAGACAGTACTGAGCTAGATAGACCCATGGTCTGACGCAGGGGTGGAGCCACCATTGGGCAAATGGGTTCAAAGAACCCAGGCCATGCCCAATCAGGGGCCACAAGCGCAGCCCCAGACACGGTCCCCAATGTCTGACGTCAGACACGGTGGTGTTATTTCGGTCCCAAACAGGGCCGCGTGGCCCCGTTTGGAGCTGAAATCGGCCCACGCTGCATTGGCAGTGTGGCCGGAGCGACTCTCTCTGCTCTAAAGGCAGGGGGAGCCACTCCTGGTCCCGCTGCCAATGCAGTGGGGCCGATTGATCGCCCTCCCAAACGGGGTCGCGTGGCCTCATTTAAGAGAGAGATCGGCCCACGCTGCATTGGCAACGTGGCCAGAATGGCTCTCCCTGCCTTTAAGGCAGGGAGAGTCATTCCGGCCCGCGCTCTTCAAAGCAGCGCGGGCCGATCTCCATTCCAAACGAGTCCATGCCCCCATGACCGTCATCAGATGTGGGGGCATGGCTAGCTGGGCGCATCTGATGTCAGACATGGGGTGGGTGGGGCCAGGGGGCTGCAGTGGCTGTGGCCACACATGGGACACCACCAGCCTGACTCCGCTCCTGGTCGGACTCAGTATATGGCAGCTTCCTGTGTCCCTATGACCCTAAGGGACAGGGAAGGTGCTGCCTACCTGTCAGCCTCCGTCCCGCCACCGCCGCTCCCCAAAACAGTGGGTGTGCTGGGCTGCAACGTTCCTGCTTGCGCCCCGATCAGTGTTGCTACGTTCGTGGTATCTAAACTTCGTAAAGCTTGTATTAGCAATTTGAATATTTTGTAAATTATAAATGTATTATTTTAAATGTTGAGCTGGTCAAAGGACCGTAATACATTGACTTACTTACTACGTTCATGGCCGATGTGCATGCACACTCACAAGCAGGAACGCTGCAGCCCAGGGTGCCCGCTGTTTTGAAGAGTGCCGGCAGGGTGGGGGCTGACAGGTGGTATTATTATTATTATTATTATTATTATTATTATTATTATTATTATTATTACATTTATCTCCCACTCTTCCTCCAAGGAGCCCAGAGCAGTGTACTACATACTTGAGTTTCTCTTTCACAACAACCCTGTGAAGTAGGTTGAGCTAAGAGAGAAGTGACTGGCCCAGAGTCACCCAGCTAGTTTTATGGCTGAATGGGGATTTGAACTTGGGTCTCCCCAGTCCTAGTCCAGCACTCTAACCACTACACCACGCTGGCTTTTGGTAGGCAGCACCTTCCCTGTCCCTTAAAGCAACCCCCGCCCCTGGCCCTCCCAGGAGTGTACAGTTTGTGCACATCTCTAGTGTGTAATGCATCTGATGCAGAGGTGAGAGGTCAACAAACGCTTATGCTACATGGGTCTTTAAGCTACTACCTGTTATTTTTGATGCTAGAAACCAAGATAGCTGCCCCTCTGGAAACACTTACGCAAGGAGCCCCATGCTGTGATATCTGTCAAACTGACCTTTAGAAAGAGCAAGTATGGTTAGCAACAATGAGAAGTTAGCCAGATCAAGTGCTTTGACAAGTAGATGTTTTCATTGCATGGCATATCTTCACAGTCTACTACTATATATAAGTTTAAAGGTAAAGTTGTGCCATCGAGTTGGTGTCGACTCCTGGCAACCACAGAGCCCTGTGGTTTTCTTTGGTAGAATACAGGAGGGGTTTACCATTGCCATCTCCTGGGCGGTATGAGTTGATGCCTTTCAGCATCTTCCTATGTCGCTGCTGCCCGATATAAATGTTTCCCATAGTCTGGGAAACATACCAGCAGGGATTCAAACCGGCAACCTCCTGCTCCCTAGGCAAATTACTTCCCCACTGTGCCATTAGGTGGCTTATATGTAAGTTTAACTAGATGTAATATTTTGAGGTCATACACACCATCAAAAACTGTGCTCTACCCGGGTTTGAGAGCTGTGTGTGCTCCCAATTTTTGGTTGTGTGGAAGCAAGATAAGAGGAAAAGCTGGGTAGAAGTGATTGTGCGGAAGCAAGGTAGGAGGAAAACCTGTGTAGCTTTTTCTCCTACCTGCATATCCAATAACACCTTTAGTTGTCCCATGGCAGTAGTTGGAACCAGGGAACAGTGTCCTTAAAAGTATATCTGGGCACACAATACTGTGCACATGGTCCAGTGCAATGGCTTTCTTGCACAGACAGTACAATATCTGTGCAAAAATGTATCAGGTATCATTGGAGAAGCTGCAGCCAGTCTGGGTAGAAAATACCGCTGCCAATCTGTGAAGACAATACTAAGCTAGATGGACCAATGTTCTGACTCAGTATATGGCAGCTTCCTATGTTCCAAACATGAAGAATGGTGGGTGGACTAAGAACCAGTGTGGGGTTTCAGCCATGGAGACCTGCCTTCAAAACCAGTGAACATGGACCAGTCATTCTCTCTCAAACGTAATCCCTCTCAATTAAGCCATTTGTAGACAAATTTATGGAGGAGAAGAGGTCTAATAGCCATATTGGCTAGGTGGAACTTCCAAGTTCAGAAGGTTCTCAAGGTTGGGTGCCCAGATTCAGATGTTGGACTACAACTTGCCGTCATGGCTAAAGGGGGCGATGGAAGTTGTACTCCAGCCTCATCTGGGCATTACCCAGGGTGATTGCCTTCAGACCTTGCTAGGGAGCTTCCTAGAGGCTCATCACTGTGGAAAGCAAGATGCTGAACTAGATGGATCTTTAGTCTAATCCATCTAGGGTCTTCTTACATTCTTATACTTTAAAATTAGAAACCTGTCCATTTGTCTTGCAAAGAAAATAGTTGCATGGTTGCCAACATATACAGCAGCCAAACAGCTGTTTTCTTTGCAAGATAAATGGATAGATTTCTAATTCAGTCTTGCCCATGACTGTATTATATAATACAGCCATAGACAAGATAGAATTTGACTACTGCCATATGGGGAAAGAGTGGGGGAGAATGATCCTAGTTGCAAGCAAGCCATTCCTTGAGCCCAGAATCTTCATAATCACTCTCTTAGCTTCCTTGACAGCCTCGTTCATCTTTTATGGATGGAGGGTTGTGAGTCTTTCTTCCCTGTCCCTATCCCCCCCCCTTTAAAAACTGCTCCATCAAAGAGATCTATGAAAGACTCAGTTCTCAGCCGACAAGCCATCTATTTAAAGTTTACATACGCGGCAATACTCTGGAAGATGTATTAATGGGAAATTGCAGAAGGAACCTCAGCCCACAGCTTTTCACAGAAGGCTCTGTTCAAACATGTAGCCATCAAAGTTTAATGCTCCCCAGTTAACAAAGCCTAATGTCTCTCATAATTCTTCTCCTTCCAGGTTAAATGCTTGAGAGAAATGGTTAGGGTTTTTTTAGAGCTTGTGAGAGGTTGATGTAACAGATGGAAGCTCAGTGCTGTATCTTCTTCCTGGTAAGGAGGAGGGCATAGGCGATGTTTGAAAACCAACACATTCTTTCCTTTTCCTCAAGCTCTTTCTTCTATCTCCTGTCTTGATTCTTTTTCCTTTTTTCTCTTCATTCCACCCTCCCAGCTTCTTCTCCAAACAGCAGACATCCAGAGCAGCCTTCCGATACGAAGCCAGGAAGATACATTCACATAGGTCAGCTTGGCCCACCTAACAATCCTTAATTGAATTCAGTCAAGCTGGAAGAAGACTGTGCCAAGAAAACTGTTGTCTTATGGCCTTTCTTCTGCATTCCTAGTGTCAATGAGCTATGAGAAGGCCAGAGTGATTATTAAGCAGTGCATCTTGGATGTGGAATTTCAACATGGCCTAAATATAGTCACTAAGAACTTTAAGTCCTGGAAGCCAAATTGTAGCTTGGAACCAGCCAGCTATTTTGCCACCCTGACAGTGCCCAAACATCTGGAAGTCTTTTCTAGGGCATGATTTAACATCCCCATCCCATCCTCCCATCCTCCCTCTCACCTAACACTAGAACCAGGGGTCATCCCATGAAATTGATTGCTAGGAAATTTAGGACCAACAAACGGAAGTACTTTTTCACACAACACATAATCAACTTGTGGAATTCTCTGCCACAAGATGTGGTGACAGCCAACAACCTGGATGGCTTTAAGAGGTGCTTGGATAACTTCATGGAGGAGAAGTCTATCAATGGCTACTAGTCGGAGGGTTATCGGCCACCTCCAGCCTCAGAGGCAGGATGCCTCTCAATACCAGTTACAGGGGAGTAACAGCAGGAAAGGGGGCATGCCCTCAACTCCTGCCTGTAGGCTTCCAGCAGCATCTGGTTGGCCACTGTGTGAAACAAGATGTTGGATTAAAAGGGCCTTGGGCCTGATCCAGCAGGGCTGTTCTTAAGTTCTTAGTTGCACTCTTATCCCAGGACCTCCGAGTGGAAGTCCAGGTCTCCACACCCTCTGAGGGCCCACATATCCTCTAGTTTGTCCTGGGTGGTGTGGTTGCTGCAGGCTTGCACTGCGCCAGGCAGCCAAGTGTGACTGTGATCTGTGTCTGGTGGTTTAGAGACAACAGGAGTGGGGAAAGAAATCTGTGGGATAGGAAGATGTTAAGTTTTGTGTTGAAATGTTTCTGCTCATGAATATTCGCATAAATATACCAGTTTCATATTCTGACATTCTCGTGAGTTCAGTTGCTGTTTGTGCCCTCAAGAACCTATGTGTTAAAAATATTCTGAGCGCCACGTTATGTGTGTGCTTAACTTGCAGTGGTGGAGGTGGGGGCTCCAAAGGCCTTTAGGTCCAGGCTCAAAAATTACTTAGGTGCACCTCTGCTCCCACCTGCTTTGTTAGAGGACAGGGATAGCAACATTCTTTATGAGCAAAGAAGCTGCCCATGTGGATCAGCGGTCATCAAAACTGTTGGGCATGTCCTACATTGCTGTGCCTTTTATAGTGGTATACGTAGTAATTTAACTGCACCTCTTTTAATATCTTTTCCGGGCTGTTAAGATGAATTGAACCCCTCCTGCACCCAGCTGGAGAGCAAAGTGCTGACCAGCTAAAAGCGCAAGGCACACCCCTATCCCCTCTTCATGCTTGCTGGGGATGCTTCCCGTGGGAATGGACTTCCCCCCATAGCATTGACCCCTCCACTGCATCTGACATCAGCCCAATTCTCAGCAGTGGCCCTGCCCCTTGCATCTGATGTCAGATGCGGGGTGTGTGGCCTGGGTACACCAGAGGGTAAGGGAGCAACTGTTCCCTACACCCCTGGGTTCGTTGTCAGCATTGTCTCTACCAGGGCCGCTCAACATGGGCCCTCCAGAAGCTGTTGAACTACAACTCCCAGCCTCCCCAGCCACAGTGGCCAATAGTCAGGGTTCATGGGAGTTGTGGTCCAACCACAACTGAAGGGCTGACGTCGTGCAGTCCTAGTCTCTACTGACTGGTAGGCAGCCCTTTAGGTTTCAGATGGATCTTTCCCAGCCTTGTCAGATGTTGCTGAACTACAACTCCCAGCCTCCCCAGCCACTGGGAAAGCCCAATCTGGAGAAGGGCTGTGACCCAGTCAGTGTAGACCAGGGCTGCAGCATTTTAGGGCTTCTTCAGTCTAGAACAAACCACCTAATGGTGCAGTGGGGAAATGACTTGACTAGCAAGTCAGAGGGTGCTAGTTCGAATCCCTGCTGGTATGTTCCCCAGGCTATAGGGAACACCTATGATGTAGGTGATATAGGAAGATGCTGAAAGGCATCATCTCACACTGCGCAGGAGGAGGCAATGGTCAACCCCTCTTGTATTCTACCAAAGACAACCACAGGGCTCTGTGGTCACCAGGAGTTGACACCGACTCAACGGCACAACTTTACCTTACAGTCTAAAACAGGGCTGCTCAACTTTGGCCTGCCAGCTGTTTTTGGACGACAGCTGCCCTAATCCCCAGTCACAATGGCCAATAGTCAGGGATTATGGGAGTTGTAGGCCAACATCTTCAGGATGCCCTGCCACTGAGCTGTGGCTCCATCTCTGGTGCTCCTGCACGTTTTGGACTGAAGAAACCCTCAGATGTGCCGGCAGTAGGAGTCCAATGAGGCTCTGCTGTTGGTGGGAAGGCGGTGAAGCCTCACACAGCAATAATACGTAAATGAGTGAATTTCCTGGAGCAGACGAGGTCCTGGAGGATTTGCAGAAGAAGAAATGCTTCTTCAACCTGCTTTTGTCCTCTTTGTAATAAAGCTGTCATGATTACAAAGGCTGACACATGACACATGCTGTCTCACAGGAAGCTCCTCAGAATATTCCCTGATGGATTTGTCTTCGCCCGCTTCCTCTGCATGACTCTTGCAAAAGCCTAACTAACTGCTCACTTATTTTTCTTCCGTGAAACAGCAATCCAAGGGGAAACCCTTCAATCATTGAGCAGCCATTTCGTCGCTGGCACTGGCTGATGGAGCGCAGCCATCGAGGGATGCCTGCGCTCTTCAGAAGTGACGTGTCTGTGTCTTCCATCTCATCTGGAGTTTAGGGTACCAAAAAAAGAGTGCCATAAGAAGAAGCAGCAGCAACCTCAACAAAAACAATGGCAGCAATAACAGGAGATGAGACACAACCAATGGACATTGCAGGTATTCTACTTACAGGAGTAGTTAGAATTTGAACCGAGCTAGGGATCCGGTTCGGAAGGGGCAGTGCCGATTCAAACCGAACCGGGAAAACCAGTTTTGTGCACACCCCTACTGGCAATGATGGAAGTTGTAGTTCAAAAATAGCTGGAGGGGCAAAAGTGTGCAGCCTTGCAATGTGTGAAAGGGACTGAAAGCCCTAAATCAGCGCTCGATTTTCAGTCACTGGGCTGTCGACTCTATCATAGGAACACAGAAAGCTGCCTTCTGCTGAATTCGACCAATTGGCACTTCTAGCTCAGTATTGTCCACACCACGGCTGCACAACTTCAGTCCTCCAGGACTGACTACTACTCACAGGATCCTTGACTAGTGGCCACCTTGACTGGGAATGATGGGAGCTGTAGTCCTTCAACTAGTGGCCTATTCCCTACAAGCTTCTCCTTTGGCTGAACTGCTGCACTGCACAGAATGTTGATGAGAGTCACAGCTTGCAAGGGAAGGGTCAATCACAGTGTGCTGACATTCAATGCAGCTGCTTTGGGAGAAATGGACAGGTGGTTGCCCAAGGGGGAAATGCCAGATGACATGGCTGCCAAGAGATGAAGAGAGAAGGAGTATATGAGACAGGGAGCTCAAGGAGACAGTGAACCTACATTTCACGTCTGTTTGAATTCATTAGGGAAATATCTTATTGCAACAGTCACACCTAACCAATCAGATTTAGCAGATTATGGGGCTATTCTTACGATCACAAAAATCGGGCCAGGAAAATCCTAGCCTGATTTTTGTGATTGTAAGAACCACCTGGCTCGCAGCCGAGCCTGGTGGTTCTGGAGTGGCTAACCCACTCCTGTAGCCCACCCCTTAGCCCGGGTTTGTGGAGCGGGCGCTCCGCAAACCCAGGCTATCTGCTCCGCGCCGTGGCTACTTGTGAGTAGACCCCCGGCCGGGAGGCTTAAAAGTAGCCTCCGGGCTCGGGGGTCTCCCCAGTATGCCCTGTGCGCTCGCACAGGGCATAGTGGGGCTTCTGGGGGCTGTGCAGCCCCCGAGCTCCCCAGCCCCCGCCAGCTCCGTCTCGGAGCCGACCATCGTGTGGGCCGATCTAGCTGCCCAGGGCTCCCTGCCTGCTCTCCCGTTAAAACCGTGTCTCCCTGATAGTGAGACCCAGTCCATTGTCGCAAAGCCAAATCAGAGTGAAAATCATGTTTCCTACCCTCTGAAATAACCCAACGTTTCCACATGATTTTTCAGCAACCCCCAATACCAAAATGTGGTCAGGCATATATGTGTGTGTGTGTGTGTGTGTGTGTGTGTGTGTGTGTGTGTGTGTGTGTGTAACTTTCCAGTGGTAACACACTGGAAAGCTGTGTGTAAAGTAACCTGGTAACACAAGGTTACTTTCCACTGGTAAAGTTTTTCATGAAACACTCCCCTTCAATTTCATCTCAGCCACAAGTCAAAACTAATAGCAGAATTGTTTGATCATGATTGGCTACCTATTTAGCTGTTGCTTGAATTGAAGGCACTGGTTGCTACTTTTAAAGCCCTAAATCATTTCGGACCTGGGTATCATGAGGGCTGTTTGTTCCTCTATATTGTTCTTCAGGTGTTTCTTTTGGCATCTGAAACCTTGCTCCGTATCCCTCCCCCTACTGGCTAAGATGACCACTTGAGCTGACCAAAGAAGGCTATGCACACCTGATCCCATTTTGGCATTGGTGGGTGTTGAGAAATCATGTGGAAATGTCTGGTTATGTCAGAGTGAGGGCAGGAAACAAGGTTTTTACTCAGATTTGGCTTTAGCTAAATCTGATTGGTTAGGTGGCACTGTTGCAACCAGTCTTTTGCCATGGCACCAGTTTTATGGAATGCCTTCCCTAAAGAGGGGTAAGAGGAGGAGGAGGAGGAGGAGGAGGAGGAGGAGGAGGAGGAGGAGGAGGAGGAGGAGAAGAAGAAGAAGAAGAAGAAGAAGAAGAAGAAGAAGAAGAAGAAGAAGAAGAAGAAGAAGAAGAAGAAGAAGAAGAAGAAGAAGAAGAAGAAGAAGAAGAAGAAGTGGTGGCACTGCCATATTCATTTAGGCAAGTTAGGCCAGTTATTTCTCCATCAACACTCAAGTCAGTTTGATTCTGTCTATAAAAGAAGCAAAGGTAAAGCCAGGTTTTTATAGACATGCAGTAAAAGTCAATTTGATGCTAATGTTTCAAACCTTTCGGGCTGTGTGCCGAAAACACGCAGAAGTCTTCTGGGATCAGAGGCCGACATTTCTCTGGGGTTCTTGATGCTAATGTGATTCCTCCAGAGAAAATGGCTTGAAGATTCCAGCCACTGGGACCTACAAGCAGTTCTACGAACAGTAGAAAACATTGTTGTAGACCTGGTGTCAATCAGAGCAATGTGGGTGTCTTTGTGGTAAAAAGATTAACGGATCATATGCTCAGGAGAAATACATCCAGTGTGTACATTACTGGGGGTGACTGGGCAGAGAGGATATTGCCCTTTATATTTTGTTATGCCCCTGCTGAGCTATTGTTTTGAGATAATGACTGAGGGGTATAATTCATCTAAAAATGTGTTGGGGGGGGGTAGCCAGGGGTGGGGGTGGGATCTGTGGATTTCCTTAAGGACCATCCTACTTTTCTCTCCATAATTTGAGCACTGTAGAAATCAGTTGTAACCTGACTCCTCTGTTCCGATTTCAAGAAGCCGCTTGTGTGCACATCCATAGAGGATTAAATGACAGCAAAACATCATGTTGGTGACTTAGTAATTAACCTGCTTCTCCACTGCATATTCCATCTCCTCTCACTCCACCCGTTCTTTTTGCACTGTTTCCCTTCTTCTAGTCATTTAGAAGGGTGTGTCCAAGCCATCCTCCCATGTGTGATCTAAATACGGCATTAATGGAGTATATAGGTCAGGTCTCTACAATGTATGGCCTACGGGCCAGATCTGGCGCATGGGGACTTTTTTCTTTTTTTTTTTTTTTGCTGGCCTGCAGGAAGGAAGATCCTGTAGCAACAGCAGGAGCCATGAAGAGCTCTTGACCTGTTCTGTGACCAGCAGCTGCAGCTCAATGCATTTTTCCACTTGAGATCAGATGTTCCTCATCCACCTCAATAGTCCTGCCTGGGGGCCAGAGCCCATTAACATCATCCCTCCTCCCTCTTTCCCCTCGCCTTTTCCCCTGACTCCAACTCTCTGCCTCCTTGCTTTTATTTATTTATTTTTAATAATTAATTTAGGTGTCATAATTAATATGCTGAAAATGGACCTTGGTCCCTGCACAGGAAGTCATGGTTGGTTGACATTTGAATTGTCCCTTCCTGGTGAAGGGAAGAGAGCTGGTAGCAAGCATGACTTGTCCCCTTAGCTAAGCAGGGCCTACCCTGGTCGAATATGACTAGGAAACTACATGTGTGAGCACTGTAAGATATTCCCCTTAGAGGATGGAGCTGCTCTGGGAAGAGCATCTAGATTCCAAGTTCCCTCCCTGGCAGCATCTCCAAGATAGGGCTGAGAGAGATTCGTGCCTGCAACCTTGGAGAAGCTGCTGCCAGTCTGTGTAGACAATACTGAGCTAGATGTTCCAATGGTCTGACTCAGTATTTGGCAGCTTCCTATGTTCCTATGTTGGTTATGTGTGAGGGGGAAGTTGAGATGACCTCCTGCCAGGAAGCTGAGCTGTGGGCAGCAGTCACTAGGGGACACAAGTCCAAAGTCAGGACTGGGAGAGCCAGAGGCATGCCAGGGATTGAGCCAGGTAGACAACCAGCAGCCAGAGGGTCTAGATAGGAGCCAAGAGTCAGGAACAGGCCGAGGGTCAGGCCGGGTAAACAACCAGGACCCAGAGTGTCTTCAGCAAGCTCTTTTTGATCTCATACTACTCTGCCTGCTATTACGGCTCGCAGATTGGTTGAAACTGCCCAGGGAATCAAGTTGTTCCAAGATTTAATGTGCCAAATCAGCAACAGGGAAGGTGGAAAAGTTAAAATTCTGTAACAGCCTAATTTCCAGTCTTTGGAGACAAAGTGCCATTAATCTTTCATATTCTCTCTCCAGCTTGTCACCGACTTGTTCAAATGTTGTTGAGAAATGGGCTTGAAGAAAAGTGCATATGGGATAGAAGGAGGGTGCAGAAAGGAGGGAGGCACGCAGCCAAAGGCAGAATATTGATGTGACGGGGTTGAGTTAAAGCAACGATCCATTCTGGCAATACAAAACAAAATGAACTGCACAGACAGTGAGGCTCTACCCACGATCAGTGGGTAGAGCTGGAAGGGGTCTGGCGGGGAGAGCGGGTCAAGCCTACTCTCCCTGCAGAAGATCAGTTGCTGCGCCCTGGGTGGCCAGATCGGCCTCCCACATGACTACTGGCTTCGTCATGGAGCCAGTACGGGCAGCGAGAATTGGGGGCCACAGACCCTGTTGCCCGTAAGCCCGGTGGTTCCCATGATCACTCAAAAGCGGGCTTCCTTCTAGCGATTGTGGGAATAGCTTCAACATCTCCTCTCCACCTAGGTCTGTATGTCTGTGTGTGTCAGAGAAAGGGAGGGAGGGAGGGAGGGAGGGAGGGAGGGGGAGAGCCATTGTCCGGTCCTGAAAGCAGACCCTGTCAGCCCTCAAAGCCAACCCCAAAAGACCCAGGAGACATCAATCAGGTAACCCAGGTAAGCAAACTGTTCATTTTAAAGCTTCTGTTACATAGGAACATAGGAAGCTGCCTTATGCCATCAGACCCTTGGTCCACATAGCTCAGTATTGTCCACACTGACTGGTAGTAGCAGTTCTCCAAGGTTTCAGGCAGAAGTCTCTCCCAGTAAGCCAGGAGATGCTGCAGGAATCAAACCTGGGACCTTTTGCATACAATGCAGATGCTCTACCACTGAGCTATGGCCTCATCCCCACATAAGAAGCTGCCTTGTACAGAGTCAGACCACTGGCCCACCTAGCTCAGTATTGTCTACATAGACTGGCCGTGGCACTCCAAGGTTTCGGGCAGGAGTCTCTCCCAGAAGATGCCACGGATTTGAACCTGGGACCATCTGCATGCTCAGTGGGTGCTCTACTAATTGTAATGCCCCCATTGCAATTTACTCCAGGATGTTGCTCTTTTGACCTCTTCTCCAGTACCTTCTTCAGATGCTGAACCTCCTCAGCCTCCAGTGCTTGGACATAAAATTGACCCTTATAAAGCTCTCCCTGTCCTTCCCTCCCACCACCAGTTTTTCCCTGCCTCTGAAGAAGTGGGCCACCATGCCTTCTAGCTACTTAGAAACAGTTTTTGGCTTCTGTAGGACCTTCCCCCCTCCCCACACACTTGTTGCCTGCCCCTGTTATGGGAACTCCTTCTTGCTCAGCATCCGAGCCCGTGTAGCCTGCCCATTCCTCATGCCTGGTCCACCTGGAATCACCTTCCAGCTCCACAGCCAACTGGCATACCCAGTGGTAACATTTGGGGGGACATCTCCAGCTATGACCAAGCTGCTTAGCCTGAGATGGTGGGTGCGTAAACATTTGAGGCACAAGTGGGCTAACTTGTGAACTGCCTCACTGATTTGAACTACAGCTGTAGGGACACATAGGGATGCCCTAATGGCATGGTGTGTGATTATGTGATCCACCCCAGTCCAAGATGGTGGCCATGTTAACATCTGAGGTGCAAGCAGGCTAATTTGTGTACTGCCTAACCCATTTGAACCAAATTTGGTACAGTCGCAGTGAATGACACACAGGGACACTTTGTGATGATGTCATCCAATCCCAGTTGAAGTTGGCAGATGAGTAAACTTTTGATGCACATATGGGCTAACTTGTGAATTGCTTAACTGATTTGAACCAAATTTGCTACCATTGTATGTACACATAGGGATGCCCCAATGGTGTAGTTTGTGATGGTGTCATCCACCCTGATCCAAGATGGCAGATGTGTGAACATTTGGGGCACAAGTGCACTAACTTGAGGACTGTCTAACCAATTTGAACCAAATTTGGTACAATTGTAGTAAGTGACACACAGGGACACCTCAATGGTGTGGTTTGTAATGATGTCATCCACCCCAGTAAAAGTTGGTGGATGCATGAACATTTGAGGTGCAAGAGATATAACTTGTGGACCTCAATCTGAATCAAATTTAGTCCAGTTGTAGAGACAGTGAAAGGAAAGTAGGCTGATTAATTCTTACTAGAAACAACTTGTTTTCTTTTCTCTCTCCCTCACTCCGAGCGAACGAAGAAAATAGCTGACAATGAAGTTGGCTGGGAATTGAGGCCTGGTTAGAACTTGGAGGAAGATCAAGGGGTGAGCCAGGCTCTCAGGAGCTGTTATGGTTGGGTTCTTTGAGCCCACCCACAAAATTATAGCTCTGCCCGCATCTGCAGGGAGTGAGCCTTCATCTCACTTGGGTGTGTGGCTCGCTATACAGTTAACCCTTTCTCATGATCTGTGAGGAAGGCTTGGCGGGTGGGAGGGAAGGAAGGTTCACCAACCTTCCCTTCCCTGCAGATGATCTGTCAAAGGAGCTGGGTGTGCGGATCACGTGCCCAGATGATCCTCCACTGCCCCAGGCAACGTGGAGGGCTGGCGGCCAGGACGCATAATCCCAGCCCCTGGAAATCCCGTGATACAGTGCTCGAGTGCATGGTGCATTCTGGGTATCCCTCTACTGATGGACAGGAACACCGCAGTCTCCCAGCCCTGGTTGTGCTGTCATGGGGCTTAAGAGGCTGGCCTCATTGGCAGGTGCGCGGCCAGGGTCAGGTGCAATCACAATGTTTCTTACAATCAGCCAAGACTGGGCTTTGCTTCCTTAGCCTGGTTTTGGCTGATGGCAAGAACAGCCTCAGTATGTAAACTCACCTTCTTACTCTTTTCTATTCAAACAGAAACTCTTCATTGAAGTACAGTATATAAATAGTAGTAGTAGTAGTAGTAGGTTCTTTGATCCCTCCTGACTTCCATATAGCACTTTTGTGTGGACAATGAAACTTGTAGAGGGCTCTTCACAGAAGCCGGACTTCCTACTTCCCAGACTTAGGAGGACTTCTCACTTCAAGATGATCAAATCTGAACTGGCCAAGTTCTGTTTTCCAGAGGTTCCAGTGTTTGTGGGGCTCATTTCCACAGACCTTGCCTAGTTTTAAAAAAATGTGCCAAACACAGCCTGTCCTTAGCAAACCTTCCATGGGTGTTTTGGATAGGGCCCAACCTTGTTAAGAAAGCCTGGGAAAGAAAAGCAAGGGAGGGTGCTTTTGAAAAGGCTCTTTCAAAAACCTCAAGCTTGTTAAGTTGCTGCTTCAGCATCAGTCATGTTGAAAGACCTGAAGGAGCCTAGTGGCCAGAGTGAGCCAAGGATCTGAAGGGAAGCTCTAAATGAGACCTTTTCTTCCTGACATCAGCAACCTACTTTTCAAAGTTGCAGCATCAAGAAACCTGTCTTTGCACAATGCTGGACACTGAGCGTGCTGAACATTCGTCCCCTGAGGCTGCACCAAGAATAAAATCCTTCACATTATCACTTTTACTGCTATTAGGACTTCACTGCAAGCTTTTTATTGATTATACATAGATTAATCAGCTCTAGCTTCGTTCCTTCCTGGTCAGATCACTGGGCTTTGGTGGAACAACACACTCCTGTGCATCTGCAAAGACTGCTGGGGATTAAGCCGGTCTTACGATAGCAGGCATGAATTGTCTCCTTTGCTAAGCAGGGTTTGCCTGATTGGCATTTGGATGGGTGACAACATGTGAGTGCTATGAGGAATTTCCTCATAGCTCAGGGCTGCTCAACTTCAGCCCTCCTGCAGATGTCGGCCTACAACTTCCATAATCCCTGGCTATTGGGCACCATGGCTGGGAATTATGGCGACTGTAGCTGGAGGACCAAAGTAGAGCAGCCCTGCAATAGCTCAGTGGAAGAGCATCTTCATCCTTACTTGCCAAAGGTCCCAAGTTCACTCCCCGGCATCCCTAGGTCAAGTTGGGAAAGACGCCTGCCGGCAACCTTGGGGAAGCCGCTGCCAGTCAGTGTAGACCAGTGCTACTCAGCTTCGGCCCTCCTGCAGATGTTGGCTTACAACTCCCATAATCTCTGGCTATTGGCCACTGTGGCTGGAGATTATGGGAGTTGTACATAGGAACATAGGAAACTGCCATATATTGAGTCAGACCATTGGTCTATCTAGCTCAGTATTGCCTACACAGACTGGCAGCAGCTTCTCCAAGGTTGCAGGCAGGAATCTCTCTCAGCCCTATCTTGGAGAAGCCACTCCAGGGAGGGAACTTGAAACCTTCTGCTCTTCCCAGAACGTCTTCATCCTCTGAGGGGAATATCTTGCAGTGCTCACACATCAAGTCTCCCATTCATATGCAACCAGGGCAGACCCTGCTTAGCTATGGGGACAAGTCATGCTTGCTACCACAAGCCAAGCTCTCTGCTCCAAAAAACAAAAAACAGCTGGGGGGCCTAATTTGAGCAGGCCTGGTGTAGACTATACCGAGCTAGATGGACCAATGGTCTCACTCAGTATAAGGCAGCTTCTTATGTTCCTAAAGAAAGCTACTCTGGTTTAACCTGCATTCACGTGCCAGACCTGGAGTGAGCAATCCAGGTTTAGATTGCTGCTTCCACCATTCCATATCCTTCAACGAGTGCAGATCTCCCCAAAGCATGTATTAGGAGCCCAGAGTGGTGCTCATGGCTATATTTATCCTCACAACAACGCTGCGAGGTAGGGTCGGGTAGAGAGAGAAGTGACTGGCCCAGAGTCATCCAATGAGGCTCTACACATGATCTGTGTGAACAGGAGATTTGAACTCAGGGCTCCCTGGTCCTAGTCCAACACTCTGAACCACCTGTCCAGCTACACATCCCTGTCTCCTTTACCCAGCCTGGCTAGGCTTATCGGGTCTGGCCTCAGAGCAGGGACAGGGAGGGGGTTGAGCATCACGCTGTGCCTCCTCCATCCCAGGCTGCTTGCTCCTTGTGTCTGCCCATCTCTGGGGGGCCCTGACACTCTCCACCAGCCAGCCTCTCATCCCTGGCTGGCTCCTTATATGCCTCTTCACAGGCTGTGCATCGACCGCCCCCAATTACAGGGCCAACACCCTTCTTTATTACCTGTAGTTGACTACCCTTTACAGCTGTTGCCAGTGCCTCACTCTCCCCCTTTCCCGTCCTCCTGCTCAGACCCCCACCCTTTGGGAGGCATGCTGCTGATGTTATGCTTGGTATCCTCACAGGCCTCCCCTTCGGTCTTATCAGGGCTCTTCGGTTCCTCCGCTGGAGCAGAGTCCCTGCTCCAGAAGGTGAGGTCAACCATCCTAGCTAGCCAGCAGCCTACATTAATCTCCAGACTTTTGCTGGAATAATATGGTATCTATTTGGTGTAACTCTCCAGCTCAGTTGCTCATGCTTGGAACTGTCCAAGGTCCTGATCACCATTTCTTGACACTTGCTTCCCCCTTGGAGCTGTCAAGGGGCTGAATTCCTCTAGGGATTCTTGCTTTCATGTAGACTCTGCCTCCGTGGAAACTCTGTCTCTGCCAGCAACCAGCAACTCCACTGGAAACAGGATGAAGCTATTTCCACCACCATACCGCACTGACTCTCAAGAGAGTTGCTTCCTCATTTTACTAAACTCCTCATACAAGCCTAATAACTCCAGTCCCTGCAAAAACTCTTTCCCCTCCATCTCCCCCAAACATTTTAAAGTGAGGAGTTGCTCCTCGTGCACCCCCTCTACCACTCCCCCACCCTCCAACCTTCCAGAAGCAAAAACCAAGCCGTGCCTGGAAGCAGGCAAAGCTTTAGTGCCCTGGTCCACAGCGCTGCCTGACAAACTGGGCTCAATATGACTTAAACAGCCTCAGCACTGATGATCCTTATTCTTAATAGCTCCCTGCTGTGTGCACTGAACAGGGCCACTGCATTCTCTGCAGGCCCTCAAGCCGCGTGGAAGTGAGAAGCAGCCTCTTTACTGGCCAAAACACGCAGTCCCAGATCAAGCCAGAAATCCAGCAGCACTTGCCCCTGGCCCTGAATGTAAGAAGAAAGACGTGGGTGGAGTGTAAAACAGTGAGCCTTTTCTCACAACCAGTGAGAAAGGGCTACCCGTACTGCGGAGAGGTACTGCCTGCTTACCTCCTCACAGACAATCGCTCAGACATTCCTGGGCGGGCGGATCGCACATACAAAACTCACGTAGCCTGGTTTTGCATGTGCATGTCAATAGCCTCAGAGTTTCACAACCAGCAGTAATCTGCCTTCCACAAGTTGAAAATGCTGCATGCCTATGCCCTTGAAAATGCCACCCTAATTTTTGTCACTGCAGAATGGGGGCTTAACACAGTTGGATCAGCACAGTGGGGTAGTTTGGATGATTTGGACTGTGATCGAAACCATGCAGTCGGAGTCTGGTTTGGACATGGGAATACGAATACAATGAATAGGTATATACCACTTTTCAACCAAAGTTCCCAAAGCAGGATATATATATATATATATATATATATATATATACACACACACACACACACACACACACACACACACACACATATACCAAAGGGCTCACAATCTAAAAAGGAAACATAAGATAGACACCAGCAACAGCCACTGGAGGGATGCTGTGCTGGGGATGGATAGGGCCAGTAGCTCTCCGCCTGCTCAAGAAAGAGAATCACCACTAAAAAGACGTCTTTTTGCTCAGTTAGGCCACCTAATAGCGCAGTGGGGAAATGACTTGATTAGCAAGCCAGAGGTTGCCGGTTCAAATCCCCATTGTTATGACTATGGGAAACACCTATATCAGGCAGCAGTGATATAGGATGCTCATCGCCACAAACCAGGTCTCACTGATCGTGAGACCCGGTCCATTGACTAGACTAAGGTCACCTAGCTTGTAGCCAAGCACCTCTCTAGTATAAAACTCTAACCACCATACCAAGCTGTGTCTCTTATGTTTAGGCAGCTGGCACTACCTGAAAGAAACAGACTTCTTGATCCACTTCTTCAAATCCTTGATTCCTAAAGCCAGGGAGAAGTCTTCCTGTAACCAGGGCAGCTTGTTTTTCATCCAAGATTAATGAGACAGTAAATAATACTACTTCATTTACATTTTGACAGCCCCTTTCATCTGAATAACTCAAAGAATTTTCATATCTACTTTCTAAAGAGAAACTGTAGCACAGGGACCTGAAATTATTTGCACCGGATGGAGGAGGGGGGAAGATGCAAGGTATTGATTGCAGCAAAAGGAAGAGCCATTGGACAACAAAGTCCTTGCCTTGCATTCACTCAGAATCCTAGAGTAGGCTTTTCATACTTATAAGCCAAATGTCAACAACAACAACAGCATCCTTCTGAGTGTGACAAAGCTGGCATTTGCTCATCAGTGGGATCCATTCAGAGTGCTGATTTCAGTTTTTTTTTTAAGTCTTCAAGAGCCTGAGCCAGGTGTATCTGGAGGACCATCTTCTCCTGCGTGAACCTGCTGGTCAGCTGTGCTCCTCTTTAGAGCTTCTTCTCCAGGCGTGCCCACCTTCAGAAACTAGGAGGGTGGATACTGGAGCAAGGTGGCACCTAAATTAGGGAACTCCATCCCTAGATGTGTCTGCCTACTGCCAACTGAGTTATCTTTCAGACAAAGGGGTGAGACAGGTAAAGCATATGTGCTGAATGCAGAAGGTCCCATATTCAATTCCTGGCACTGCCAGGTAGGGCTGGTAAAGACTCCTGCCTAAAGCCCTGGAAAGCCAGTCAATACTGAGCTACAGGTAGATGGACCAGTGGTCTGACTTGGTATAAGGCAGATATTTATGATCATAGGAACGTAGGAAGCTGCCATATACAGAGTTAGACCATAGGTCCATCTCGCTCAGTATTGTCTATACCAGGGATTCTCAAACTTGGGTCCTCAGGTGTTATTGGACTTCAACTCTCATAATCCCCAGCCTCAGTGGCCTTTGCTTGAAGATTATGGGAGTTGAAGTACAATAACACCTGAGGACCCAAGTTTGAGAATCACTGGTCTATACAGACTAGCAGCAGCTTCTCCAAGGTTGCAGGCAGGAATCTCTCTCAGCCCTATCTTGGAGATGCCAGAGAGGGAACTTGGAATCTAGATGCTCTTTCCAGAGTGGCTCCATCCCCTAAGGAGAAGATCTTACAGTGCTCGCACATCAAATCTCCTGTTCATATGCAACCAGGGTGAACCATGCTTAACAAAGGTGACCATTCATGCTTGCTGCCACAAGACCGAGGTTCCAAATGGTGCAGCGGGGAAGCAACCTGCCAGAGAGCAGGAGGCTGTAGATTTGAATTGCTGCTGGTGTGTTTCCCAGAATATTGGAAACTCCTATGTAGGGCAGCAGCGATATAGGAAGGTGCTGAAAGGCATCATCTCATTCTGTGTGGGAGAAGGCAATGGTAACCCACTCCTGTATTCTACCAAAGAAACCACATGGCTCTGTGGTCGCCAGGAGTCGACACCGACTCAACAGCACAACTTTTCCTTTCCTTTTTACCACAATACCAGCTCTCCTCTCTGTGTTCATGTGTTCCCCAAAATTGTCACTCCATGAAGCAGACCTCAGAATCCTTTGCTGGACTCAAAATGGACCAGGCATTTATACCATGCAGGGATATAAAAGCATCCATCACAGAGAGTCCAGAGACTGAGATGGTTTCATTTGTGCTCCTTTTATCCCTCCGGCAGACACTGAAACATGAGCCCCCCCTCCTCCGGTGCCTGTTCCCTTGCTCTTCAAAAAGCTTGCCAGAACACGGAGACAGATCTTGCTTTTCCTTTGAGTGCCATGTTGAGTGGCGTGTTCTCAATTCTGCCTCCTTTATCATCATCTTGAATATGATCTTCCTATCACACTGATCAGAGCCATGAATGCAGGGCCTGATAAGAGATGTGGCGTCTCTCCGTGCTGTCAACATCAAGGTCCCATGGATTGTCACTCAGGAGGATGTGGCATGGTTCCAGCAACAAAGGGATGCAGTCAATCTTCTTGAGAATCTCAACGATTCCTCTCTGGTCTCATGCTAGAGCTTCTTGCTCTGCCACACATACTGACGTTGCAACTGCAGCAATAAAACCAAGCGAATCGGACAGGAAATGATGCAAACTCGGGTGTGAGCAACTTAAGTTGTTCTTCAATTGATTCCTTGGCTTCAGCTTTAAAATGGGCTTTGCAAATTTAATCTAAATTGGGATATTTCTGCAAACATGAGAAGAGCCCCAACTGCACCAGACCAACGGTCAGTTGAGTCTAGTATTGTGCTTCAAAAGGTATTAGAAGATCCTCCTCTTTACATAAGTGTTTACATTTAAACACCTTAAAATTAAATTTAAACACCTTAAAAACACTTTAAATTTAAAGTGTTTTTATCTGTTGTATGCATGCACTGGGTTTTAAAATTGGTTTTATACTGGTTTCCAGTTTTTAGCTAGGTTTTAACCCAACTTTATTCTTCTCTGCTGCTACTCTTATGGTTTTATTATGTATGTATCTCTCAGCCTAACCTACCTCACAGGGTTGTTGTGAGGATAAACATAACCATGTACACCACTCTGAGCTCCTCGGAGGAAAAAAATATCTAAAAATAAAATATAAGGGATATAAATCTAAAGGGGGGAAATGTATGATTTTTAATTTTTGTATGCTTTTTAAATTTTACTTTACTATGTTTGTAAGCTGTCCTGACCAGCATTGCACTGGAGGGATGATGGGATATCCATATTGTAAACAAATAGAGAATACATAAATTCCCAAATGACCAAACAAATGCCACCAGGAAGCTGAGAGTCATGGCTCCTTTATTCTAGTGCAAGTGTTCCCAATCTTGAGTCCCCAGAGGTTGTTGGACTACAACTCCTATCATCCCCAGCTGCCATTTCTGAAGGCTCCAGCCTGAGTTGGGTGTACTATAGATGTTTTAGGGAAGCCATCGCCCCAGTCTCTGCTGAACACATCCCAACAAACTGATAAAGTGGTGTAGGCTATTAAACAGTCTGGCAGGGGATGCCTGGCACTGGACATGAGTACTGCATACGAATTACATCCCTCTGCATCTTAGGAGCCTTCTCAGACAGTGCTGGTGTATATCTTGTGCACCAATAGAAACATACCTGCTAAAAACTACCCTAAATGCTTGCATTTCATTTTCAGCTCTGATGTTTTGTTGATTAACTGATTAGATTAATCCACAAAAAGCATCGGTTTTTCACAATATCAAGCTTAAATTAAAATCTGCAGGACCTGCTTTCAATGGTCATCTGATGACTGCTGCCAAATCCCAGAGACTCCAGGCCAGCCTAGGAGGGTTGGCAACCCTAGTGGTACCTGCGGGTCAACCTGAGTTTTTCCACCTGTTGTTGGACTTCAACTCCCATCATCCAGAGTCATAATAATCCATGGCATGGGGTGATTGGAGTTGTAGTCCAACAGCTGCTGGAGAGACTCAGGTTGGTTGCCCCTGCTCTAAGGCAAAAGAATATGCTTTGTTTTTCCTTCAAAAAACTATAATATAATTATTACATGTTTTCTGGTTGGATTTAACCAAACAGTAAATCAATTCATCAGCTTCATGAGGAGTTCTCAAACTTGGGTCCCCAGATGTTGTTGGACTTCAACTCCCATATTCCCCAGCCACAATGACCAAAAGGGCTGGGGGTTATGGGAGTTGAAGTCCAACAACATCTGGGGACCCAAGTTCGAGAACCTCTGAAGTACATGCACCAAATTAATCAACCATCTTTAACTGACACAGCACTCATTTCCTAGGTGAACCAAAACATCTGAAGATGGATGGAAAGGATGAAAAGCTACTAACTGAACTGGAAAGTTTCTTCTTCTGGATTGAAATTTACAAGAAGCAGAGTGCATTTTGATTTAAATACTTCCTTGGGATTTTTCCTCTCCAGGGAGGAGAGCTCTCTCTCTGCAGAAGAAAGAATATCAGAGACTCATGCCCCTCATGAAGCATTTGATATTTCACAGAGGGCTCCTTATGATCCTTTTTCTACAAGAAAAAAAAATCCAATGGAGAACTAGTTTGTGTTTTGCCTCTCCTGTGCTTTTTCATAGTTCTTAGGCATGGATGGGCTTCCTTCAGCTCAGTTTGGATTGGGCTTAGTGGTGGACATACCGAGCAAGGGTGCATCCGTGCAGCCAGGGAGCAGCCTAACAGATCTTCCCAACTGCACTGGCACAGCAGGCAAATTTTGATGCTCTCTCCTTCCCAAGGAAGACTTCTGTGCCACCCCAGAGTATGTCTCTAAGGGCTACAGAACCCTCAGTGACATCTTTTCAGGTGGCACAGAGGGCTTCCTGGGGAAGGGAAGAACATCAGCAATGGCCACTTCGCCTATGCAATTTCACTGCTCTCTTAATGCATTGGTGCACCCTTGCTCTGTCTGTCAGCCAGTAAACAGAGTTATCCCCCCTGCTATTACTGGATTATGTTGTTTATCATAACTTATTTATTTATTTATTTATTTATTTATTTATTTATTTATTTATTTAATGTTAAATTTTTATACCGCCGTTCATTAAACTAATCCCAAGGCGATTTACACAAAAATTAAAAACAAGACTATAAAAATGACACAATTAAAATATTAAGCTAAAATATAAAACAAATTTGGTTAAAAAGTAGGGATGTGCATTTCGTTTCAGATACAAAACATTTTGTGCACAAAACAGGCCATTTCGGCTGTTTTGTAGCCAAAACACCCAATGCTCAAAACAGAAAGTTTTGAAGCCAAAACAAAACGTCCCTGTTTCGGATACAAAACATTTTGTTGCTGCTGCTCGTTTCTACTAACCATCTCATCATCTGCAAATGGGAATTTCCTTGCCTCTTTGGGATGTTGCATTTGTGGATGGAGAGATGGGTGGGAGAGAATCCATGACAGACTCATTACTCTACTTCCTCCTCTCATCCTTCCCACCACAGTCCTTGTGATGATGCAGTGGTTTGGGGGAGTAATCGAAATCATATATATATAATAGACACCAGGCACAGCCACTGAAGGGATGCTCTGCTGGGGATAGATAGGGCCAGTTGCTCTCCCACCATGTTTAAAAGGTGCCTCTTTGCTCAGTTAGCAGAGGTCTATCCCCCCATAAAGTCTACCCCATCCCCTGGAAGAGGGGGGCCCTTAGCATGTCAAGGAAGCCCACAGGTCTGGAAGTAGCCCTGGTCATGCTAAAAAACAACAGGATGTAGGTCTGAAATTCTTTTGTGGGGTTTTTGTGGGGGAGTTTTGGGATAAAATGCCCTTTATAGTGGCAGTCCTGTTACAACTCAGACTGACCTGTGGGGGCCTCAGAGTTCCAGCTGCCTCATCCTGAGTCCATTAGAAATCTTTCAAATGGAAATTTGGGCAAGCTGAGTTCAAAAAGCCAGGAGGAACAGCCCTCTTGAAACTTGTTGACAATTCACAGAGGAGGTCCTTAGATCCTCAAAGCTGACCTGTGCCGTGCAGCCTTTGATGACTCACCTTGCCTCCCATCCCTAGACTTTTGCACAGGGCTAGAGGCTGCAAAATCCAACTGCCCCTACAACACTCTGCTCCCCCACCCCCCACCCTGAGCTCAGCGACATTTAAGTTGCTTGACACCATTTAAATTGCTACAGGCAGGGAATCCCATCCTAATTGCATCTCCTTCAAATTGCAGCCAGAACATCTTGGTGTTAGGATTTATGGCCCCAAATGACAAAATATAAAATGCCTAAGCCAGGACAGAAGCTGGTGTGTGGATAATCCCATCACGCTGTATCAAAGTGTGCGATAATTTGCTTAACTCTGACTAAACACACAGCTAGACCCTGCTGATGTCCATAGGCAAGATTCTCTGCTACTTTGCCAAGAAGTCACACAGAAGCTGTCTTCAGTTAAGCTAGCCAGAACACCACTGTGTCATTCCTAATGAATACACAGCTTTCCCAACATCATGGTTCCTCGAGGGGTCATTCATATGTCATATGGCTTCTCCAGAGAAGAAATTGCCAGAAATTGTAGCTCAGTGGAGAGGAATTATTTGTTAGAGATTTCTAGTATCACCACAGAACTATGGTGCCCAGGGTTCCTAACTGTAATAGGAGCTGTGACAATTAAAACAAGCTTATGATGGCTCCAAATCAGTAGGGATGTGCGAACCAGCTCAAGGTTGAGCTGGTTAGCCATTGAACTGGGCCTGTTCGATGGCTCACCCTCAAGCCAAACAGGTCCAAATTTGCATGCAAATGGTCAGTGTGCATGCACAGCAGCCTTCAAAATTTTATTTTATTCATTCATTCATTCATTCATTCATTCATTATACCGCCCTTCCAAAAGGCTCAGGGCGGTTTACATTAAAACAACACCATTAAAATCAATAAACAAAACAGAAATTATAAAACAGCATAAAACAACAATAATTAACAATTAAAACATCATAAAACAACAATTAAATAGCCAGAACAATTTAAAAACAAGTTTTTAAAAGCTGAGAAAGCTTGGCTGAAGAGATGTGTTTTCAGAATTTTTTTAAAAATTGACAGAGATGGGGAGGCTCGTATCTTAGTAGGGAGGGCATTCCACAATCTCGGGGCAGCAGCCGAGAAGCTGCGTCAGTCTGTGTGGCCACCAAACGAGTTGGCGGCAACTGAAGACGGACCTCTTCAAGTGACCTCAATGGGCGGTGGGGCTCATAGCGAAGAAGGCGCTTTCTTAAATACCCAGGGTATTTAAATATCCACTAGCCAGGAGAGGGCCGGAAAATGGGCCTTAATGGCCCAAAGAAGACCGGGGGAGGCCACCGGGGGGAGGTGGAACCTTCTGAGACTTCCTCATTGCCAAGCCAGGGGGTGTTCAGGGGTGTGCAAAAACGCCCGATTCAAGTCTGGTCTGGACTCAAACCGAACCGGGCCAACCTGTTTTTCGCATACTCCTACAAATCAGTCATGTGGCTAAAATGGGCTGAACCAAGTGCCCAGAAGTGATGTATCTGTAGATGTCCCTATTATTGCTGATAATCACATATTCATTTCTCAGCTCTGTTCAAGTGTTATTAAAACTATGGATTATGGGCATTCTTAACCAGAAGAAGGATCACTCCCTGAGTGCAGTGTGGTCTCTGAAGAAGGAGAGGCACGGTTGGCATGAACTCACACACTCCCGGAACAGTAGCTCAGAGTCTGACTTTGAAGTAGGGAGGGTCGTTCATCCAGACCTGTTGCCAGATTTGGCTTATTTTAAGCCAAATTTTGGGTTATGGCCCATTTGACCCACGAGTATACCCCTTAGGCTCTGGCAACAGTTGAACCGGAGCCTACCAGCTGTCATGCCCCGACTCGAGGACATTGGAGAGGATTGAGAGGCAGGCAACCTACTAGAAAGTGGGGAGGTGCCTGAGGAGGAGCAGCCCGGTAATGAATGGGGAGGTCATTGAGACAGGCCAGGGCGAGTGTTTGGGGGCAGAGGGGCCAGCAGGGCCGGGTGATTTTTGAAGAGAAGGGTCAGGATCTGAGCCAGAGTTTGAATGGCCACTATCTCCTCGAGAACACATCAGGGGGAAATGTCAGCAGCAGGTGAGAGAATTATGAAGGAGTAATCAGCTGGCGAGAAGACAGAAGCTGGATTGAATCTATGGCAGCTGGAAGCTGACTATAAATTCGGCAGCCTGTAAAAGCCTTGAACAAACTGCTGGGAACGACACATCAAATCTGCTTGGAGATTTTGTTGGAGAGATTGTGACTTTGGAATTTGGGCTTACTTCTGTATTCTTGTGACTTTGGAATTTGGGCTTACTTCTGTATTCTTGGTGAGACTGTTAAACCTGACTATTTAGCAGGAAAACCGAAACTTGAGCTACTGGCTATTGGGTCATATATTTCTGGCCAGCATCTTCTGTCGAGTGAGCTTGTGACACCGGCCAGGAGACCTCAGATCCAGAAACCCCAGAATTGGAGTCCCCAGAGCCAGCACGGAGGCCATTTGCACAGAGGCCATTTGCGTGCCGCCTCTGTTGCGGGGGCGGGGGGGTTTCGTGTAGGCCTGCCAGTAAGTGCCTTCTCTTTCAGTTTTAAAGGTGCCTTTCTCTTGCTGCTCCCACACTGTCTTTCATTGTCTTTGGAAGCAAAGTGGAATCCTCACTGGATTCCCCTTTACAGGGTGCTTGAACTAGCAAACTGGTTTGAGCTGGTTTGGTTGGATGCACCATAACAGTTGGTCAAACTGCAGTCAAATCCAAATTTGGTCTGAATACAGATCAAACTGCACAAACTGGTTCTGTGTATGTCTCTAGCTCCAACAAAGGCCAGAGCTGGAATGAGGCCTTTGGTATCTCTAGGCTCCTTCCAGCTCTGGCCTTTGTTGGAGTAGATTGCTCACTGGGAGCTGTCCATTGTGCTGAATCCTTGGCTTCCCTTAGTTGTCTGAGCCTGAAGACCCCATTTCAGCTCTGGCCATTGTCAGAGCAATTTGCTCACATGGGGCTCTCCAGGATGTGGCACCTTGCCCTTATTTTGCTGCCTATTGGACCTCATAGGTTCTTGACTGTGGGATGGATGGTGTCACAGACAGTAGTGGTTTAGGAATGCATTGGCATGGAAGTGGAGCTTGCTGGCATGTTCTTGTGAGCACTGTACTTGCGTACAACATCCACAATTTTATTAACGCCTGAGCCTGTCGAGTACTGTCTCTAGAACCTCGATTACTGACTTCAGGCTTCACATATATGTTGGTAACTTAATGAACCAATGTGTTAGCTATACAGCTACCTATCAGAGAGTGGGGTGTCTGGAGAGGCTGGTTGTGCTTAACTGGACAGTGCACTTAATAACCATGCATGCTGTCTCTGCCTCTACATAAGTTGCAGGTTTATCTCCAGGAACAGGAAGAATTGTACAAGTTTCATATACTCTGGTCTTGTTCTCTTTGGGATCAAAACCTGCAGTTTGCATTTAATCCAGAAACCAATTGGCAGCTAGCATAGATCTTTAAGTACTGATGAGATGCAATCAGTTCAGCCGGTACCAGGAAATAAAATGGAGCAACCTATGCAAACACTTATTCTTCAGTCTGCATGCATGAATACAAGTTACAGAATCCATGAATACAAGTTTTTATTGGCACCAAATCTGATTGACTTTGGGACAGACTTTCGTTTTCCTTCTTAGCGCTGCCTATTTACTGCCCAGGCATCAAAGGCATGGCTCATCTGCATTAGGCACTTGGATTTGTGTTTGCTAGTGGGATTCCTTGCCCTGCAGGCATCCATGTCATATAACACATTTTGCTTGTTTCCACTGTCTGCTCAGGATGCAATGAATATCCATGATTTTCATTGTTTGAGAGCAAAAATCACATCTTTGCAGCTGCAGAGGAGTGCCCAGAATAGAGCAAAAGCTTTCAGAACAGCAATGGCAGGCAGATCTGTATAGCGGGTGGAGGGAGAGGGCGGGGGGGGGGGAGATATGTCTGCCTTCTTGTGTAAGATATTGCATAATTAAACTGGTCTGATCAGCAATAGTCAGTAACCTGGCTAGTAGCAAACCAATCATTATTTTGATTGTGAATCAATGATACTGTAAGTGGATCTGAGCTTTCGACCGAATGAGCTATAGCAAACTATCTTGACCAGGGCTGGGCAAATTGAAGCTCTCCAGCTGTTGTGGGACTACAGCTTCCATCATCCAGTTGAGAGCAACTGAAAGCTACCACAAGACCAATTCTCCTACTGGGAACATGATATCGCCCTCCAAATCAAAACACCGACAGTGACCAGGAGTTGCAGAAGGAAATCAGGGAGGCCAAAGAGAGTCAGGGCAGTAATAATGGGTGACTTCAATTACCCACCCATAGACTGGGAAAATACACAGTCAGGAAATGACTAAGACCCCCCACCCAGTCCTGTTATGCTGCCTCATCGTGGTGGTGGGGTGTTCCTGGGAGGGATGAGTGAAGTACTCCGGGAAGTATACTCCTGGTAGGGTCACCCAAGGTGTGAAGATCATCCTAGCTGCCCAGCTAAAGCAAGCATGCACCTATATTGGGCAGCAGCAATATAGGAAGGACCGTTGCTTCAGTGACAATTATAAAGGCATCATGTCACACTGCATGGGAGAAGGCAATGGTAAACCACTCCTGTATTTTACCAAAACTGCATGGATAGACAAGATAGAGATCATCCTGGAGAGAATCTTTCTATGTGATCGCTAAGATTCAACACCAACTTGACAGCACTTAATCAATCAATCAATCAATCAATCAATCAATGAATGACAGAGGTCAAATTTCAAGATATGCTGAATGAATGTGCCCTAGAACAGTTGGTCATTGAAACAACCAGAGAGAAGGCAACCTTGGACTTAAACCTGAGTGGAACCCAGGACCTGGTGCATGATGTCATTGTCATGGACCCTTTAGGGAACAGTGACCATTGTGCAATCAAATTCAGCATACATGTGGGGAGAAAATCAGCAAGTAAGTCTAACACAGACACTTTGAATTTCAGAAGATGAAACTTCTCTAAAATGATGAGTTTGGTGAAAAGAAAACACATAGGGAAAATCAGGAGAGTCACTTCACTCCAGAATGCATGGAGGTTACTTAAAACCACAATACTAGAAGCCCAGTTAGAATGTATAAGAAAAAGAAGGAAAGGTACCACCATGACCGGGAGGATTCCATGCTAGGGATCATTAGGAAGGGGGTTAAAAATAAATGCTAATATTATAATGCCCTTATACAAAACTATGGTGTGGCCACACTAGGAGCACTGCATAAAATTCTGGTTACTGCATCTAAAGAAGGCCATTGTAGAACTGGAAAAGGTGCATAAGAGGGCAACCAAGATGATCAGAGGCCAAGAGCACCTTCCTTATGAGGTAAGACTACAACACCTGGGGATTTTTAGTTTAGAAAAAAGATGACTGCAGGGACATGATAAAGATCTATCAAATCATGCATGGTGTGGAGAAAGTTGATAGAGAGAAATCTCTCTCTCTCTCTCTCTCTCTCTCTCTCTCTCTCTCTCTCTCTCATATAACACTAGAACCAAGGGTCATCCCATGAAATTGATTGCCAATAAATTTAGGACCAACAAAGGGAAGTACTTTTCATACAATGCATAATCAACTTGTGGAATTCTCCACCACAAGAGGTGGTGAGAGCCAACAACCTAGATGGCTTTAAGAGGGGTTTGGATAACTTCATGGAGGAGAGGTCTATCATTGGCTACTAGTTGGAGGGCTAAAGGCCATCAGCCTCAGAGGGAAGATGTCTCTGATTACCAGTTGCAGGGGAGTAACAGCAGGAGAGAGGGTGTGTCCTCAGCTCCTGCCTGTGGGCTTCCTAGTGGCATCTGGTGGGCCATTATGTGAAACAGGATGCTGGGTCTTGGGCCTGATGGATCTTGGGCCTGATCCAGCAGGGCTGTTCTTATGTTCTCATCCCCTGGCTTTAACACTGACTCTTGTCTTCCATACTGTCCTTTGATTTCTGACTTTCTGGATCCTGCCTTTAGATTCCTTTGTGAAAGCTGTACCTCAGTTCAGACAAGGGCAGCCCCCATGTGCTGCTGATTCCTAAAACCACAATTGATTTCCAATGTGATCATGTATGGGGCTCATGGCTCCAATGCAATCGGAGTGTCATTTCATCAGAACCTGGCCAGATAACGATATTGACACCTTTTTTATTTTGTGTGTCAGTGTTCTCCCATTTCCTGCCTAAGCTGTTGCTGAACAGCAGCCAACTGCACATTGATTAACCATTCATTTTGCTGGGCTTTTGTGAATCATCTCATTTTTATATATAAATGCAACATGCCCTTGAAAGAGCCATAATGGGGCCCTGAAGAGCGAACACCTGCTCTGCAAAAGAGTTACCATGTGAAGAACGGAAAGCACTGAGCCTACAGAAGGAAGCTATTCCTACAATCCGTAGAAAGCGGGCTACGGGGACCTGGACTGCTTTCCACTGATCGTCGGAACCACCAGGCTCATGGGCCAGCCTGGTGATTCCAATCCAGATAGCCCACCTAATTCTCCTTAAATGAGGTTAATGGAGCGAGTGCTCCGTTAACCTCAAATTTTTGCTTGTGTGCTGCCATGGCATGTGGCGACAGACAAGTAGACCCCCGACCAGGAGGTTGCAGCCAGCCTCCCGGCCTCGGGGGCACTCCAGAATGCCCTGCATGTTTGCGCAGGGCATCCTGGAACTTCCAGGGGCCAGGCGGCCCCCAATTCCTGCAGCTTCCACGATGGAGCCAGCAGCCATGTGAGCAGCCAATCCGGCCGCCCAGGACTTGGAGACGGCTCATCTGTGGGGAGAGTGGGCTAAGCTGACTTGTGCTAAGCCCGTTCTCCCCACAGACCCACCAGAAGCACTTCTCACTGGTCATGAGAAGAGCTTCAAGGTGATTCTAGGGGAGGAGAACTGGTCTTGTGGTAGCAAACATGAATGGTCCCCTTTGCTAAGCAGGATCTGCCCTGGTTTGCATTTGAATGGGAGACTACATGTGTGAGGACTTTAAAATATTCCCCTTAGGGGTGGGGTCACTCTGGGAAGAGCACCTGAATGTTTGCTTGCAGAAGGTTCCAAGTTCCCTCAATGGCAACTTCAGCTTGTTGTAAACTGCCCGGTGATTTAAGTTTTGGGCAGTATAGAAATGTTTTAATAAATATATAGGGCTGGGTAGAAGCTCCTGACTGTAGCCATGGAGAAGCCGCTGCCGGTCTCTGCAGACAATACTGAGCTAGAAGGACAAGGGGTCTTACCCAGTATCAGGCAGCTTCCTACGATGCGACCACATTTGGAATTCTGTGTACAGTTCTACTCACCACATCTCAAAAAGGACATTATAGAAATGGAAATGGTGCAGAAGAGGGCAACCAAAATAATCAGTGGTCTAGAGCACCTTCCTTATGGGGTCAGGCTACGACGCTGGGGACTCTTTAGTTGTGGGAAATGTGTTTAAGGGGAGATATAATGGAGAGTGGAGAGACAGTAGAGTTTCCCCCTCTCCTTCACAACACTAGAACCAGGGGTCACCCTATGAAATGGATAAAAGGACTCCTTCGACACAGCACATAATTAGTCTATGCCATTTGTCACCACAGGATGTGGTGAAGGGAGGCCACTAGCTGGGTGGCTTTAAAAGAGGGGCTAACAGAGTCATGGAGGACAACTGATAGCCATTAGTTTTGATGGCTCTGGGTTTGGGAGCAGGATGCCTCTGGATACCTGGGGCAGGGGAGCAAGTGGGGCTGAGGTGGGTATGCCTTCATCTCATGTTTGAGAGCTTCCCAGAGGCATCTGGTGGGCCACTGTGGGCAAATACTGATGTCAAAACATCCCATGAAACTGAAGGTCAGGAAATTTAGGACCGACAAGAGAGAAAGTCATTTTTCAAACAGTGCATAATTAACCAATGGAATTCTTTACCATGGGGTGTGGTGATGGCCAGTAGTTTTGATAGCTTTAAAAGGGGCTTAGACACAGTCATGGAGGGCAGGTCTATCAATGGCTACTAGGGGCTATAGGCCACCTCCAGCCTCAGAGGCACAATGCCTCTCAATAACAGTTGCAGGGGAGCATCAGCAAGAGAAAGGGCATGCCTGTAGGCTTCCCGGAAGCATCTGGTGGGCCACTGTGTGAAACAGGATGCTGGACTTGATCAGCCTTGGGCCTGATCCAGCTGGGCTGTTCTTATGTATGAAATAAGATGCTAGTCTAGATGAGATTTAGGCCTGATCCAGCAAGTCATTTTTATGGTTGCAGTCAATGTTTATCCAGAGAACCTTTCACTATTTCACAAATAAAGACAGGGATGTGATTATACTGCCCTTTTCACAAAAAGATCACTTTGTGAACTCCCTCCTCCTCCAGTCTTATACACTGCAGAGGGTCCTTCACTGATTGAACTCATTTGATCTCCTGCATTGTTTTAAAAGCCCCAGGGTCATAGTTCAGTTGGTTAAAGTGATACTGGAAAAACCTCATAGTCCTACAATACATTGTCAGCAGGTCATATAGACCTTGGCATCCACATGATCTGTGAATGGTCCAAAATGTTGGATTCCAATCCCGCCCCAACAGTGGCACAGCTGGCCGGTGCCATGTTGGTCCCTCTCACTTGTCAGGTTGGGTTAAGTTGGGTGAAAGATCCAACATGTTTGTTAGACCTGTCAGATATTGGGCCACCCCACACTGACCTCTCCTCCTCCTCCTTTAGCTGGGACCAAGTTGGGGCATAGCAACCTCTTTGCTCCGTAGGGAGCATTCAATCAGCTGCCTTGCCTTCTGCAGATTCTGTTTAAAAGGCACTATTTTAAACTCTAAATTCTATTCTAGGTGCTTCTGAGAATGTCCCCCCACCCGAGGCTGCAGCCTCATAAAAAAAACAACTACAAATGACAATGGGGACATCGTGCTGGCTGGTTTCTTCTTAAGGGAGTTGACATACAACCATCTCCATTCAATACAGGGCTTGGCTGGTTTGAAGGCAGTGCCCTCATATTTTCAAAACTGTCTCAGTGCTAGTGATGAATTCTCTCCCTTTGGCTTGATTCATAATCAGCTCAGCACTCGTACAAGCTTTCCAGATAATCTCGCCTATTTTCTGAGCTTTCTCCCATTTCCCAAAACAAATATGCATTGACATAAGAGAGGGTTTTACATGGCAATAGAAGACAGCAATCACACAAAATGTTTCCAAGAAACAATCAAGGTAATTGACCAAAATAGAGAAGATACTCATCAAACAAAAGGCTTCTCTTGGTCACTTACTTCACAACAATCAATGAGCGTTTCATTGAAAGCAAGGAATAAACATTAAAGAACTTTGTCGTTCCCACCATTTCACAGCAATCAAAGAGTGTTTCTGCAAGCAAGGAATTTAATATTAAATAATAATCATGCATGAGCCTACATAGCAGCAGGGGGTTGAGTGCTTGGTCTGGTGAATGCTCACCATGCTTTTGCAAAATAGCATAAAATTCTTATTTTACATTCCAAGTTGAACAACCTTTGTGGGGAATGACAGTTTGGAAGACATAGGAAACTGCCTCATACCTGAGTCAGACCATTGGTCCATCTAGCTCAGTATTGCCTACTCTGACTGGCAGCAGCTCTCCAAGCTTTCAGGCAGGAGTCTTTCCCAGCCCTAATTGGAGATGCTGCCAGGAATTGAACCTGGGACCTTCTGTATGCAAAGCAGATGGTCTGCCACTGAACTACGGCCACATCCCCATGGGAGGATATCTTACAGCACTCGCATATAGTCACCCATCCAAATGCAAACCAGGCTACACCCTCCTTAGCAAAGGGGACAATTCAGGCTCATTACTGCTAGACCATTCCTTCTCCCCAGTATATAAAGTTGCCTTATACTGAATCACACCATTGGTCCATCTGGTTCAGTATTGTCTACTCCAGGGCTGTTCAGCTTCAGCCCTCCAGTTGTTTTGGGACTGAAACTCCCATAACCCCCAGCCACATTGGCCAATAGTGAGGGATTATGGGAGCTGTAGGTCAATAGTGAAGTGGTGGATAGCTTCTGCCTTTTAGGATCAACCATCAATAGTAAAAGCTCCAGCAGTCAAGAAATACACCACAGACTAGCACTTGGTAGGATTGCAATGAAGGCCTTGGAAAGGAGACTTAGATGCTGTGACGTGTCTATACCTACAAAGATTAGAATCGTTCGGACAATGGTTTTCCCTGTGACACTATGGAGGTGAAAGCTGGACTTTGAAGAAGCAAGATAGAAAAAGCATTGATGCTTTTGAACTTTGGTGCTGGGAAAGTCTTTTCATGGACAGCCAGGAAAACAAACAGATGGATCAGAGAACAACAAACCAATCCAGAATTTTCACTCAAGGCACTAATGACTAGGCTCAAACTATCATATCATACTTCGGACACATTATGCGAAGATCCAGCTCCCTTGAGAAGTCCATAATGCTGGGGAAAGTTGAAGGAAAGAGCAGAAGAGGACGACCAGCAACAAGGTGGATGGACTCAATTATGACAGCAATGAATGCACCACTGAGAGACTCGATATATGGTAGCTTTCTATGTTCCTATGTTTTTGAAAATCCCACCCCACCAAGTTTCAGATTGGTTACTTACAGTGTGCAATGCTTGGCTGGCGATTCCCCCCTGGTTCCAGATTGGCTCGTTTCCATTCAAATCTTGTGTTACTAGGGGTGACTGACCCCCACATTGGCTAGGGGGAGGCTCAAAGAAGGGACAAGGGGCGGAGGAGTTTGAAGGAGGGATTTTCACATGTACTTAAGGAGGCAGGCAGCCACCATTCTGCCTTTCTGCCTCGTGGGAGAGGAGAGAGAGAGCCTGAGGAGCTTTGCTTTGCCTGCCTGCTGCCTGGAGTGAATTCTCTGCTTTTTGTTTGTGCTTTCCTGACTGAAGAAAATAGAAGAGAATTTTTCCCCTCCCCCTTCCTACTGCGGAGAGAATCACTTCCTGGACCTGCTGTGTGTGCAAATCGATTTGGGTATGAAACGATTTATACCCGAATCTACCTCTTTTGGGAGATTTGTAGGGGGAAAAAATCACCCCTGTGCTAGCTGGCCAGATTCGGACCCAAAACCGGGGTGATTCAATTTGGCTACAAATAGAATTGAAGAAATCGATTTGTGCACATCCCTACCACAGGGCACCTTCATGCATTAGGCAGAACATTCTTGCAAAGTCGGCAACTGAATTGACTGCAGCCGTCTGTACCCACACCAAGGCAGGAACCAGAGGTTCACCTGGGACCTCAAACCCAGGATAGCTAGTATCACTGGGGGGGCCTGGACAAGGGTCAACTTGGCTACTTCCAACAAAGCAAGATACGTGATCATCTGCAGGCCCAACTTCAAGTTCCCTCCAGATCTCAGGCCGGGGGATCTTCAGGATCTACTGTATGTGTTACAGCGTGGCGTATTTAAGAGAATCCTTTCTTCATCATGAACCCTGCCAGGCCAGTTAAGGTCATCAGAGGAGGTTTGTTTGCAGTTAGCACTGGCTTGTCTGGTGGTGACTCAGCAGCGAGACTTTTCTGTACTTTTTTTGCCCCCAGGGCTGTGGAATGTGCTCCCAGCCGAAACATACTTCTGCACCATCTCTGGCAGCTTCAAGAAGGGCATTGAAGACACACCTGTTCAGTCAGGTGCTTTGCTGATTTTTTTTTTTTTAAATCTTATTTTAAATTTGAATTATATCCTGATTTTACTGTCAACCAATCTGTCAACCAACCGACTGTAAACTGCCTTGACACCTGGTTGCAGGCGATCTCTAAAGGGGTTAAATATATAAACAGGTGTGCGAACTTGACTACAGTAACCATATAAGTATCCCACCCCCTTGCATCTGCTAGCAAGAACAGGCAAGAACCAAGAGGCTGGGGTCAGGAAAGCCTTGAGAAGCGCAGGAGGCAGCTGTATCCCAGTGTTTGGGGACTGGTGGTGCATTCAAAAGTGAATGAAGTTTGGCAATCATTCAGGAATGTATTGAGGCAGCAGATGTGGCCAGTATCATTAACAATGTGACATTTTTACAGGGGCACCCAGTTAACTACTTTAATAAGGGCCTTTTGTTCCCCAGCAGGGAAAGTGCTATATCTTTGTATGCAGCTGGCAGGAGGCCCTGCCTTCTCTTTCGCTAGCTCTCCTGATCCTTAGCTGTGCTTTTCTATCACCCTCTGGACTGATCCTCTCTGCAGTGCAGCCAAGATGCTGCAGTCATTCTTTATATTCCAAAGTCCCAGAAGAAATCAAGCCATTTTCTTCCAGGCACTGGAGAGATCTAAGGAATGAAGGATTGTTTCCCCGCTAGTCTCAGTCTACCTCTCCACAAGAGGATAGGAGTCAAAGTTCAGGGGCAGAGCATCTGCTTGGCATGCAGAAGGTTTCAGGTTCCATCCCTGGCAGCATCTCCAGGTAGGGCTGGGAAAGATGCCTGCCTGAAAGCTTAGGGAGCTGCTGCCAGTCAGTGTAGACAATAGTGAGCTAGATGGACCAATGATCTCATTTCCTTTCCTTTCATTCATTCATCAACTTGTACACTGCCCCAAATTTTTGTCTCTGGGCAATACTCCATATAAGGCAGCTTTCTATGTTCCTGTGGTCTGAAGGACACCTTTTTTGTGCATCAGATATTACAATACTTGATAGGAGGAGAGCTAGTCTTGTGGAAACAAGCATGACTTGTCCCCTTTGCTAAGCAGGGTCCACCCTAGTTGCATTTGAATGGGAGACTACATGTGTAGGCAATGTAAGATATTCCCCCTCAGGGGATGGAGCCACTCTGGGAAGAGCAGAAGGTTTCAAGTTCCCTCCCTGGCAGCATCTCCAAGATAGGGCTGCGAGAGACTCCTGCCTGCATCCTTGGAGAAGCCGCTGCCAGCCTGTGTAGACAACACTGAGTGAGATGGACCTATGGTCTGATGTAGTATATGGCAGCTTCCTGTGTTCCTAATACATTATATACATTCATCCAAAATAAGCATCTCATGCCAAATGACACAAAAAGCGGGGAAAATGTTGGTGCTTAATACCTGTGATTCAGCATGGCACACATTCCTGTGGAATTCACACATTTCTGACATACAAGCCCAGGATGGAACCAACAGATCATCACTGGTTTCACAACAGAGGCAAGAGATGTTTAGTCTGGTCATTCACTTGGGTCAGGAGGAGATAGAGTTTAGGAAGGCCTTCCATTTGTGGTCATGCAAATGGCCTCTGTGCATCCGGCTGGAACCACACTGCTGCCATGTGAGCAGACGGCTGGGGTGAGTCCTGAGGTTTCCCGGAGCCGCCGGGTCGGTAAGCACCTACTTTTAAAGATGCCCTCTCGCTGCCGCCCCAGCTGGCCTTAGAAGCCTTTTAAAAGCAGGATTCCCTTTGCTTCTAAAGGGAATTCTCATTGGATTCCCCTTTACAAGCATAGACACTTGAACCATTGAATTGGGTGAAACCGGTCCACAATAGACCGGGTTCGGTCCGGTTCTATCGTGGACTGAACCACCTCTCCTGGAGGCCAGTCCAGTTCGCAATCAAACCATCAAACCAGACCAGTTTGTTGCGGACAGGTTCATGCACACCCCGAGCCCCAAGGCTCATGTCAGCCAAGAGAAAGGATGCCCGTGTTTCATGGGAGTCTCACTGCACAAACTGCACCTTCCCATTTTTGAAAGTAAATAGCTATTGATCTCTCAGGCTGTTGATGTAAAGAAGGGAATAAAGAATTGATCTTAGGAAAGTACACAACGGCGTGTATAAATAAAGGGAATTGGCTTTCAGGGCCTCATGGAGACATCACTCCTGAATCCAGAGAGAGAGGCTGATGAATTAGCTCTGTAAGACAAAATAGAGTACACACTTTGCAATCACCCTCTCTGTTCATACCCAGCAAAGTCTTGCCCATGGTTTTTGGTACTATTGACATCTGTCCAGAGATGTGAAGACTAAAGTGGTGTCTTGGCAGCTCCCCCTGCTATTCCGGAGATTCAGTAGCTGCTAATTTCACATGTTATATAATGAGCGATGGGGAATAATTTTCAAGCAACAGGGACTGAGCCAAGAGGGTATGGATTTTGTCATCAGGTACAGGAGAACATCTTATTCTCCAGAGAAGTCATGGCTTTCAATGAAAACACTTGGGGAGAAGCTTGGTTACATTCTGATAGTTGGTAAATGAGGGTCCCAGCATGCAATGCACAGTGTTTTGTTTGGAGGGTTGCATCATGAAGCAGTGTCATGGACATGCATTCATACTGGGCAAACTCCCCTCAACTTGATTCGGAATGGGATTGACAATTACATACATAAAGGTAAAGTGTGCCGTTGAGTCGGTCTAGACTCCTGGTGACTGCAGAGCCATGTGGTTTTCTTTGGTAGAAAATACAGAAGGAGGTTTACCATTTGCCATCTTCCACGCAGTATGAGATGATGCTTTTCAGCATCTTCCTATATTGCTGCTGCCCGATATAGGTGTTGCCCTATATGTCTGGGAAACATACCAGCGGGGATTCAAACCGGCAACCTCTGGCTTGCTAATAAATTAATTTCCCATAACTGGACAGTATGTGGGCGGGGGGAGTATTTTTGAGAGCTCTTTATTGGCTTTAATTCTCTGCATATGGATACTTAGGCAATGAAAATTTGAGAAATCTCCCTTAGTAGATTCTTATATCAGGGCAAGAAGTGGTCAAGATCCATCCCCTCAATAGAAAGAAAAGAACAGATACAACGGCAGAAGGACATACAGGCAACTAGAACTCGAGGAGAACCCATTTCAAGTGAACTGGTCATAAGATAATAAGTTCAAAAGAAGAATAAAAAGAGTTGATTCTTTCAGGTCAATAAATCAGACAGTAGGGACCCTGAGTAAAGTAGAGAAGGTCTGAGTCCAAGGTCTATTTTAATTTATTTTACTATATCTATTTCACAGATAGCCTGCTCTATCCCATGATCCAGATCAGCATCCAGCATTTTTTTTCTAACGTTAGTTGTTCTGTCTCCAAAAGGTTCACAGTCTAAATTTTTTTAAAAAAAATGACTTCGGGAGATAAAAGAAGCCAAATTAAATTAAAATGGCAACATAAACATACAATCTATTTTAAATACACCAATAACAACACATCCATAGCATACCATAGAGTCTAGAAGACCACCAGTCTGAAAAGCTTTCTAAAGGACAGCAATTTTTGTAGATCACCTACTGCCAAATATCTGTTTCTTGACTAGGTGTGGTAGAAGATTTGTTGAATATGTACTACAAGAGACTAGCATGTGCTAGTTGGGAACACAGGAAGCTGCCTCATACTGAGTCAAACCATTGATCCATCTATACTGACTGGCAGCAGTCAGCTGCTTTTTTGAGCTTTAAATCTGATCGTTATTCAGTTCATGAGGCAAAAGTGTATGGTTTGGGGTGGAGGATGTTCTGTGTTTTGCTTTCTTTTTACCAATCCGTCATACTTGTGACCACATTGATTGGTCAGAGGGAAAGTAATGTCCCATAAATTACATTCCCATTTCAAAAAGTTCAGGTCAATTTTGGTAATCAGTCACTGCTTCAAGGAGTAAGGGGTTAAAAGTAATTAGCTTCTCAGCCCATGTCATCAGCAGCTGCTGGCTTGAAGCACTGAGGCCTGATTAATGCAGGCCACAGTAAGTGCAAAATTGGAGGTGGCTCACAGATGCCTCGTATTGTGTTATATTGCAAACAAGAAGGATTGGGGGACAAGGGAGGTCTCCTTGGAATATATCTGGGCATTACAAAAGGGGCAACTCTAGAACAACTAGTTTGGAGTAAAGTAAAGTTGTACCATCAAGTCGGTGTCAATTCAGGAGAGGAGAGCTGGGCTTGTGGTAGCAAGCATGACTTGTGCCCTTAGCTAAGAAGGGTCTGCCCTGGTTGCATATGAATGGGAGACTTGATGTGTGAGCACTGTAAGATATTCCATTTAGGGGATGGAGCTGCTCTGGGAAGAGCATCGAGGTTCCAAGTTCCCTCCCTGGCAGCATCTCCAAGATAGGGCTGAGAGAGACTCCTGCCTGCAACCTTGGAGATGCTGCTGCCAGCCTGTGTGGACAATACTGACTCAGTATATGGCAGCTTCCTATGTTCCTATGTTCCTGGTGACCACAGAGCCATGTAGTTTTCTTTGGTAAAATACAAGAGGGGTTTACCATTGCCACTTCCCGTGCAGTATGAGATGATGCCTTTCAGCATCTTCCTATATAACTGCTGACTGCTATAGGTGTTTCCTATAGTCTGGGAAACATGCCAGCAGGGATTTGAACCAGCAACCTCTTGCTCATTAGGCAAGTTACTTCCCAGTAAGGAAATTCCCTTTGAATTCAAATCAATTCACTTCAAATCTGAATGATTCTCGTGATTCAAATTTAAACCGAAAACCCTTCAAAAGGCAATTAGATTCAAGTTCAAATCAAATTTTTGAAATTTTATTCGAGGGCCATTTTGCACCTTTTAAAAACCATTCAGGCCCCCGATTTGTTAAAAAAAAAAAAGGTGCTAAAACAGGGTTAGGGTTAGCTCAAATCGATTTGAATTCATTTTTAGTTTGAAACAACTTTTCAAGTTTGATTCAAATTTGAAATGAATTTTTGAAATTCAATTCAAATTTGATTCAAATTAAAACTGAAAAATTTGATTTGTGCACATCCCTAGTTTGGAGGAGGAATGGCTATCAGGGGAGTGAGGATTTTGCTACACATTAAACACTTATAGAGGTAAAGTAATTTGAGTGAGTTTATTTATCTTTGTAAGAAACCTTGCTTGACATTTTGAAACTTATTCAGAAAATGGGCCAGATTCCACTTAAAATATGCTCTAGGCCTGTTCACATGACTGCCAGCAGGGTAGGAGAAGCATCTAGCCTGGGTAGGTGAGCCTGGCACTCTCCTGATCAGCTGATCAGCAGCAACTCCAAACATTAAGGTAGGAGGCAGGGAGTGTGATCATGTGCAAAGAGTCCAAATTCCATCCCCAGCATGAGGCAAAGCCATCCTACCCAGCTGCTGAGCTGAGAGATAGAGGGAGCAATCCGGTCTTGGGTCTATCTTGGCCTTGGCCTTGGCCTTATCTTGGTCTTGATCTTGGGTCTATCTTTGTCTTAAGATATGACGCCCTGCCTCATATCTTAAGACCTGAGCTGGAGTTCTCACAACTGCTGATCGGAAGCACACCCAGATCTCCTACCCAGATTGAGTTCTATTCCCAGACTGGTGCTTATTCCCAGACTATTCTCAGAGTGGCGCTCTGTTCCCAGACTGGGTGCTTCTCCCACATTTTGATGGTCAAACCTTCCCATCTGCTTTCCAGGCTAGTTTTCGTTCCCTTCAAAACATGTGACAGGAAAGACTTGGGTGAGGAGAGAGCTCAGTACCAGTCTAATTGAAATCTGCAGGGGAGAGGATGCTGAACCCTGCCCCTGCATACATGGTCTTAACCAGTTCCTGTCCAGGAAGGAAGCTCAGAGGTTGGCCTGGCTCCTGGGAGGCTGAGGAGACTCCTACCTACCTGCATACGTGGAATTCTGCTGCTTGTTTTAGGATAGAAGAGAGAGTGAATAAGGCTTCTTTAAACAGAGGACTTTTAAAATATTTAATGCAAGCAATAAAACCATAATATACAAGGTCTGTATTGTCTGACACTTGGCTGTAAAGTTCCAGTCTGTTTTTTTTTGGGGGGGGGAGCAAAGTGGGGAGGAAATATTTGGGGGGATTACCTACTACCCTTGCCACCTGTTGGAATTATTCATGCATTATGAGTCAGGAATGATGAGCAAAAGGCACTGGCAAATTAATATGGGCAAATGTGGTCCAATAGATACCCCAGTCCCATGCTGTGTAGGGCTTTAAAAGTCAAAAACAGCACTTTGAATCAAGCTTGGAAGCAAACTGACAGTCAATGAAGATAACACAGGATGGAAGGATGTAATACTTGAGAAGCAGCTAGTGGATCAGTGGAAGTTTCTGGACTGTCTCCAAGGGCAGCCCCACATAGAACGTACTGCAGTAATCCAATCTGGATGTTACCAGGGCATGAGTGAATAAGGTCAGGCCAACTTTTCCAAGTACAGTCACAGCTGGCAAACCAGCATTCACCTTTGTAGCAAATATGACTCTTCCCCTTGCTTATCATCAGGGGCATATCTAGGGTAGGGCAGGCAGGGCACGTGCCCCGGGCGCCACTTGAAGGGGGGCACCATTTTCTAAAATTTAAAAAATCTAAAAAATGGCCACCAAAACCAAAATGGCACATGTTCAAATGGACTCTGTGAGGCCCTAGGCCAGGCCACGCCTCACAGAGGCCATTTGAGCATGCACGGTGGCCATTTTGTTTTGAGCAGCCATTTATTTTTTAAAAATATATTTTTAAAAATGGCCATGACACATGCTCAAATGGTCCCTGTGAGGCCCTAGAGGCCAGCGCAGGAAGGGGGAACCTTTGCAGACCCCTCCACAGCCTTTAGAAAACCTTCTGAAGGGGCTACAGGTTAAAAAAAATAATATAATATAAGTCACTGTACACATATTTAGTTTGGAACTATGTACAGAGAATCAGGGCTTGTGAATACTGAGCTGAAGCATATGAGCTAGGATTGTATTCATTTGTACTTACTTTGCTTCTTGTGATAAGTGAGTTAAATGTGATGTCTTAATAATATGGCTATTAATGGTGAGTTTGTCTTTGAATCAGTGTGAAATCCTTAGTATTAAGACCCACTGGGAGTTTCTTGCTCTCTTTCTCTCATTTTAACTGTCTTTTTGAAATACTAGAATATATTCCAAGCAGTGACACAGTTTATTCTGAATATCCTTTAATTATTTTCAGAGTATCTTGGAAAAGTCAAATTCTCCATTTATTTTTAAAACTTATGTAATAGTGATGCTACAATGCATAGTAGAGAATCAGACAGGCACTTCTGTTTAGTTTTCCAAGTACACCTCCACATAGTATTTGGGTATTTCATTAGCCCCAGCATACTGAAATTTGTAGTTTTCGAGCATTTTTTGGTCTGGCTATGTCCACTGCTAAATAGTTTTTGAAATATTAAAAGATTAACAAGCTTGACCTGTATTTTTCAGCTGACATTATGGTAAAGTTATCTGAAAGATGGGTGTCAGATGCTTGGACAGGGGGCACCCTTTCAGTGTTTGCCCTAGGCACTATTTTCCCTAGATACGCCTCTGCTCATCATTCATATTCAGGACAGGAGAATAGCAACAGAAAAGCATTCACTCATGAGAACCCTAGTAGGAAGGACCATTGCTCAGTGATAGAGCATCTGCTTTGCATACAGAAAGTCTCAGGTTCAATCTCTGGCACCTTCTAGTAGGGCTAGGAATAGCAACTTAAAACTCATCACGCAGGGCTGCTGCCCATCAGTGTAGACAATACTAAGCTAGATGGACCAATGGTCTAACTAATAACAACAAATATTTATATACCGCTTTTCAACAGAAGGTTCCAAAGCGGTTTACACAGAGAAATAAATAAGTAAATAAAATGGATCCCTGTCCCCAATGGGCTCACAATCTAAAAAGATACAGTATAGACACCAGCAACAGCCACTGGAGGGATGCTGTGCTGGGGGCGGATAGGGCCAGTTACTCTCCCCCTGCTCAATAAAGAGAATCACCATATTAAAAAGGTACCTCTTTGCCCAGTTAGCAGGGGTTACTAAGGTAGTTTCCTATGTAGCCTCTACTTAAAGTCTGAAATGGTACAATCCAATAAAGAGCCCATCTTGAGAACGAGTTGTCCTTTTTGTTAAGCAGAGTAATTTGGCTGGGTGATAGAGGTGTGCACTAACCAAAAATCACGGAACAAATTCAAATTGAGCCGTCTGTACCTGAACTGGTTCAGTTGAACCGACCGGCCAGTCCGGTCCGTTTGACTGAACCAGTTCTGCAGTTCAAGGAGCTATATTTGTAAAGGGAAATCCAATGAAGATTCCACTTTACAAGCAAAGGGGTGGGAAAAGGGCGGCCAGTGGGACCGCGAGAGAAGTAGTTTAAAGTTCTTACCAGCCTGGCATGGCTGCCACCACTAGTCTACCGCTCATCCCCCTAGTGCAGCCCAAGCATGCAGTGATCCCTCTTCAGCAAGCCACCCATGCAGCGGTGGTGCGGTTCCGATCTCTGCACAAACACAGAAGCTGGAACCACACCACCGCTGCATGGGCAGCTTGCTGAAGAGGGATCACCTCTTCTGAAGAGGGATTACCCCCAGGAGGTAAGTGTGCTTGGGCTGCGCATGGTGGGTGAGTGGAAGTGTTGGTAAGAACTTTAAACTACCTATTTCACCACCACCACCCTGGCTACCCTCAATGTCAAACTGATCCACCCAATCTGGGCTTGGTTCAGTTTGAATGTGGACCGCCTCTGGTCCAGTCTGCAATCAAGCCATTGAACCAGCCTGCTTTGAGGTGAACCTATTTGGCATTAAATGTCACGTGCACTCCCCTACTGTGTGACTACATATAAGTGTTATCTGCTGCAAGATATTCCCCTTAGGGGATGGGGCTGTAGCTCAGTGGTAGAGTATCTGCTTGCATGCAGAAGGTCCCAGGTTCAAGCCCTGACAGTATCTCCAGGTAGGGTTGGGGAAAACTCCTGCTTGAAACCTTAGAGCCGCTGCCGGTCAATGTTGACAGTGCTGAACTAGATGGACGAATGGTCTGGCTGTCAGCCTGTATGTTTGTTTTTTAAACCTCATTAGCAGGCATGTAAATCTAGATTAGCATGAAGGGAGATTTAACCCTCTGCCCCCACTGTGGTCCCAATCTGGGATTGGGGGGCTCTGGTTGCCATTTTCCCAAAGAAGGGTGTTCCCATTGGCACCAGTGGCAGCTTTTCTGCTGGGGCAGCCATTTGGAGGTGGGGAGCAGGAATCCATATTGGAACTGCAGCATGGCAGGAGGAGGCTTTGCTCCTTTGCACCTTTGCAATTCTTCTGATCTGGATTTCCCCCTTGTTTTTGCTATTTCGCCCAGGAGGTAAGCTCCTATTGGCCCTTCACAGGGAAAAGGGGAGTCATGAAACAATAAAGAGATTAACTCGGGTCGGGGGGGGGGGGGCTGGGGGAGAATCTGCCCATTCTGATTTGCAACTGTGAATCCAAATGAACTTCCAGTTCACCTCTGTGACGCATATTATGCTTATCTAAAATTGCATGAATCATCCCAAATCCTGTGGCATCTTTTCCTAGGAGGCCTGAGAGCGGTGGATAAGGCACTTTTTCTGTATAACTCCAATGTTCAGTGCCTGTTCTTCATCTGTAAAATAATAGCTTTGAGTTTCTTAGTTTTACAGAAATCATCTCCATCTGTTTTCTTTCCTTTTCTTCCCCTTTTTCAAGGGAGGGGGAAATTTGCGGCTTGGTATTGGTCTTATGACAGTGCTCTGTTTTTAAAAAAGCCTTATCTCATTCAATATCCATTTTCCCCTAGCTTCCTTCTGTGCTTCTTTTCTGTTTAGGATCCTTTCCCTTTCTTTGGCTTTTATATCTGACTTGGGAGTAGAGGTATGCCTCCTAACTGTTGCCATGGTGAATTTTTATGTAGTAAGCATGGCCATACAGATGCATTTTCTGTGCACTGACTCTTTCAGAGTTAAAATGGCCTAGGGAAAATTCCCTTCTGCTCCTTCAGCCCTGTGGGATGATGATTCATGTGTCACTGGGGTGGGAAGCATCCATGGGAGATGCATAACATATGAATCAGTCCAGTATGTGAGGCAAGATCTAAGAGTCTCCCACAAGGAGATATACTTAGCTGCAGTGGTGTCCCTTTCATGAGGCAAGGTGACAGGGTTGCTTCAGGTGGTGGAGTATCGGGTTGCCAGCAGGGTGGCAAGATATCATCGGATAGGGATGTGCACAAATTGATTTTTTCAATTGATTTGTACCCCAATTGAGATTTGTTTTGGCTCAAAATCTGGCCAGCTAGCACAGGGGCGATTTGTTTTGTCCACAAATTGCCCAAAATAGGGAGATTTGGGTACAAATCATGTTGTACCCCAATCGATTTGCACATCTCTACCATCGGAGCAGCTCCTTGGGACCAATCTGACCTAGGCAAGCTTGGCAAGGAGCCCAAGGAGAGAAGGGGATGCTGGTGGCAACCCCCCTCCTCTCTGCTCCCTGTGCTTTCAAAGCTTGCCAACATGGGGGCAAGCAGCATTTGGCACTTCTCCTCAGGCGCGGCAACACTTTTGAGCCGTCCCTGATTAGCAGACTTCCACAACGGCACTTGTCATGGCAGATGAGCCGGAACCAGTGGTGGACTGGCCAGGGTGTCAGCTTGTCCAATGGCAAGTGGGCCCTGTGGGCCCCTGATGAAGTGGGCCCCCTTAAACACTAGACGATATGTTAAAAATGTTAATGACCTTTTAGTACTTTGAAAGTATAATAGAAGTTCCAATATTATTACTGTATGCAACTAAAATTTATGTCGTATTACTATTTTAATAATAATAAAAAATCATTTTTCGAGGATACTTTATATTTTAGAATATTACGCCCAGCCAGCCAGGGGCGCCTGGTGGAGGGCAGAGGGTGCTGGCGAGCCTCCAGCAGCATGCCCCCCGTGCCCCCCCGCCTCTGCCACCTCCCGCTGCCACCGCTGCCACTACCCTGCTGGCAATCATGGGCCTGATGCCACTGAGCGACATCATGCAGCTGGCCCTCGAGCAGATCCTCCGTGAATCGCTGCTCAGCCCCTACGCCCTCGACCTGCGAGCTCTTGCCCATGCCCACATTGCACAGACAGCAAATATTTTTCATTGCATCGGCCTCCTCGGTTTGAGTGTGCTTCGTCAGCTCTTCACCTCGTGCTTGCTGTGTTTTATGTGTTTGATAAAAGGTATGTATTTAATTAATATTTTTAACATACTGTGGAGAAAAAGGGGGCCCACCCACAACTATAAGGCTATCATTTCCTGTGGAGTAACACAGTAACACAGACAAGTGGTTTAGATACGTTTACTGCATGAAGTTTAGTAGATTCAGCTACAACAAAGTTGAAGGAACAGACAAGAACGTTTGATAACGTTCACAGCAAGGCATTGGAATGTGTAAACAAATGTAATGACAAAATTTCACAGTTGAATATGGATGAAAATCAAACATTGGAAATTGACTCTTTGGAAACAGTTAAGAGGCAGAGGAAGAAGAAAAGAATGGCAGATGAGCTTATAGATGATGAAGGAGATTCCTGAGATCCTCTAGCTGATTTTCGAGTAAATGTGTTTAACCTAATAATGAACCACATTGACAATGACAAGTCACTAGATTCACACTTTGTACAACACAAAAAGTTGTATAAAGATTTATCCTGCTTGGACCCAGCAAAGTTTTAAACTATTGCAGAGAAGGGCTTTGAAGATGAAGTATTGGAAGGTATTTTTATCCAGGCTTTTACATAATTGTTTTTACTGCTGCCTCTGTGTGTTTTTATGCTTGTATTTTATAGATTTTAAATTTGGTTTGTTTTTATATTTCTTAGCTTAATATTTTATTGTCTTTTTATTGTATGTTTTAACTTTTGTAAACTGCCTTGGGGTTGTCTTTTAACGAAAGGCGGCATATAAATGCAACAATAAAATAAAATAAATAAAATTTTTAAGCTGTCTCCACAAATCAGCAAAAATCAAGTAATATTGGAATTGTTTTCTTTTGCTTCGAACTTTGATGTATTAAAGCTATTGCTTAATGATGGTGAGAATATGGATTCCAGTTGCAACAAGTGTAAAATTTGTAGCACTTGCCCATCGTATGTACTAAAAATTCTGGCATCCAACAGACTTCATGACAAGGCATATGATAACCTTTATGAACTTTATAAAGTTATCTGCACACTATCTGTTACTCAAGTGCATTGTGAGAGGACATTTTCAAAGCTAAAGATCATAAAGACAAGGCTAAGAAATTCACTGTCTGAGGAGCACTTGGAATCATACAGGTTATTACTATCCATTGAAAAGGAGATGAATTGGATGCAGAAGCAATTATTGACAGATTCACACAATCATCTAGTGAAATCAAATTATTGCTCTTAATATAGTGGTCTGCATGAAATATGCTTTTGAACTACCTGTTAATGTGTAAAATGTTCAGTACAAGCAAACTATTTAAACCTAACCCCACACTATAACATCCAAGGGAGGCTCAGCGAAAGGGGAGGGCCGTTCCACATAGCCAGTTCTTCATTTGCCATGGCCTATTCAGCAGAAAGCATTATTGCAAATTCTCTGCTCTCAGTGCTCTAGGGGAAGGAGTTGCAGGAGAGAAGCAAGGCAGAGAGAGAGAGAGAGAGAGAGAGAGAGAGAGGTAATTGTGGTTTTGAAATAGCACACCCTGCTGTGCCAGCAAAGCAACCTGATGATGAGGTCTTAGGTTTAAACTGGGGGCTCACTTCAGCAGTTTTTAGCCACTGCATGCATCTTGGTGGGAAAAGATTCACATTAAACACGAATTCTGCTGCAGGGGATATGGCTGACAATATGAGCACAACAGGGAAATGAGAAAGTCCCCTAGAGGAATAGGAGTGGCTTCAGATATCTACAGTGCAATTCCAGTGGCATCATTAATGGGATTACAGTTTACTACTGACTTGCATTTGATCTGCTGTATGCAAGCTGGTACTGTGGGTGGCCAGGCACACAGTCCCATTGAGTGTCTGTTATTCTGCACATGTGTCAGGGGTAAAGCCACCATTGGACGAAGGGGTTCTGTCATGGCTCAGACTTCAGAATCAGAAGAATCAGAGCAGGAGGACTCGCCTGCTAGTGAGCCACAGCAACAAGAATTGGCAGAGAAACCAGACTCTGGAGCTGAAGATTCTCAACAGCTGCCAGACTTGGTTTCTGATGAGGAAGAGCCTGGGATTTCCCCTGTATTGAGATGATGTATCAAGAGACAGGCTCAGTGGGACTCACGCAGGTGCAGGAGATCACAAGAAAGAGAGCCAAACTGCTGACTCAGGGAAGCCTGATTGGTTGTTGGTTCTGTGGAACCATATATATTCAACAGTCTGCCATGGCTGTGTTGCTGTTTGCAGCTTCGCTGGCAGCTTATAGAGTGCGCTTGCATATTATGGGGTGCTTCTCACGATCAATAAAAATCGGGCTAGCAGAGGCTAGCCCGATTTTTGTTGACCGTCAGGACCACCGGCCTCGCAGCCGAGCCTGGTGGTTCTGGAGCGGCAAACCCACTCGAGAACCCCTTGTAAAAAGCAGGTTTGCGGAGCGAGCGCTCCTGCAAACCTGCTTTTTGCAATCATGAGTAGCCGTGGCCCGCCTTCGCACCGCACCTACTCATGAGTAGACCCCCGGCCAGGAGGCTTAAAAGCAGCCTCCCGGCTCGGGGGTCTCCCCAGTATACCCTGCATGCTCTTGCAGGGCATACTGGGACCTGTGGGGGCCACACGGCCCCCTCTCCCCCCACCCCCACTGGCTCCATCTCGGAGCTGGGCATCATGTGGGCAGCCGATGCGGCCACCCAGGGCTTCCTGCCTGCTTGTCTGCGGGGAGAGCGGGCTTAGCCTGCTCTCCCCGCAGTTCTTACAAAAGCGGGTCTCATGGATCGTGAGACCCGCCTCTATATCTTTTCCGTGTTCCAGTTTGTCTTGTCTGTACTTCCCTGCATTGTTCCCTTTATTTAGCATGGCCGGAGTGACTCTTCTAGCCTTAAAGGCAGGGAGAGCCACTCCTGGTTGATCTCACTCCCAAACAGGGCCATGCCGCCCCATTTGGAAGGGTGATTGGCCCACGTTGTGTTGGGCAGCATGGCCGGAATGGCTCTCCCTGCCTTTAAGGCAGGGAGAGTTGCTCCGGCCTGCGCTGCCCAACACAACATGGGCCGATCATCCTTCCAAATGGGGCTGTGTGGCCCCGTTTGGGAGGAAGACTACGCCCCCTTGGAGAAGCTGTTGCCAGTCTGTGTAGACAATACTGAGCTAGATGGACCACCAAGGGTCTGACTTGGTGTAAGGCAGCTTCCTATTTTACTATGTTCCTGTGACTGACATTCAGAATATGAAACATGTGCACACAAAGTTGCATACCTGAAAGAAAATTCTGAAATTGTGCTCTGGCATGAATGTTCCTGGGAGGAGACCAGATCTTGTGATAACTAGCATGAATTGTCTCCTTTGTTGAGTAGGTCTGTCTTGGTTTACATTTGAATGGGAGACTACATGTGAGCAGGTCACATCTCAGGGGATGGGGCCATAGCGTCATAGGTTCATCTTCATAGGTTCATCTTCATAGGTTCATCTCAAGGGGTGGGGCCATAGCTCACTGGAAGATCATCTGCTTGCATGAAGAAGGTTCCAAGTTCCCTCCATGTAATCTCCAGATAGTGCTGAGGGAGATTCCTGCCTGTAACCTTGGAGAAGCCGCTGCCAGTCTGGATAGACAAAACTGAGCTAGACAGACCAGTGTCTGACTCAGTAGAAGGCAGCTTCCTATGTTCCTATATTCCTTTCCTACCATACAGACAGAGGAAGAGGTTGCATTGTTATTGTAAATCTTAACCTGTTGTACTTGTATGTTGCGCCTTGACCCTGCTGTTGCATTAGAAGAGACCCAAGATGGAAAGCAACAATTACAATTACAATTTCATATAGGCAGCATCTCCTACAGTTTCTGCATTGCAAAACTGGATGTAGACCAATGAACATTCAGTCTCAATGTTTCCAAAGAGAAAAATCTCCTGAAATTTCTGAACTTTTAATTTGGATTAGAATATGCAATAAACATTAAACCTTCACCACATTTTCTATGTTTGACATCAGTTTTTGATGTCAGATTTAAATTTGACTTCAGTTCGGGATTGAAGTCTCTGATGTTTGACATTATTTCACACTCAGCATTTGACATGTTGGAGTGCTGACATTCAACGGTATTATTCAGTATTCCTCAACATTATTGACTGTTGATAGCCTCCTTGAATACCTTCTGTGATAGAAAGGCAGAGTATAAATCAGGCCTTTGATGAAATTCACCAACACTTCAGCATGCTGAGGATTTTTAGGGATTAGAAACCCTTGTCACTTTTGATGGGGGCCCACAAGTTTCTTTTTCATTTTGTCAATGAGTTGCCTAAAGCAGAGGCTGTAAGCAGCAGTTTTTTTCTTCATGTCCATCTCTTTAAAAAGCTTCTGCCATTGTGTGCAATGACAGCAGCACTGGAAGCGCCACTTGTCTCCTGTGCAGTGCCATTTTCCATCCCAGAATGGGCCAGGGAAGGACACAACCTTCGGATATGGCACCACAATTTTCATAAGGATATGTCTTTCTCTGCTGCATTCAGAGAAGGAAATGGCAACACTCAATAGGCAAACGGTGCTGCTAATGTGACTGCTACTGGCCTCAGCAGCAGAAACTTTTTAAAGAATTGAAAATGAAGCAAAATCCTGCCACTTACGCAGCCCCTTGATGCATCCTCAGAATTAAGAAGAAATGGGTGAGTCCCCCCCGCCGCCCACACACAAAAGTGTTAAATCTTCCCCCATATTCACCACCTGAAATGGTGAGTGAAAAGAGGAAGGGGAATTCAGTCCATGGGAACATAGGACGCTGCCTTATACTGAGTCAGACCCTTGGTCCATCTAGCTCAGTATGGTCTTCACAGACTGGCAGCGGCTTCTCCAAGGTTGCAGACAGGAGTCTCTCTCAGCCCGATCTTGGAGAAGCCAGGGAGGGAACTTGGAACCTTCTGCATGCAGAGGCGTAACTATAATAGGGCAAAGAAGATGGTTGTATGGGGGCTTACTGCCTTGGGGGGCCCCCAGAGGCAAGTCACATGACTTACTCCCCCAGCTGCACACCCGCCCAGGCTGTATTCAAAATTGATGTGAGTGTTAAGACCTGGAGCTACCAGAACAGCAGGTCTTTCTCTAGTCCCATTAAATGACTTGCATCATCCACAATTTACAAAACCTTTTAAAAATAATTTAGGATGATGTTCTATTGTGGCACATAGGATAGATAGATAGATAGATAGATAGATAGATAGATAGATAGATAGATAGATAGAGAAATTTTACTATTTTTTTGTTACAGGTTGAGTATCCCTTATCCGGACTGCTTGGGACCAGAAGTGTTCTGGATTTCAGATTTTTCCAGATTTTTGAATCAAAATCTGGCATCAAACACACTAAAAAGCTTCACAATAAAAACAGAGCCGCAACTAGAGAGAATTACAGACAAAACCCCTGTCACTAACAGCCTTCTGAAATAAGTAAGTTTTGACTGCTTGTTTAAAAGCAGCAAAATTGAGAATCTGCGAGCAAGTTGAGACATTTTGTTTTTTGTTTTTGTTACGGCGTGGTGTCCGGATTTTGGAGCATTCCGGATTTCGGATGTCCAGATAAGGGATACTCAACCTGTACCACTATTCAGCCTCATTTAAGATTTCTTTACTTCATGAGCTGAGCTTCTGTGAGCATGGAGGCATTTTAAAATCTAGTCTCTGGGCCCACTCCAACTTTGCTATGCTCCTGTCTGCATGTAAGCATGCAGGTGCTCTTACATAAGAACAACCCTGCTGAACCCTGCAAGGCCCATCTAATCCAGCATTCTGTTTCACATAGTGGACCACCAGATGCCTCTGAGGAGCCCACAGGCTATATGCATGCCCTCTCTCCTGCTGTTGCTCCCCTGCAACTGGTATTGAGAGGCATCGTGCCTCTGAGGCTGGAGATGGCCCCCAGCCACCAGACTAGTAGCTATTGATAGACCTCTCCACCATGAATCTGTCTAAACCCCTTTTAAAGTCATCCAAGCTGGTGGCCATCACCTCATCCCATGGCAAAGAATTCCATTGATTAATTATGCACTGTGTGAAAAATTACCTCCTCCTAAATTTCCCAACCTTCAGTTTCATGGGGTGACCCCTGGTATAGTGTTGTGAGAGAGGGAGAAACATTTCTCTCTGTCTACCCTCTCCACTCCATGCATAACTTTATACACCTCAATCGTTTCTCCCCTTAGTTGCCTTTTTTCCAAGGTAAAGAGCCCCAGAGGCTGTAGCCTAGCCTCATGAGGAAGGTGCTCCAGGCCCCTGATCATTTTGGTTGCCCTCTTCTGCCATGGATCAGGCACAATAAGTATTGTGGACAGCACCAATCAGCACCTTTGTGTAGGAAGTTGTCTTATACCAAGTCAGACTATTGGTCCATCTAGCTCAGTATGGTCTACACAGACTGGCAGTGGCTGCTCCAAAGCAACAGCTTCTTCCCATCCCCTGAGGGGAATATCTTACAGTGCTCCCATTCAAATGCAAACCAGAGCAGACTCTGCTTAGCAAAGGGGACAATTCATGCTTGATACCACAAGAGAAGATCTCCACCTCTAGAATAAAAAAAAAATAAAAAAAATATTTGATATTTTAATTTAATGAATTGTGTTAAAGGCATAATTGTTGATGCCCGACCGATCATGGAAGACAAGTCAGCCCGGCCTATTTGCTAAAGCAAGAATGCAGGGGAAGAGGGAAGACTGAAGCATTCCCCTCTTAACCACACCCTGATGTCAACACTGGCCATGGCTAGCCATCGGAATTTGTCTGCAGAGGAATCTCCTCATGATCTAGGACCCTGCCCTCTGTGGACAACTGCTGAATGTAGGGATGCAGGCGGTGTGGCTGGAATACTGGGGGCATGGTCTCCAACCTGTTCTCTCCCTGCCTTTACTGAATGCAAGGAGAGTAATGAGTGAATAGCGCTCTAGTGCTTTGAGGATCTCCATAGGGGTTCAGCATAACCGCCCCTGCCATAATGGTGTGTTATTAGCCTCATTCAGACGTTATAAAACCACCCCGCTGTAGCCATGTACAGTGAGACAAAGAGGGAGGAAGTCCCGCCCCTGTCTTCCATGCATCAATCCAGTCTTGCCACCACGGAAGTACCCACTGTCACGCTTTTGGCTCCTCCCTCTTAGGCATGAGCAATATGGCTCAATGCTGATTGACAAGGTGTGGGGAGGCGTGACTTCCTCTCCCTTCACCCCACTCTACAGGGCGCCAGCGTAGTGATTTTATAACATCTAAATAAGACTATTTTCTCTTTGAAAAGTAAATGCAGGAATTCAGAGGACCCAGGGCCAGATAGCAGACTCTGCACTGGAGGAGTTCACAGTTCTGCCATTAACCACACAATGAAGTCAGCTGAAGGCCTTTAAACTCACTCTCCCCTTTTGAAGACACAAACTGGGAGAGAGGCGAATTTCCGACAGCAGCCAGCGCAGCGGCCTCGGTGTCTGTGCGCTGCTGATCAGCATGAAATTTAATTTGCATCAAATTGGCCTGAGATGGAGGGAGTGTGAAATTAACTTCCACTGATTTACAGTGCAAAGAGACAACACAGCATGTGGTGGCCTGCCACCTCCCACATCACCATGGAACACACAGCATGCAGGGGGAGGAAAGGAAGTGACCACTCCTAAGTGCAGTCACTCAGTTGACAGGAACCGAATGACTCTCTCAGGAGCACAGGAAGCTGCCATATCTAGCTCAGCATTGTTTATATAGACTGGCAGAGGCTTCTCCAAGGCTGCAGGCAGGAGTCTCTCTCAGCCCTATCTTGGAGATACTGCCAGGGAGGGAACCTGGAACCTTCTGCTCTACCCTAACCCCCTGAGGGGAATTTCTGACAGTGCTCACACATCAAGTCTCCCGTTCAAATACAACCAGGGCGGACCCTGCTTAGCTAATGGGACACATTATGCTGGCTACCACAAGACTAACTCTCCTCTCCAAACAGCCCATGGTGGATATTTTCCAGGGAGTAAAACATAACCAAGTCATGCACATGACCAAACTTTTGTTGGCTGGAGGGCGGGGGAGGCAGGATCCTACCTTCCAGCAGCCACATGGTCCGAGCCTGCTCCACCCACTGCTGCGTACTAGCACAAGCATATCTAGGGTAGGGCAGGCAGGGCATGTGCCCTGGGTACCACTCGAGGGGGGGGCACCATTTTTTAAAATTAATTTTTTTAATGGCCACTGAAAACAAAATGCTCATGCTCAATGGCCTCTGTGAGGCCCTAGGCCATGCCAGGCCTCACAGAGGCCATTTGAGCATGCACGGTGGCCATTTTGTTTTCAGCAGCCATTAAAAAAATTTTTACAAAAAAAAAATGGCCACCGCACATGCTCAAATGGTCCCTGTGAGGTCCTAGAGGCCTGCAGAGGGAAACCTTTGCTGACCCCCCCACATAACCTTTAGGAAGCCCCCCAAAGGGGCTACAGGTTAAAAAAAGTTTTTAATTAATATAATGTAAGTCACTGTTCACATATTTAGTTTGGCACTATGTACAGAGAATCAGGACTTGTGAATACTGAGCTGAAGCATATGAGCTAGGATTGTATTCATTTGCTCTTACTTTGCTTCTTGTGATAAGTGAGTTAAATGTGATGTCTTAATAATATGGCTATTAATGGTTAGTTTGTCTTTGAATCAGTGTGAAATCTTTTGTATTAAGGCCCACTGGGAGTTTTCTTGCTCTCTTTCTCTCATTTTAACTGTCTTTCTGAAATACTAGAATATATTCCAAGCAGTGACACAGTTTACTCTACATATCCTTTAATTATTTTCAGAGTATCTGGGAAAAGTCAAAATCTCCATTTATTTTTAAAAGTTATGTAATAATTATGCTACAATGCATAGTTGAGAATTAGACAGGCTTTTCTGTTTAGTTTTCCAAGTACACCTACATTGGACTACCTGTCACTGATAAATCACTGTCCCAGTTTTGTTGTTGCTGCTTTTTGTTTGCCTTTTTAGGCACGCCTTACATTTTTTTTAGCGTGTGACTGTATGCATGGGCATTGCTATTCCAGAAGCGGCCCCTCCCTTAAAAAATTGAGTTGGCAACAGAGAGGCCTCCTTAACTGAAAATTGTGTTCCTAAGCTGCAGAGGAACATTACATGCTTAGAAGCGTCCTTTCCAGTTAAGGATAGGTCAACAAAATCATTTTGAGGATTTTCAAGGAAAACTCTTACTTTACCCCCCTCAAAAAAAGAGAATGGTTTCTGAAGACAACCAAGAGACTCATCCCTAGAGATCACAAGCCTTCTTTTGACCAGGGAGGGCAGGGGATAAACTGCCCTTCTGTGCTGAAATGAATGCATGAGCGGGAGGCTTGATATGGGAACAGATAAGAATCATTCCACTTCAGGATTTCCGTTTTTATGCTAAACAACAAATTCTGCTGCTTTGCCTTTAAAAAAATTTTTTTAAGGTATTTACAGTTTTTATGATTTCTTCTGAATCAACATATTAATTATTGATAACAACTAGCAAAGGAAGAAAACAATGAAACCTCCAGTTCCTGTGACTTTGAAAGTGATGATCTGTTTTTCCTTCAAGCAAGAAGAAAAAAGGCAGAAGAAGAGCAGTGCCAAAACAGGCAAGGCTGCAATAACAAGATCAAATGAGGGGAACAAGGGATTTCATAGGGTCATTTAGACTTGCACCGTTCCTGGGATCTAGCCTAATGTTCCAGTCCAGCTGTAAACATATCCTCCCTTCTGAACAAATGAGGCTTGATGGACTTATTTAAAATATTTATATGCTGCCTTTCTGTTTGACAATGATCAAAATCCACCACAGCCTGTTGGATGGGGCCTCCTTGAACATCGAGGATTTCGGAACGGCTGGATCAGGTCCAAGGCCTATATAGTCCAGCATCCTGTTTCACACAGTGGCCCATCAAATGCCCCAGGGAAACCACAGGCAAGAGGTGAGGGCATGCCTTCTCTCCTGCTGTTGAAATTAAAGTCAGGATCAGGAAGGTCAGGAATCATAGGACAGTAGGAAAAAAGGTGAAATATTTTATACGATCTGAAGAGAAACCAGATTAGGGAAGGCAAGAGTCAGCGTTAAAGCCAGGGAAGGAGAACATAAGAACAGCCCTGCTGGATCAGGCCCAAGGCCCATCTAGTCCAGCATCCTGTTTCACATGATGGCCCACCAGATGCCTTCGAGAAGCCCACAGGCAAGAGGTGAGGGCATATCCTCTCTCCTGCTGTTACTCCCCTGCAACTGGTACTCAGAGGCATCCTGCCTCTGAGGCCGGAGGTGGGCTATAGCCCTCTGACTAGTAGCTGTTGAAATATCTCTCCATGAAGTTATCCAAACCCCTCTTAAAGCCATCCAGGTTGTTGGCAGTCACACCACATCTTGTGGCAGAGAATTCCATAGGTTGATTATACGTTGTGTGAAAAAGTACTTCCTTTTGTTGTTCCTACATTTCTCAGCAATCAGTTTCATAGGATGATAGAGATGGAAGCAAACCCTGATGGCGAAAATATCATCACTCAGACTCTTCCTGCCTACTATCCCTGGGATATGGACATGTCAGAATACTTCTTAAATAGTGCATTTTGGATGTAAAGCACCAAAGAGACCTAGAAAGGGCTCCAAACCTTCCTATTGACAAAACCCTAAGATAAGCTCAGTTCAGATGAAATATAGAACCCATGGTGGAACCACAGTGGATCCGTGGTTCCATGCCTCCTCCCCACCTCTCCCATCTGCATTCAGACATACTGGAGAGAGGGTTTTCTGCAGTCAGTGAGAATGCAGAGAGGTGGGAAAGCTGGCTGTGCAGGCTTCCTTCTTTCCAGAAGGACAGCCTGTGCAGCCAATAGCAGCCGGACTGAGGGAAGAGCTTCCTCCCTCAGCTCTGGTGTACTGTGAAGGCAAACTGCACTTCCTCGATCAGACATACCTCGGTCGCTGCCAAAATGCAGATTATGGTGGCGTAACTTAATGCAAACTGAAGGTAGCAAGTGGAGTTAGGGGAGGGAAACCACGGGTCAATTTTTTCTCTTAACTCCAGATCCCCAGGTCTGGACATTCAGCTTGCAAAACTGTAGGTGAATAATGCTAATGTTTATTCTCTGCTAACTGAGCAAAGAGGCATCTTTTAAAAGTGGTGATTCTATTTATTTAGCAGGAGGAGAGCAACTGGGCCGATTCATCCCCGTCACAGCATCCCTCCAGTGGCTGTTGTTGGTGTCTATTTTATGTTTCTTTCCTCCCCTCCCCCGCCCCCAAATGTGAGCCTTTTGAGGACAGGGAGTCATTTTATTCATTCATTCATTCATTCATTCATTTATATCTGTGTAATCCGCTTTGGAAACTTTAGTTGAAAAGCAGTATATAAATATTTGTTGTATTGTATTTTTTGTCTGAATCCGGCCATAGTAACACCTGCCATATATTTTACAGAGCTTGAAGCCCCAAACTAGGCTTGTGCATTTTGATTCGGCAACAAAACATGTTCTGTCCGAAAATGGCATTTTTGGATATTTTGTATGCAAATCAAAATGAAAAAAATAAAAGCAAAATTTTTTGTATACAAATCAAAATGACCCTATTTTGGAGCCGAAGTTTTGTTGTTTTGTTCTTTGAACCTTTGGTCTCCTGACTGCAGCAACTAGTGAGGCAGTCAGTGTTTGTCAAGAAGATTAGCAGGAGATAAGAAGATAAGATGTGCAAAAGGCAGGCACAGCATCCCTGAGGAAGCTCATTTCCTTGGAATGAGTTGTATTGTAATGCAATTTTGTGCTAAGAAATTCTGATTAACCATTGCCAGTTCTAACAAACAATGACCTATTTCCACTCTGTCTGGGCTGATTGCTTGGGGGGGGGGAGTTTGGCTCAATTCATTCAAGTTAGTTACTCAGTCTCTTCTGCCTTTCTGGCTGCCTCATTCAAGAGAGAGAAAAAGAACTAGTTTTGCATTGCATGTCTAAACTCAAGTTTCCATGATGCTGTGCTTGCCTTGCTGCCAGCCTAAGCCCAGTATGCAAGCCTGCTATGGCTTCTGCATGCCAGCCTGGGAATGGATTAATCTGCTGCTGCATTGCTTGCTTTTTTGTTCCAGAAGATTTTTTCCCACCCCCTTGAGAGAATCACTGCCTGACTGTGCCCTGTGCCAGCAGCCAGAAGTGTCCTGAGTGAGTGGGGAGGCAAGTTGGAGGGAGGTTTGGGGTTGCAATTGAATTTGGGGAGGCAAGTTGAAGGGAGATGTGGAGTTGCAATTGAATTTTAAAAGTTCTGTGTTGTGGTTTAGTTTAGAGGAAGTTTAAACAGGAGTTCTGTGTGGGATAATCTAGCTGTTGTGTAGCTAGAGTTATATTGTGTCTCTCTGTTCCCTTACTGCTCCCTATTTAGTTACAATGTATGTATGTATGTATAATGCAATTCAAAAGCCTGCCCACCTGCCTAGGATGGTTTGTTGTTCTGCTGCATCTGTGTGATCTTGCTTTGGAAACCTGGTTCTTTGTAAAGCTCTGCTGTTCTTGTTGATGTGTTGTTGTTGATGTGTTGAAAAAAACACATCTGTGGATGAGAACTGCTTGCTTGGTGGAGGAGGGAGGGCAGGGCACATTTGTTGCTGCTGTTGGCTGCATCTTGATTTGGAAACCTGGATCTTTAAGAAGCTCTGCTAGTCTGCTGTTCTCTGTTGTTGTGTGTGCTGTCTGGCAATGATTTTATATGAATTGTTGAAGTTTGCATGTCTTTGTGGCAAATTTGGGGCAGAAAGGGGGTAGAGCAGTGGATTGGGCATTAGCACCCCAAGGGGTGCCTGCCCACCACCCAGATTGCAAAGGAGTTAGCCAAAGGCCTGATTTTAAAATGATTTCTGAAGTTTACACGTCTTTAAGGTTTTATCCCATAGGGAACAATGGAGGTTTCAGCAGCCCCATAACTGCACTGGCGGTGGGGTGCTGGGGTGGCCCAGAGTGAGTAGTGGTGTATTGCACAGAAGGTGCCAACCACCCCCATGAGTTGCTAACCCATGGGGTACAGGATTTTGTTGTTTCTGAGGTGTTCTGAGTGTAGATTCTCTGGTAGCATATGAGATTTTCAGTGACAAACCATGAATCCTCTCTCATATGCTACCATAGAATCTATATTCAGAACACCTCAGAAACAACCAAACCCTGTACCCCACGGGCTTGTGGGTATGGGGTGGTTGGCATCTTATGTGCACTACACCACCACTCACTCCGGGCCACCCCAGTGCCCCCCAGCTGGAGTTATAGGGCTACTGAAACCATTATTCCCCATTATTCCCTATTCCATTATTCCCTATTGGGAAAAACCTTAAAGATGCATGAACTTCAAAAAACCACCAAAAACCAGCCCTTTGCCCAATTCATTTGAAAAAATTGTGGTAGCTTCCTTGCTCCCACTGGGCACTACCACCCACCCTACTCTGCTCTGGGTCACCCCTCCCCCCACAACGTGAAGCTATACTTTTGCTAAAACCTCCATTATTCCCTATAGGAAAAACCTTAAATTTCAAAAATTCACCAAAAATTAGCCCTTTGACCCATTTGTCTGAAACTTGGGTGGTAACTTCCACCCATTGGGCACTACCACCCTCACCCACTAATTTTGCCCCAGGGCTGTTTTTAAAAACACAAAACATTGCAGATTCAGATTTTGCAATTTCAAACAAAGAACAAAATGGGGGTGTTTCGGATTTGTGACAAAACAAAACAGAAAAACAAAAATAAAATGCACAACCCTACCCCAAACCACAAAAGGGCTTTCACCCTGGCTCACTGCAGTGCCCTCCCCTCAGCTGTGATAGAAGGAAGATGTAAGAAGATTCCTTTCTCAGAACATCTATGCCCCTGCGATGCTGGGCAAGTCAAAACCACTGAGCATATCTTCCTTCACTTTTCATTCTTATCCTCCCACTCACCAGGTGGTAAGACCGCTCTGGCCAATTCTGCATTCTCTTACTACTCTCTGACTGCAATCCTCTCCCACAAAGTAGACACGTTCTGTGCAGAAGCATGCAAAATTCACCAGGCAGTGACCTCCAGGAAATAAACAAGCCCATTACAGCCCATTCCTACACTGTTGCTCCAAAACCTCAGTTATAACCTCTTTACTATACCTTCACTTTTACCATAAGTTTAAATTGTAACCTTAATTTTATAATTGATTTTCAGCAATAATTTTACCTTTAGTCTCCTATATGCTAAAGGTATCATAGTTTTATAGCATTTTTTTTCCTGTGGTTGCAGTAGTATTTTATAATAGTATTTTACAATACAATAGCAGAATTTTAGCAGTATTTTACAATAGGTCTGTACCAGTTTTAATAGCTTTACAGCAGTTTTACAGCCCTATTGCAGTTTTAGTGTAGTTTGTAGTAGCCTTTTCTACCACCACCTGTACCTTTGCAGCTCCTGTGTTGTTTTAACATTGTATGCTTTTACCTATGCTGATCATTGACCATAATAAAGATATTGATTGATTGTACAGAAGGTGGAGTGCCTAGACCCTAAGAACACAGTGGCAGCAAACCTGAACAGAGGATGGAGTCCCTAGACATAGAACAAAGATGGCAACAAACCTGAACAGAAGGTGGAATCTCTAGACCCTTAGAACACAGATGGCAGCAAGCCTGGACAGAAGGTGGGGTGCCTAGACCCTTAGAACACAGATGGTGGCATTCCTGTACAAGGTAGAGTGCCTAGACCAGTCCTGCTCCACTTCAGCCTTCCTGCAGATGTTGACCTACAACTCCCATAATCCTTGGCTATTGGCCACTGTTGCTGGGGATTATGGGAGTTGTAGTCCAAAACCAGCTGGGGGCCAAAGTTGAGCAGGCCTGGCCTAGACCCTTAGAACAAAGATGACAGCAAACCTAGACAGAAAATGCAATGGTCAACACAAGACTTTCCTTCGCCAAACAGAGTACTTCCTGAACCCCCACTTCTGAGGACTGCAAGAGGAAGTAGTTCCAGGATTAGGGCCTTCATGGACACACCAGGAAGGGTGGAGCTGCAGCGCCTGCTATAAAAACTTTCCCAGGCTGGTGCTGGTTCATGAGTGATGCTGGACAGCTCCTTGCTAGCACTGGTTTATGAACAGCTCCCTGCCATGCCATTTCAGCACTTATAATGTTCAATCCCTCCAGTATTCTACCAAAGACAACCACAGGGCTCTGTGGGCGCCAGGAGTAAAAATTGACTTGACCGCACACTTTACCTTTACCTTACCACCTGCCTCCAGTGTTTGCCTGCCTTCTCAATGGCTCAGCTGTTTTGTCCCACTTGCAAGCCTAGAATTCCGAGTCCATCAGCTCCTATGTTATTACCAAGACTGAGACAACAAGAGACCTCCGAGATGACTAAGAATAAGAGACCATTAAAACACCAAAAAGTGTTTTAAGAAGTGTTATAAAAAGTGTTTTAAAAGTGTTATAAGAAGATAGCATCAGAACAAAAACAGTAAAATAAAAAAGCCGGTACCCTCACTCCAACCCTGAAATGATGCCTCCAAAGATAAAATCCCTTTGATGTTGCCCTTTGGGGGCCAACTACATTATGGTCACCTGTCACCTACAGAGGAATCAGCCTTCCTCAGATGTGTGTTCCCTAGCAACCAAGGCCTTTAAGTGTTGTGTTTTTTCATCCCCAGGTGGTGAGGCTTCTCCTAACTTAGCAACTGGGCAGTACACAGCTCCTAGCTCTTTGCAGAAGCAGTGAGGACTGACGATTAATGCTACCCTACTCAATTTATTCAAAGCATGCACTGGTATAAAGAACATAAGAACAGCCCTGCAGGATCAGGCCCAAGGCCCATTTAGTCCAGCATCCTGTTTCACACAGTGGCCCACCAGATGCCGCTGGAAGTCTACAGGCAGGAGCTGAGGGCATGCCCTCTCACCTGCTGTTACTCCCCTGCAACTGGTACTCAGAGGCATCCTTCCTTTGAGGCTGGAGGTAGCCTTTAGCCCTCCAACTAGTAGCCGATGATAGACCATGAAGTTATCCAAACCCTTCTTAAAGCCATCCAAGTTGTTGGCAGTCACCACATCTCGTGGCAGAGAATTCCACAAGTTGATTATGTGTTGTGTGAAAAAGTACTTCCATTTTTTGGTCCTAGATTTCCTGGCAATCAATTTCATGGGATGACCCCTGGTTCTAGTGTTATGTGAGAGGGAGAAGAATTCCTCTCTATCACTTTATACACACCATGCATGATTTTATAGACCTCTATCATGTCTCCCCACAGTCAGGGAGACCTTCTTTTACATACAGTGCTACTCCACCCACCATTTGCCCCTCCCTGTCATTTCTATATAATTCATATCCAGGGATAACAGTGTCCCACTAGTTCTCACTGTTCCACCATGTTTCTGTTATGATCACTATAACTATGTTTTCATTAGCAACCAAGCATTCCAGATTGCCCATCTTGGCTTGGAGGCTTCTGGCATTGGCATATAAGCACCTATATACTGAATCTCTTTCCTGGTGTGTGCTATCTTTCTCACGGCCATTTGATCTCTTTGACCAGCTAGCACTAGGGGTGTGCACGGAACCACGGAGCTGCAGTCCGGCACTGGAGTGGGGGGTTCCATTAAGGGCGGGGGGAGAGTTTACTTACCCCTCCCGCGCTTTCCACCTTTGGCGCCGTATTTACTTTAGAAATTGGGCAGCAGGATACCTCCCTGCTGCCCCTTTCTCCCCGCTTGGCTGCTCCACCTCTGTTAGAAATTGGGGGGCAGGATATCGCCCTGCCGCCCCTTTCCCCGCTTGGCTGCAAAAGGCTTTCCGACTACCTGTACTCCCTCCTGTAGGTTGCAGAATTAATGTCAATAGTCCTGACATGGGAACTATCAGCCCGACATGCCTCATGCCTCTTGGAATGAGCTGACTACACAGGACTGCCAAACCCTGCCTTGGCCCATATCCTTTTTGGAGACCAAAGTTCTGGCAGTGGCCCCAAATGGGGAGGAGGGAAGGTTGTGCGCAGATTCCTCTTCTCTCCTTGTGCCTTTTGCAAGCTTTGCAAAGCTTTTAAAGGGCAGACCAGTACCAACAAGCTATACCAGCTATGGCAGCGGTAGCGGCATCTCACTGCCCCGTTGGAGACCCAGTCATCCGCCACCTGAGGCACTTGCCTCACCTTGCCTCATTTTGCACCATGGCATTAAAAGTTTCACCTGCCGATTTTCCAAAGAGCAAACTCCTGTTAGAGGGACAGAAACAAGCCAGGCTCCCCACCCCCTGGGCCAATTTGCAAGTCCTGCCTGAAAACAGGTGCAGGGGTGGTGGTGGGTGGGAAAGCGATTTTCAGCTCTGCCACATCTCAGCCAGCTCCCTGGAGAGAAGCAATAAGCCAGGTGATTAGGTGCATAATGACCTCGCCTTTCCTTCTGCTGCTGTTTATCTTTTTCTCATTCTGCACAGAGCCTTTGCTCAGGTAGGCTGAGCGATTGTGTTTGTTTGCAGGAGGCTATCATTTCTCACCGCTTCCCATTGATTTCTTAACAGAAAGTTAACAAAACAGGTTTCATTGTCCTAGACCAGGCTTGAGAAATTGCAGCACTGCATTTGCCAACCTGGTTGTTATGCCATTCATCTCAAACTCATCCCTTCCTAAATGCCCAGGAGCACAAAAGGTGCCGGTGGAGACGAAATTCTTTTCTATTGAAAAGCCCAAGTGCGTTTCCCAAGTATGCCGCACCCCTCAAAATCAATCAGGATTATCACTGGCAAGTCATTCCACTTGCTGCAAACTCCTTGTATCGCTTCGGAATTAATAGCCCCAAATGCCTATTTTGCTGTTCTGCATCTTAGAACTTCCTCCCCTTAATTTTTGTTCTCCTCTTTTAAAGGAAAGAACAGGAGCATTCAGCCACAGTTTTGCAGCCTCTGGCTGCTTTTGCGCAAATCCTGTACTAGAAAAGAGGGAAGGGAAGCTGTGGGGGGCAGGGGGAGTGCAGCAAGGGGAAGGGGGGGGGGTTTCATGCATTTATGTAATTATTTATTAACAAGATTTATATACTGCTTTTCAAAACAAATTTAGAAGGAAATTTGCCAAATAGAAGAAGAACAAACACTATGACTAAAATGGCAGACTTTAATTCAGGGTTACCAAAAAGAAAAAAAAGCAGTAATTGCTAAGAACGGCCTGAAGATTCAATTAAACATATGCATTTGTGTCTGTGACCTTCACCAAAATAGTGGCTGGGAGTCTGCTCCAGAAGAGAGGAGGAGCAGCCAGATCAGAAGGATGGGTCCCAGACCCAGGCCTAGTCTACCCAATGCACTCAGGAAAAGATGGCCAACATCCTGACGCTGCACTAGTGCTATGAGCAAAGTTGTGCTAGTGAAAAAGGATTGCGTAGCTGGGTTGCATCCCAGGAGTGTTAGGAAGTGTGCCATTGTGCCACTGGTGGCCTGTGTTCCTCCCACCGGTGCCCCCCAGCCATGCCCTCCTGCATCTGACATCAAACGCTACTGCATCTGACATCAGATGCATGGGGTGTGGCTTCGCTCTCAAACAGGGTCACGTGGCCCCATTTGAGAGCAAATGCCAGCCAGCACTGTATTCGCAGCGTGGCTGGGAACTGCTCTCTTTGCCTTTAAAGGCTGGTATTTGCTCTCAATGGGGACAAGCGGCTCCGTTTGGGAGCAAAGCCATGCCCCCTATGTCTGATGTCAGATGCAGGAGGTGTGGGCAGTTAGGGGGCAGGGCCCCTGATTGGCGGTAGCCTGGGTTATCTGAACCTGTCCGCTCAATGGTGGCTCCGCCCCTGCATTACACAATTGCACAGAGTTTCCTGTAAAATGTGTTTGCACTAGTGCAATCCTTATCTGGCACAGAAGCTCCAGACCAAACCTTGCACCAAGCCTCGCACTAGCACAACATCCTTGTGCAAGTGCCGTGGCAGTCAGGATGCTATCAGGTTGCTCAGGTACCCTTGCTAAATGAGCAAAGAAAAACCTTTTAAGGTGGCGATGATCTAATATTTAGTGGGGGAGAGCAACTGGCCCTATCCAACCCCAGCATAGCTCTCCTCCTGTGGCTTTTGCTGGTATCAGTTTTTGGTTGTGTGGAAGCAAGCTACCCAGTTTTCCTCCTACCTTGCTTCCACACTGAGAATTGGGAGCACACACAGCTCCCAAACTTGGGTAGAACACAGTTTTCGTCTTGTGTGAATGACCTCAAGAAGGTAGGAGAACTCTCTTTTCCTCCTGCCTGGGTAAAGAGTAGGGGTGCGCAAAAGGGTTCAACGTTGAATGTTTTTGACGTTGAACCAGTTTGGTTCGATGGTTCATGGTTGAATCGAACCACCACCTGTTTAATCCAGCCCATTTGGAGGGGTGGGATTTGCAAGTATATATACTTACCCACTCTGGGAGTGTTCTCTGAGGAAGCCGGGAGGGGGGGCACAGAGGCTCCCCCTCCCCCTGCTGGCCTCCCTTTGTTCCAAAACTGGCCTGTTTATCCTCCCCTCGGCACAATGGCCATTTTGGAGGCCACCATGCCTGCGCAATGGGCTTCTGCATGTCTTGGGTCATGCCAGGCCAAACCAGACCAGCCGTTTCCGTGCACACCCCTAGTAAAGAGCAGAGTACCGAACAAGTTGTGTTTTGTACAACTTGGGTTACAGGGATTCCCATGGATTCACACATGGATGTTGTTGAATTTCTAGGCTTTGGAAAAGTAGGGTGCAAATGACTAATTTTGTCGAGTTAATATTTCGTCTCACTGCCTTAGCCATTCATCAAGATTTTAGCTTTTTTTTTTTCAAAGATGCTCCTAAACCAAATTTGAGAATTCAACAGGTCTGATTTAAAAGGGGGGTGGGGACTAACAATCTGAGATGCGCATCATTTTTATTTAGCTAACCTGTTCTTTATTAAAAGATCTGTAATGGCTTTGCCACCTAATATGTCACCTAATGGAGCAGTGGGGAAATGATTAGACTAGCAAGCCAAAGGTTACCGGTTCCAATCCCTACTGGCATGTTTCCCAGACTATGCGAAAGTCCTATATCAGGCAGCAGCGATATAGGAAGATGCTGAAAGGCATCAACTCACACAGCGCAGGAGGAGAGAATGGCAAACCCCTCCTGTATTCTACCAAAGACAACCACAGGGCTCTGTGGTTGCCAGGAGTCAACACCGACTCGATGGCGCACTTTATTTTACTTAAATGCCTTTTATCTTAAAGTCTCCCAGATGGCTTATGAGACATAGTAAAAAAGCAACAACAACATATCCATATATCATAAAGAATGGTGCCAAAACCACACACCCTACAAATAAAAAGGAGCAGCAATATTAATCAGAATAGGAGAAATTAGAACAGGCGCTCATCAGGTAACCCAGAAGCCCACTAGAAGAGATCCACCTCGGCCTGATATCCAGGAGCAGACAGGGCAACTGGGTCGTAAGCAAGCCTCCTTGACCAGTCCCAGCTGCCTCGCTCTTCCAAGTTCGTCCACCATGACCTTCACCCCAGGCATGCAGGCCAGCTGTTTGCCTGGTTTCCCAACCAGGCAAATAGTCAGACCACGCACCTAGGGTTAATGCAGCAGTGGGTGGAACTAGGAAGAGCAAGGCAGCCAGGGTGGGGGGAGGCAGATGGGAACAAACCATAGTTGTTGGAAAGCTGAGCTATGGGCAGCAGCAACTGCTAAGGAGTGCAAGTGCCAAGCCAGGACTGGGAGCAAGCGACATGTCAGGGATCAAACTGGGTAGGACGGTCAATAGCCAGGGGATCTAGATAGGAGCCAAGAGTCAGGAGCAATCTGAGGGTCAAGCCAGGTAGACAATCAGGAGCCAGAGGGTCTAGCAAGCAATCAGGAGTCCCAGACAAGCCATAGCTCGGACCAAACAGACAGCAGAGATACTGAAACCACCACACATGCTTTGTATGCAGAAGATCCCAGATTGAGTCCCTGGCATCTCCACTTAAAAATGATCTAATAAAGCAGACATTGGAAAGACCTTTGCCACGACCTTGGGGAACCATTGCCAATCAGAGGAGACAATGGAAAGGGTCTCACAATACATGAGACCCAGTTTGGGGAAGTGAGCGGGAAGGGAGCCCTGGGTGGCCGGATCGGCTGCCCACACGATTGCTGGCTCCAAGATGGAGCCGGCAGGGGCTGGGGAGCTCACGGGCCACGTGGCCCCCGGAAGCCCCAGTATGCCCTGCGTGAGCACGCAGGGCATACTGGGGAGACCCCCGAGCTGGGAGGCTGCTTTTAAGCCTCCCAGCCAGGGGTCTACTCGCGAGTAGACATGGCGCGGAGCCACGGTGTGGCTACTCATGAGCAGATAGCCTCGGTTTGCGGAGCGCCCGGGCTAAGGGGCGGGCTACAGGAGCGGGTTAGCCGCTCCAGAACCACTGGGAATTATGGGAATTATGGGTAGCTTTTTCTCCTACCTTGCTTCCACACAATCACTTCTACCCAGGTTTTCCTCTAACCTTGCTTCCACACAATCAAAAATTGGGAGTACACACAGCTCCCAAACCTGGGTAGAACATAGTTTTCTGTTATGTGAATGACCTCTATGAATGGTTCAGTGACGGAGAATCTGCTTTGACTGCAGAAGGTCCCAGGTTCAATCCGTGGCTTTAAAAGGAGCTCAGATAAAAGAGATATTAAGAAAGGCCTTTGCCAAGATCCCGGAGAACCAGAACCAAGCTGAGTGGATAACATTGGTCTAGATCAGGGCTGCACAACTTCAGCCCTTCAGCTGGCTTTGGACTACTACTCCCATCATCTCCTCCTACAGTGGCCAATGGTCGGGAATTATGGGAGCTGTAGTTCAGGAGAGCTAAAGTGCTGCAGCCCTATTCTAGATGAACCAATGATTTTGGAATTGGGACTGTGGCTCAGTGGTAGAAGCTATTCCCACAATCAGGCGAAATCGGGCTAGGGAGCCTAGCCCGATTTCGCCTGACTGTGAGAACCACCGGGCTCACAGGCGAGCCCGGTGGCCTCCAGGCAGTTAACCCACCAAACTACCCCTTCCCTTAAACCGGGTTTGTGGAGTGCTTGCACCGCAAACCCAGTTTTTAAAATTGTGAGTTGCTGTGGCTCACGAGGAGACCCCAGACCGGGAGGCCAAAAAGCAGCCTCCCAGCTTGGGGGTCTCTCTAGCACGCAGGGCATGCTGGAGCTTCCGGGGGCCATGAGGCCTCCGATCCTCTCAGCCCCTGCCGGCTCCGTAACGGAGCCAGAAGTTGTGTGGGCAGCCGATCTGGCCGCCCAGGGCTGCTGCTTTGCTTGTCTGCGGGGAGAGTGAGCTAAGCCTGCTAACCCCCTCATGGCTCCCTCACTCATCGTGAGAAGAGCCTCGTAGAGTGTCTGGTTGCATGCAGAAGGTCCCAGGCTTGATCAGTGCAAACACTACTGAGTTAGATGGCCCAATAGTCTGACTCAGTGGATGGTCGCTCCATCTTTTCATCAAGAGCATCCATAGCTCAGTGGGAGAGCATTTGCTTTGCTTGTAGAAGGTCCCAGATTCAATCCCTGGCAGCATCTCCGGGTATGGCTGGAAAAGACTCCTGCCTGAAACCTTGGAAAGCTGCTGCCAGTCAATGAAGATAATACTGAACTAGATGGAAGGATGGTCTGACTCAGTACAAGGCAGCTTCCTATGACAAAATGCAACTCAAGGACCAGTGATGTGATTAATATCATGTCCAGTTTGGCTCTGATTTTTGCCCTGTCCCCTTGATGCCTTTGAAGATCTGACCCTAAATCCCTCGGAAATCTGCCACCTCCTGCAGACACAAAGAAATACTGGTTCGTCAGGTGCAGCCATGCAGTTATGGAGACAATTTCTCTATCCAACGGCTCTCAAGGGACTTTAGGCAAGGAAACAAAGAAAACCACCCTGAAAAGGATTTCAGGATGTCAGCTATTAGCATGTGGATTTCTCATTAAATAGTAGAGCTTTTAAAACATTTCATTGCTGTTTTTGACGATGTGCTTCGCTATGCAAATGTGGAACTGTATGCCAAATAATTATATTTTAAAAGAACTACAACTCCAGAAGACACTGATATAGTAAGCAGGCAAGCCATGGTGGGACACATAATCCTTCCTTGGTTCCTATTCCTTTTCAGAGTGATCTCTGTTTCTATTGCACCATTACTGGACTAAAGAATACGATATGCAGAAATCATCTTTATTTGGAGAGGGAAAGTAGATCCCTCAGGTTGTTTGAGGACATGCTCTGATTAAAATGCAGGAAAGGAATTGGAGCAGTGCTTAAAAGTAAGCAGATTTCAAAATCTGTCTAGAGACTTTATAGTCGGTCCCCTTGCATAATTCTATTGCACCAGGCCCAGTATAGGCAATTTATAAGGTATCAACATGATTTAGTGGCAAAAATCCAGAGGAGGCTCTCATTCCATAAATCAAGGGTTCTCACATTTTGATCCCCAAAGGTTGCTGGACTACAAATCCCATCATCACCAGCATCTGGGGATGATGGGAGTTGTAGTCCAGCCACTACAAGTGTTGTGGAGGTGGGCGTCATGGGGATGATGGGAGTTGTAGTCCAACACATATGGGAACTAAAATATCCAGTTTTGCCTTTAGCATCCTCTAGAGCAGGAGTCCTCAACGTTGGGTCCCAAGATGTTGTTGAACTGCAACTCCCGTCATCCCCATCCACTGGGGATGATGGGAATTGTAGTCCAACAACATTTGGGGATCCAAGTTGTGAACTGCTGCCATAACAATTTGTACCCAAATCTACCTGTTTCGGGAGATTTGTGGACAAAACAAATCACCCTTGTGCTAGCTGGCCAGATTCGGACCCAAAACAAATTGGGGGTGATTGGATTCGGGTACAAATCAAATTGAAAAAATTGATTTGTGCACATCCCTATTTTAAATACCATGTCTTCCCGCAAAGAATCCTGGGAACCACAGTTCTAGGAGGGCATTCAAAATTATCTTTTAAGGCCAGACAACATGCCAACCAACTTGCACAATTGTAAGCCATTTCAAGGTTCGACAGATTTGATCAGAGCAGCAACACAGGGACAGGGAATGCTTAACCCTTTCCCTTCATGTCTCCCATTTAAATGACCTTCCCTCTATTAGCCAGATGGCAGCAGGTGCTTTTGATCTGGGCAGCACCACTAACTAGTCAAGTGATTCTGGAAGCAGCCCCGGCCAGACCAAAATAATACCACGGTATGACGACTGTGGTGTAAAGCCATGAGGGATGATGAATGATTGCTAATGGGATTTGATGCACTAATCTTAATGGAGTTGTGTTGTAAGAACCTTCTTTATTACAGTCATTTTAAAATAGAAATCTTGTTCATTTGTAAAGCCTGAATTGCTGATCGCTGGGAAGGAGCAGCTCCTCGCTGAGTGGCCATCCATCTTTCTTGTCCAATCTCTTCCATTGCAGGATCGACAGAATAGGATGGCGTGGAGACCCCAGTAGGGATGCCTCTAGGAAATTTCAGACTTGGAACCTAATGGAATTAGAGGTGGCCCTCCCAGCTTAAGTTCTACTTTCAGGAAGAGAGCTGGTCTTGTGGTAAAAATAAAGTGTGCCATCAAGTCAGTGTTGACTCCTGGTGACCACAGAGCCCTGAGGTTGTCTTTGGTAGAATACAAGAGGGGTTAACCATTGCCTCCTCCCACACAGTAAGAGATGATGCCTTTCAGCATCTTCCTGTTTCGCTGCTGCCCGATATAGGAGTTCCCCATAGTCTGGGAAACATACCAGCGGGGATGCAAACTGGCAACCTCTGGCTTGCTAGTCAAGTCATTTCCCTGCTGTGCCATTAGGTGGCTCAGTCTTGTGGTAGCAAGCATGAATTGTCTCCTTTGATAAGCAGGCTCCACCCTGGTTGCATCTGAATGGAAGACTTGGTGTGTGAGCACTGGAAGATCTTCCCTTCAGGGGATGGAGCCACTCTGGGAAGAGCATCTAGGTTCCAAGTTCCCTCCCTGGCAGCATCTCCAAGATAGGGCTAAGAGAGATTCCTGCCTGCAGCCTTGGAGAAGCCGCTGCCAGTCTGTGAAGAGAATACAGAGCTAGATAGACCAATGGTCTCACTCAATATATGGCAGCTTCCCATGTTCCTATGTTGTTAGAGGAGGAGAGCTGGTCTTCTGACCTCATTTTAGTCTCTGTAGAGTGTCTTTTAATGAACATCTGAATCGGGCTAATGTGTGAATAACTGTACATGTGTAGAGATCTGTATATGCATACGCTGTTTTACTACTCCTGCCGTGATGCCAAAGCAACTTTCATGGGTATGTCTGTGTGGCGACTGGCCTTGTGGCGGACTGTGTGTGCATGTACACTATCCATCAGGCACACAGGCTGGAGACAAAGGAAGATGGCCTATGTCAGTAAAGCAAAGTCAGGCCACAAGACCGCCTCTAGGCGGCCACAAGACCGCCTCTAGAGAACTAACTTGGTTGCCTACTTAGCATTTGCCAACCTGAGACTACAACTTGCATCATCCCCAGCTGCAATAAAAACTGAGGCTTGGGATGATGGGAGTTGTAGTCCAACAAAAGCTGGAGAGCCTCAGGTTGTCCACCCTTGATCAAGAGAATGATTCCAAAGCCATCTCACTTATACGGCAATAGCACGAGTTGCTATTTTACCCCTAGACCAGATGCAAACAAGATTAAGGAGAGGAGAGCTGTTCTTGTGGTAACAAGCATGACTTGTCCCCTTAGCTAAGCAGAGTCTGCCCTGGTTGCATATGAAAGGGAAGATATGTAAGCACTGTAAGATATTCTCCTTAGGGGATGGAGCTGCTCTGAGAAGAGCAGAAGCTGATGCCTGTCTGTGTAGACAATACTGAGCTAGATGGACCAAGGGTCTGACTCAGTATATGGCAGCTTCCTATGTTCCTAAGACTGACCTGGATGTTAGACAAGGGAATCCTTGTCTGAAATGTCCAGGCCAACTCTGCATGCCAGCAGTATGCCAGTGGATGCCCAATTTACATTGCAACTCATGTATGTATGTATGTATGTATGTATGTATGTATGTATGTAGTATATTTGTATACTGCCCCAACCTCATGTCTTCAGGCAATTCACAACAAATAGAATATAAAAATTTAAACAAAAAGAACATTAAAACAGTTTAGAAACAAATTTACAGTTTACAAATCTTATTAAAAGCTTGAATGAATAAATGAGCCTTTTCACACAATAATATGGGAGTAGGGGTTTTTTGGGGGGTGGGGGGAGAGTTCCTATCCTGCTAACCACCAGCAAGCAGAACTTCTGAGTCTGCAAACTAGGGGTGTGCATGAACCCAAAATAGTGGTTTGGTTCGAATCCAAATCCAATTCGAACCAAACAACGTGCTGCCCAACCAGTTTGGTTGAACCGGCTGGACAATCTGGTCCATTCTACTGAACCAGTTCAATTGTTCTAGTGGCAATTCTTGTCAAGAGGAATCCGGTGAGGATTCCCCTTTGCTTGTAAAGGGGTGGGGGAATCCACTGAAGAGCGGCGAGGGAGCAGTGCAGAAGGTATTCTAAGGTGCTTACTGGCCCATCACTGCTGCCAGTGCCACTTGCCACCCACACAGTCCAAGCGCCAGATCTCTCGCCTGCTTAAAGAGGGATCCGGTGCTTGGGCTGCACTGGGAGGGGACAAGCGTCACTGACAGTTGCAGTGGCAGCCATGCCAAACTGTTATGCACTGTGGACTACCTTTCTTGCTACGCCCCCACCGCCCTTCGATGTCAAACTGGTCCGCTCGAACCAGTTCGGACCAAACCATCCCCAGTTTGGTTTGTGATCAAGCTGCTGAACCAGCCCGGTTCAATATGAACCAGTTCAACATGGAATGGTTCATACACACCCCTACTCCAAATGCAGGATACATGACCAGGACAGATGTGGACTTCATTGTAGAAATCGGGAGCTGGGTCCTCCGGAGGTTCAGTCAGGCTTCCCAGCCTGCATTGTACTGCCATTAGAATGCTGTCCCTCATTACATCACCAGTTGTCCCCTGATTGGCCACAAAGGGGCAGGCGGTGGGACCAGCTCTACATACTATGCAGCAGAGTGTGCTTTGCAGAGATGCCAGCCCCTGTAGCCACAGCACTCTATTACAATCATGGCTGCCAAATTCCTGGGCCCTGATACAAAAGGGAAAGTGACCCACATGACCAAATCATTGAATTGGGGAAGCTCTCTTTTCGCTCTACCTCAGTAAAGAACAAAGTAGAGGATATGGGCTGCCCACCTGAGCGGCATGCCTCCTACCTTCATTTAAATATCCCTAATGTGTCTTAAGAGTCTTTTAGAAAGCAATCAGAGATGGGGAGACTCTTATTTCAGCAGGGAGCCCTCCTCTGAGTCCCCCTGCCAAATGAGGTGAGGCTGGTGGCTACTAGGGAGAGGACCTTTTCAGCGGTTGCACCCCATTTATAGAATAGCCTCCCCAGGTTCACCTGGCTTAATCACTTTGCTATTTTAGATGCCAGATTTAAATACCTTTTTGTTCACTCAGGCCTTTTAAATTTAAATTTAATTTTTTTTTAATCTGATTGTAACTGATTAAAAATGTTTTTAAAATTGTTTTTGTATTGTATTTTGTATTTTCTCGGAACACCCCCCCCCCCGCTTTTTTTGGTCTGTTATGATTTAATGTGTTGTGAGTTTTTGTCTCATGTTTTATTGTTGTGTTGTAAGCCACCCAGAGAACAATTTGTTATGGGGCAGCTAACAAATAAAGTTGTTGTTGTTGTTGTTGTTCCAAAGCCTTCTGAGTGGCAACAGAGAAGGTCCATTCCTGAGTACATAGGAACATAGGAAGCTGCCATATACTGAGTCAGACCCTTGGTCCATCTAGCTCAGTATTGTCTACCCAGAGGCTTCTCCAAGGTTGCAGGCAGGAATCTCTCTCAGCCCTATCTTGGAGTAGCCAGGGAGGGAACTTGGAATTTTCTGCTCTTCACAGAGCGGCTCCATCCCTTAAGGGGAATCTCTTCCAGAGCTCACACTTGTAGTCTCCCATTCATATGCAACCAGGGCAGATCCTGCTTAGCTAAGGGAACAAGTCATACTTGCTACCACCAGACCAGCTCTCCTCTCCTGTAGTAGTCCTGTAGTCCTGGCATAGCCACCAGATGAGCCAGTGGCAACTGCAGACAGCACTCCCCAGATGATCTCAACAGGTATTGGCTCTCATAACAAAGAAAGTGTTCTCTTAAATACCCTGGACCGAAGCTGTTAAGGTCTTGATAGCATAGCATAGTCTTTATTTCAGTCTTTGACCAGCACAGTCTTTACAGGTTATAACCATAATTTTGTATTTCTCCTGTAAACATATTGGTAGCCAGTGTAGTTCTTTTAATATAGGAATGATTTGATCTCTTTGTGATGACCCGGAGACCAGCTTGGCTGCCACATTTTGCAGAAACTGCAGTTTCCAGACCATGTACAAAGGTGACCCTACACAGAGTGCATTGCAGTCAAGCCGAAGGCTACCAGCATATATGCAGTGCTGTTTTGAGGTCTTCTATATCAAGTAACAGGCACAACTGGCATATCAGCAGAATAAACCAGACTTGATTCATGTTTAATCAAATGTAAGTCTCATTTTATTCAGTGATGCTTACTCCCAAGACATAATGCATAGGAGTGTAGCTTGCTTTATCTATCTATCTATCTATCTATCTATCTATCTATTCGATTTCTATACCGCCCTCCCAAAAATGGCTCAGGGTTTACACGGAGAAATAACAAACAAATAATTGATTTAGGTCAGGGATTCCCAACGTGTGGTATTCCTGAAGCTGACGAACTACATCTCCCATCATCCCCAGCCACAATATATAATAGCTGGGGATGCTGGGAGTTGAAGTTCAGCAACATCTGGAGCACCACACATTGGGAACCCCTGATTTAGGGACAGCCCACTGCAAGCACATACACATAGCATGCCCATGAATTGGGGGATAAAATTTGTCCTGCAAGCTGTGAAATTTGCCTGGGAAATCCTGCTGGCAGAATGCTCCCAGGTGCTCAGCAGCGAACAAGCATTGGGACCCCCACAGGAGGCCTGTTTCTTGCAGTCCACTCACACTGCTAATGGGAGCAGGGAAACCCATTTAGCATCTCCGCCTTGCAAAAAGGTTTCAATAATTGGCTTCATAGAAGCTGTCAGCTTCTCTTCTGCTGGCAGATTACTAGCCAAAATCCCACCAGGTGCTCCATTACAGCACTTACAAAGGAAGAGAAGGTTTCTTCTCGCCTCTGGAAGGCTGTTGAGTAGCTGCTAATTTAAACTGATAGCTAGACTGAGGTACAAGGCCCTTTGATAATCCAGGTAACTTTAAACACAAGTTTCTCCCTGCCTTCCTTACTGTCTCAAATGTAGATGGCGAATCTCAGAACAAAAAGCATCTTTCTCCGAGGACCAAGTTACATCATGTGACGCTCAGTTGTATGCATTTTTCAATTTCCTCAGCTTTTTCTCAATTAGAAAATGCAGGAAGAGAGGCTACAGATTCTGTAAAACATCAGTGAAAGGGAAGGGGTCTCTTTACCCTTTCCCTCCCAGCAATTTTTCTGATAAAATCAACTATAGTTACTTTTTCATTCATAGGGAAATATGTTTGCTTATATCTTTTCCTACCCACCCCTCCTTTCTAGATAGAAAGGAGATTTTTTTTACTATCGAACCATGAAAATCAAGATGATAGTGAGTCTATCCTCAGGAGCAGGAGGAACCGGGCTAAGGGACCCCAGCCCGGTTCCTACTGATCGTGTGCAGCAACGGGAGCCATGCAACTCCCATTGGTGGCTCAGTGGCAAACAAAGCCTGCCACTTAACACAGGTTTGGGGGTGCAAGAGTGCCCCCAAACCAGGTTAAAAGACCTTGAGGCGGGTCTCACGATTAGTGAGATCCGCTTTGTCCAGGTTAGCGGGGAGAGCGGGCTAAGCGTTCTCTCCCCGCAGATGAGCAGGGCAGCAGCCCTGGGCAGCCAGATTGACTGCTGGCTCCATGATGGAGCTGGTGGGGGCTGGGAGGATCGGGGGCCATGCAGCCCCCGGAAGCTCCAGTATGCCCTGCGTGAGCTCTGTGACAGAGCCAGTAATTGTCTGGGCGATCGATCCAGCTTCCCATGGAGTGCTGCCTGATAATCTACGGGGGCTCATCTCTTCAATTTTTCACTGTTCTACCAGGTTTCTGATATGCTCACTGTATCTATACAGGAGAGCCTCACTGTCAAGGTCTGGCCAGTTGCTAGGGAAGTTCACGAAGCAAGCGGAGCTGCTGAAATCGGATATGGCTTGGCTGAACGCTGTCAACAAGGAATGTTGACGAACGTTGATTCTCAGCAATGAGTAGGAGGCTGGAGATGTGATTTATAGAGCAAGCCGAGAGCTCCCAGCTGGTAGGAATTCAAGGCTTATCAGCCCTCAGCAACAGGCGTTTGCTCATCCTAACAGCCTCTAATTGTGTTCTATGTCTCGTGAGCCTGCGTTGTTGTGGAGTCAGTGGTGTTTCATTACATAGCTCTTCTTCGCATTGGTCCCCCACGCCTTCCGCTGACTCAGGTTGCCGTGCCTGCTCTAAATCATTAGTTGGATCTACCACAGCCGTTTCATGAATGCTGACAGCCGGGCTCTGCCCCTCAGACGCTCCTGAATTGGCTGGAAAGTTGACAGTTTCCCCTTCCTCCTCGCTGTCAGAGCTCGAGGGCGTGACACTCGTTATTTGCGAAACTGCTATTCACAGCTATGCATATCCACGGATTGGCATCCATTTTCAGTATCTGCAGATACGAAAGGGTTAAAACCCATGTATCCACATTCCCTAGAGGGCCAGGAGTGACTGCAGAGGTCCAGCCATATTGTCTTCAGGACCCATTTTGTGGCTCATTTCTTTAAAAAACGAAATCGATTTTTCATGGTTTGTGGGGTCAATTCATGCTTTGGGGGGCACTCCTGGGCACATGGGGGGAGTCCTGGGCACATACAGACTGTGCAGAGCATGCCACAGTAAGTTATTTTGCATTTTTTGACATTTCTTTGCATTTTCCCTCCACTTTGGTACCTAACTCCCCTTTCGCCATAGCCATAATGCCTCATTGCATGATGCCATTGCTCACAGTAGTGGACAAGAAATGGAATCCTCACGGGTAACAAGGTGCTCCTGTTTTTTCTTTCAGTAGCTAACCTTAATCACGGATTTTATATAGTACTTTTGGAATAATTGTACTTTTGGAATAATACTGTACTTTTGGAATAATACTGTACTTTTGGAATAATTATGGGCCAACATACCATGCAACTTTACATTCATCTTGTAGAGATCATTCACACAATCGAAAACTATGTTCTACCTGGGTTTGGGACTTGTGTGTGCTCCTAATTTTCAGTTCTGTGGAAGCAAGGGAGGAAGAGAACCTGGGTAGAAGTGATTGTGTGAAAGCAAGGTAGGAGGAAAAGTTACCCGGGTTTCTCTCTAGTGGTGAGCATGGTCTGGAATTCCCGTGGTCCAGCACAGGGGGGAGTGTGTCTTTAAGGGGGGTGGTAGTACTTACCCCCCCCCCGCTCTTCCCCATCCAGCACTGGCACTTTTCAAAACGTTCTTGGGGTGGCAGAGTTCCTCCCTGCCGCCCCTGCCCCCGTCGTTGTCCCTGTTAGCTTGAAAGTAGGCAAAGCTGGTGGCGCGCATGCGCCCTTTGCGGCGTGAGGGACTTTGAAGAAGCAAGATAGCAAAAGGATTGATGCTTTTGAACTTTGGTGCTGCAGAAGACTTTTGAGGATACCATGGACAGCCAGGAAAACAAACCAATGGATCACAGAACAAATTAATACAGAATTTTCGCTTGAGGCACAAATGAAATGACCAGGCTCAAACAATCATACTTCGGACACATTATGAGAAGACCCAGCTCCCTTGAGAAATCCAAAATGCTGGGAAAAGTTGAAGGAAAAAGAAGAAGAGGACGACCAGCAGCAAGGTGGATGGACTCGATCAAGACAGCAATGAATGCCCTACAGAGAGACCTTAAAAGCCAAATTGAAGACAGATCATCCTGGAGAGAATCTATCTATGTTGTCGCTAAGTGTCGACATCGACTTGATGGCACTTAATCCATCAATCATTCAATCAATCAATCAATCAATCAATCAAAACTAAAATTCACCCCAGCCTGAGTTCACCACCCACTCCAAGGAATGCTGTATAAAAAGACATTAAACATTCATAGTAGTCCTATTCAGACATTAGGCCTGTTCACACAATCATGAAAATCAGGGTAGGAGGCATTCTAACCTGATTTGCATGACTGTGATAACTCACCAAATTGCATATTCAATGCAGCATTCTGGATCAGCTGAAGCTTCCAAACTGTCTTCAAGGCAAATCACATGTAAAGTGCATTGCAGTAATCCAACTTGGATGTTACCAGTGCATGAGTGATTGAAGTCAAGTCTGACTTCTCAAAGCAGGGTCTGTAGGTTACCCGTAACTGGTCACATTGTCATGACACGCTCCTTAACTTTCAGATCTGCCACCATACTGGGTCCAGTGTCCCTGGGTCCAGTGCCCTCAATCCCACCCCATGCCATCTGAAGGTTTTTCACACATGGCTCTACGCCTCAGGGTATCTGAAGAGTGAATCTGATTTGCAGCAGATTAGAGGCATTTTAATTCAAGGGATTCGATGGACCATTCACATAGCCATCAGGTAATTTTTTTCCAAAAGCTGCTGGAAATAGAGGATTTTTTTAAACCCCAGACATAACTTGGTTTAAGCCGGAATTCACAGCCTCCCTTCGGAGAAAAACAAAGCCCTGTCTGGTCCTGGTCCCTGATAGCCCGCAGGGAGGTCGGGTTAAATCCAGCAAATCTGTGGACTGGCACATTCCAATCATGAGTGGATTCTGCCAGCGGGAGGAGCCCGGTTTGTAAAACCTCCTGAAGAGCATCCCTGTCAATCCTTCACTTCTACAGCTCCATTACTCAATGGGGAGGAGAGCTGGTCCTTCTTTGCTAAGCAGAGTGTGCCCTGGTTTGCCTTTGAATGGGAGGATACATGTGTAAGTACTGTCAGATATTCCCCATAGGGAATGGGGCCGCTCAGGGAGGACCTGCCTGCTTGCATGCAGAAGGTCCCAAGTCCCCTCCCTGGCAGCATCTCCAGATAGAGCTGAGAGATTCCTGCCTGCTATCCTGGAGAAGCTGCTGCCAGTCTGTGTAGACAACACTGAACAAGATGGACCAATGGTCTGACTTGGTAGAAGGCTGCTTCCTATGTTCCTATGAGTGGGGACTAGATGCCTTTTAGATTAATTGGGCTTCCTTTGAAAGTCCATGGAACTCTTAAAAAAGGACCCAAACCCTCTGTGCCTCAAATCTGGAGCAGGAGGGCAAAAGGTGCTCCCTGAGGTCTGAATTCCCCCCGCCCCCCCACCCCGTTTCCAATAGGCTGGGACAAGACCCTCCTAGCCACTCCACTTTCTGAAGGCAGGAGGGAAGGAATAATAACCACTCCTTGAATTCTGCTCGTTGAATTCTCAGCAAAGCTGATCTGGCTGTTAAAAGTCCTTTGGAATTCCTTCGCTGACTGAAAGTATCCTTGAAATAAAAAGTAGGAGTAATTGTATCTCCCATGGTCTACCTAATGAAGTTAACAGAATTGTATGCATACATTTCAAAGCAACACTAGATGTCAGTTAGAATATATAATTTCTTAAGGGCTTGTTTTGCAACCAAATGGTCACATTTTCTGTCTGCAAGTTCCTTAGTATTAATGCTTCTATGACTTGAATTCCTTTGATGTCTTATTACTGAGATGCACATTTTTGATGTTTAAGCATTCAAGACGAGGAGCTAACGACATGTTACATGCTAATATGTGTAGGAGAGACTGGATGCTGTTTTTTCTTCAAAAAGAAGGAGGAATAAAAGTAGCTTAAGGGGAAGATGAGACCAAAGAAAGGAGGCGCAATGATCATCCCTTTCCCCATTCACGGTTTCTCTGCATTAAATCACCCCCACCCAAATGCAACTTTTCCTCCCATAAGGTTCAAAACAGATGTTTTGCAAGGGTAAAGGGGCCATAGACTCTTAAGCGACAATTCTGTTTCCAGCCAGAGGTGCACCTAGGTAATTTTGGAGCCTGGACCTAAAGGCCTTTGGATCCTCCCCCCCCCCCGGCAAATTAAGTATTATCATGCTTTGCCAGAAGATCAAACCACCCAGGAAAGACTAAAGAGAATTTGGGGGCCCCCAGGGACTGTGGAGGCCCTGGACCTTGGCCCCAAAGTTCAGGGGTCAAGAGCACCTCTGTTTCCATGTCCCATCTGAGTGCGGCCATCTCATCTTGTGGGGCTGCACCATTCTCCACAATGCTGCAGCTCAGCACAAGGACAAATGGGGGACTCAGAAATGTCACTATAGCATCACTGAGTGCAACCACTCCTGTAAAACTCCTCTGGGGAGTGGAAGTAGGGGTGGGTCTGGCTCTAGCCAATCAGTCCTATCCAACAACCTCTGCTAGTTTCACCAGAGCTTGAAACCAGAAAAAAGAGCTACATCTAATCTGAATGCACCAGCTTTTCAGACATTCAGTCACAACAGAATATTAGAAGGGAGCAGGATCATGAAGGCAAGGTCTACCCTAACCTCAGGCCCTCTCAGAGGTCCAGAGACCTGGGCTATTTCCTGCTTTTGAGGCCCCTAACTATGCCATCAAAAATGACAAATTTTATGTGGAGAGAAGAGGAGAGCTGGTCTTGTGGTAGCAAGCATGAATTGTCCCCTTTGCTAAGCAGGGTCTGCCCTGGTTTGTATTTGAATGGGAGACTACATGTGAGCACCTTAAGATGTTTGTGGGGCCGCCCTGGGAAGATCATCTGCATGCTTGCATGCAGAAGGTTCCAAGTCCACTCCCTGGCAATAGGGATGTGCACAAAACTGATTTTGCTGGCTTGGCTCAAATCGGGACCAGATTTGAGCCAACCTGGCCCCGTCTGTTGTTGTGCCTATTCGAACCACACCAAATGTGGTTCGAAATGGCTTGGAGCCTCTGTTGCCAGAATTGGCTTTTTAAAAGCCAATTTTTGGGTTATGGCCCATTTGACTCACATGTATACCCCTTAGGTTCTTGAGTTTGGAGCCCTACTGGTAAAGGGGAATCCGGTGAGGTATCCATAGTAATCATGGACACGCATCCCTGGAAGGGGTTGCCATATGACTGATAGTTTTCTTCCACTTGCTGATGATCAACCATGGCTCAGTGCAGTTTGCCACTTGAGATCAGATGTTCCTCACTTGCCTTGCTAGTCTTACCCTGGGCCAGAGCCCACTGACCCCATCCCTCATCCCTCTTTCCCCTCACCTTTCCCCATGACTCCAACCCTCTGCCTCCTCACTTCCATTAATCTTTTAATAAGTCATTTAAGAGTAATATTGAATTGGCCAAAAATTGACCTAGGTCTTTGCACACCAAGCTATGGTTGATTCTGGACCACGAGGGCATTTGTGTTGTGCACCCCTGCGTCAGACTTACACAGATAGACCCCTGCCGGCCAAACAGATAGACCCCTCCACTTTTTAAAGTGGAGATCTCTTTATTGAGCAGGGGGACAGCAACAGGCCCTATCCGCCCCTCCAGTCTAACATTCCCTCCAGTGGCTGTTGCTGGTATTATATTATATCTTGTATTTCTTTTTTAGATAGTGAGCCCTTTGGGGACAGGGAGCCATCTTTATTTATATCTATGTCAACCACTTTGGGAACGTTTTATTGAAAAGCGGTATATAAATATTCTGAAGGAAAGAAGGAAAGGACGGAAGTACCATACTAAATGAATGCGATGAATACAACAAATATTTATATACTGCTTGTCAACCAAAGTCCCCAAAGTGGTTTACATAGATACAAACAAATAACTCAAATTATTTATTTATTTCTATACCTCCCTGAGCCATTTTTGGAAGGGCAGCATATAAGTAAGTAAGTAAGTAAACAAACAAACAAACAAACAAACAAATGATGGCTCCCTGTCCCCAAAGGGCTCACAATTTTAAAAAGAAATATAAGATAAACCCCAGAAACAGCCACTAGAGGGATGCTGTACTGGGGATGGATAGGACCAACTGATCCTGCCTCCCTGAGTAAAGAGAATCACCACTTTTAAAGGTGCCTCTTTGGGCATCTAAAACATCCCACCATGAGTGTGCTCCCCAAACATCCTATAAAGGAGCCAGTGCTAATAAAAGCTTTCACTCTCATGGCTGTATCTCTGTCTCCGTGGCAGTTGTGGACCCAAGAGCAACCAGAAACACACACACACACAGAGAGAGAGAGAGAGAGAGAGAGAGAGAGAGAGAGAGAGAGAGAGAGAGCTTCCTACACAATAGTCTGCCATCGAGTTATTACACACACCTCAGCCTTCACTCCTGAAGGCTGTGCAGGAGGAGAGCTGGTCTTGTGGTAGTGCACAAGAATTCTCCCCTTTGCTAAGCAGGGACTGACCTGGTATGCATTTGAATGGGAGGTACTGTGAGATATGCTTCTTAGGGGATGGGTTTGCTCTGGGAAGGGCCTACTTGCATGCAAAAGGTTCCAAGTTCTCTCCCTGGCATCTCCAAGATAAGGTGGAGAAAGATTCCTGCCTGCGACCTTGGAGAAGCTGCTGCCAGTTTGTGTAGGCAATACTGAGCTAGATGGACCAATGGTCTGACTCAGTATATGGCAGCTTCCTATGTTCCTTAGCAAGTCTGAAAGCAACTCCCTCTGAATTCAGTATTCCCCAACCTTTGGGGAATATGCTGTGGATGGGGCTGTGAAGAACGAGGCAAACATTGAAAGAGGGCGAGGTTGCATAGCCTGCCCCAGGGGCCTGCCTGTGGTCGAGTTCCTCGTCTTCTCCACAACTGGACACTCTGCCCTAATGAGGAGGGACGGATCAAAATGACCAGTTATATGACAACCAGGGATCTGTATCCATGATTACTTGAGGGGAAGTTCTGCTATGGAACAGAGGAAGCTGCCTTATTCCGAGTCAGACGATTGGTCCATATAGCGCAGCACTGTCTACACTGACTGGCAGCAGCTCTCCAAGGTTTCAAACAGGAGTCTCTCCCAGCCCTACCTGGAGATGCTGCCAGGGATTGAAACTGGGACCATCTGCATGCAAGTCTGACAGGGGACTAGTGTCAGAACATCCTAAAATGCCTATTGAAATGCTCCTTCCAAATGGCCATAGGAATGAATAGAATGTATTAATTTTGAAATCCCATGCATTCCTGTGGTCATTTAGAAGGGGCATTTCAGGGGGCATTCCCTGTCATTCATTTCAGTACATTCCCTAGAGTCTTCCTGATCAGAGGCAAGGTGTCAGTCTAGACTAGGAACATAGGGAGCTACTTATATTGAGTCAGACCATTGATCCATCTAGCTCAGTATTGTCTACACTGACTGGCAGCAGTTTCTCCAGGGTTGCAGGCAGGAATCTCTCTCAGCCCTATCTTGGAGATGCCAGGGAAGGAACTTGGAGCCTAGATGCTCTTCCCAGAGTGGCTCCACCCCTTAAGGGGAAGATCTTGCAGTGCTCACACTTCTAGTCTCCCATTCATATGCAACCAGGGGAGACCCTGCTTAACTATGGGGACAAGTCATGCTTGCTACCACAAGACCAGTTCTCCTCCCCTGCAGATCTCCAGGAATTGGAGGGCGGGAGGAGGTAGCGGGCTGATTTTTTCGTCAGCCTGCCAGCCAGCCAGGTGGGGGAAGAAGCGGGGCGGGGGGGGGGAGAAGCGGGCCGGTGGAGGCACAGACAGAGGCGTATCTAGGGAAAATAGCACCTAGGGCAAGCACTGAAATTGCACCCCTTGTCCAAACATCCGACACCCATCTTTCAGATAACTTTACCATAATATCAGCTGAAAAATACAAGTCAAGCTCTTTAATCTTTTAATATTTCAAAAATAATTTAGAAAACTACAAATTTCAGTATGCTGGGGCTCATGAAATACCCAAATACTATGTGGAGGTGTACTTGGAAAACTAAAGTCTAATTCTCTACTATGCATTGTAGCATGACTATTACATAAGTTTTAAAAAGAAATGGAGAATTTGACTTTTCCCTATTTACTCTGAAAATAATTAAAAGATATGCAGAGTAAACTGTGTCACTGCTTGGAATATATTCTAGTCTTTCAGAAAGACAGTTAAAATGAGAGAAAGAGAGCAAGACACTCCCAGTGGGCCTTAATACTAAGGATTTCACACTGATTCAAAGACAAACTCACCATTAATAGCCATATTATTAAGACATCACATTTAACTCACTTATTAAATGTGATGTCAAAGTAAGAGCAAATGAATACAATCCTAGCTCATAAGCTTCAGCTCATTATTCACAAGCCCTGATTCTCTGTAAATAGTGCCAAACTGAATATGTGTACAATGACTTAGATTATATTAAATTTTAAAAAAATACCTGTAGCCCCTAAAGGCTGTGGGGTGGGTCTGCAAAGGTTCCTCCTCCCCTCGCTGGCCTCTAGGGCTTTGCAGGGACCATTTGAGCATGCTTGGTGGCCATTTATATATGTTAAAATGGCCACTGAAAACAAAATGGCTGCCATGCATGCTCAAATGGCCTCTGCGAGGCCTGGCATGGCCTAGGGCTTCACAGAGGCCATTTGAGCATGCACAGTGGCCATTTTGTTTTCAGTGGCCTTTTAAAAAAAAAATTAATTTTGAAAAATTGCACCCCCCTTCAAGTGGCGCCCGGGGCATGTGCCCTGCCTGCCCTACCCTAGATACGCTCCTGGTTCTGCGCCCGGCCTAGCTAGTTGTTTATTATTATTATTATTATTATTATTATTATTATTATTATTATTATTATTAAACATTTATATCCTGCTTTTCCTGCAAGGAGCCCATAGTGGTGTACATGGTTATGTTTAGCCTCACAACAACCCTGTGAGGTAAGTTAGGCTGAGAGAGACGTGACTGGCCCAGAGTCGCCCAGTGCATTTCATGACTCAGTGGGGATTTTAACTCAGGTCTCCCCAGTCCTACGCCAACCATTATACCACACTGTCCTTCTGACCCCATTGACTCCCATCACCTGGCTACTGTGTCATGGCTGATGGTAATTGTTATAGGGGATGATGGGAGTTGTAGTCCAACACCACCAGGCAACCCAAATTTGAGGATCTCTGGCCTAGGCAACAGGTGCATCCAGTCTAATCTAGCATAGAGCCTTTCATTTTCTGATACACTCTCCTCCCGCCCCCCGGATGAATATATACTTGCATTACGCAGACATCCATATCCCTCTTTAAAATTACTACACAATATCTGGAGCAGGGTGTGTGTGTGTTTCCACAGGTAAATGATTTGGTGCATTCAAAAGTATTTTTACATTCTCCATATTTCCTCAAGTGGTACCACGTCCAGCAACAGAGCAGGAGAGTTTAGTTCCCTTTGAAGAAGAGAGCATTAGAGATGTCTTATGTTTTTGTCAATTCATTCACAAATACATAAGCAGAGCCTATTGGAAGCAAGCAAACTCTTTAAAACAAGCAGCAAGACTTCAGATCTTGCATCCGATTGCCAGACAGCAAGTGCATAGATCCCCGTAGCCATCTAGTCCAGTGAAAAGTTCTCATCTCTCCACTCCAGAATTCAACCTGAATAAATGGCTTTGAACTGTTTTTTCTCCCCTCTCCCAGTAGCTGAAGTGTGTCAACTTTTCCAGAAGGGTATTACATTCCAAAGACTGGACAAGGAGCTCTGCTTTCAAGAAACATTGCTAGACCCAATCACAATAATCAAGACAGCTAAACTCACAACAGTATTTTCCAACATATTTTCAACAGGACTGTAATAAAAATGCAGAGAGAATGATGCAGGCACGGAAGCAAAAATGGTTCAAAGGATCCAGACAGAAAGCAAAGGATATTATAGTAAGATTAATGGTGTTACAGAGGGCAAGGGAGATAATTGAGAGAGAAACAGAGATAGACAGAGAACTTCTGGACTGACAGAGAGATGAAAAGATATAAACACATTAGACCGGAGGGGTGAGACCAGGAATGAATTATGGGCTTTATTTTCTAAAGAAATCTGAAGCTTCTATTTCACCTTTCGGTTTGCAAACACCGTCTGTGACAGATGGGGCTGCAGGGATGATCGAAAGTTCCTCACCTGTGCTTCCATCTCTGGTAATAATGCTGCCAATGGCTTACGTTCAGTAACGAGGAGGTGTCTGCAGATGACGGATATAACAGTGGCAGCAGCAAAAAGCACCCAGGCTCTGATAGCTCTCTCCTGGCAAGGAAGGGATTTTAAGGCTTCATCAAGATTTATTTCTGATATTTTGTAGCCAGATACATATAGAACTACCCATGTGGACATATCAGGACATGTCCAGTAGGCTTATGAGATCACCGGGCATTCCATGTGTGTGTGTTTGTGTGTGCGTACGTGCGTGCGCGCATGCGCATGCACGCACGCACTTGAGAGTCCACTATCAACTTTGCAATGCCTGGACCAATATTATGAACCAAATTGGGTTCAGTTGTAGATACACATAGGGACACCTCAATGGCATAGTTGGTTATAATATCATCCACCCCAATTCAAGATGGCGGAGGCGTAAACTTTTGAGGTGCCAGTGGGCTAACTTGTCAGTCACCTAACATATTCATTGATTCATTCATTCATGGTGACAAGGAGACCCCCGACCGCGAGGATGCAGGCAGCCTCCCAGGCTCAGGGGGTCTCTCCAGAATGCCCCACACTCTTACGCGGGGCATCCTGTAACTTCTGGGGGCTGCACGGCCCCCGATCCTCGCAGCCCCTGCCAGCTCCGTGACGGAGCCAACAGTCGTGTGGGTGGCTCATCCAGCCACCCAGGGCTGCCATTGGATTGTCTGCAGGGACAGTGGGCTAAGCCCGCTCTCCCCACAAACCCCCTTACGGCTCTTCACAATGATCGCGTGAAGCCTCATAGTGTTGTAACCACAGCTTGGGAACTCCTACACTGGTGCAAGGTGATCATGCTAGCTCAGTATTCTACACTCTCTAGGGTTTCAGGTAGGCATTTCCCAGCCCTATCTAGAGATGCCAGGGATACAACCAGTGTTTTCAGGTAGCTGAAGGAGAGCAAAACTTCATGCTACATTAAAAAGTGTTCTTAAATAGTGTGATTAAGGCTGATCACATCTCAACAAATAGCAGCTAATGGGGACAGCTGCACCCTTCCTGACACCAAGAATGCAGTAGTTGGGTACAAAGCTCTCCAATCTAAAGAGACCTTAAAGGCCAAGTTGAAGACAGATCATCCTGGAGAGAATCTATCATACTTAGAACTAAGAGTTGACACCAATTTGATGACACTTAATCAATCAATGTATTGTCCTCCTCTTGTGCGGAAGATGGTGGTAGCAGTCGTCTGAGCATTTAATGCAATATGCTCAGAGGTGTATCTAGGGAAAATAACGCCTAGGGCAAGCACTGAAATTGCGCCCCCTGTTCAAACATCTGACACCCATCTTTCAGATAACTTTACCATAATATCAGCTGAAAAATACAAGTCTGAAGGTCACATACAAGTCTCATATCTGAATATGTGTACAATAACTTATATTAAAAAAAAACAACCTGTAGCCACTTTGGGGGGCTTCCTAAAGGCCGTGGGGGTTCTGCAAAGCTTACCCTTCCCACCGCTGGCCTCTAGGGCCTCACAGGGACCATTTGAGCATGTGCTGTGGCCATTTAAATTTTTTTTAAAAAAAATGGAAGCTGAAAACAAAATGGCCACTGTGCATGCTCAAATGGCCTCTGTGAGGCCTGGCATGGCCTAGGGCCTCGCAGGGGCCATTTGAGCATGCACGGTGGCCATTTTGTTTTTGGCAGCCTTTTAAAAAAAATAATAATTTAAAAAAATGGCACCCCCTTCAAGTGGCACCCGGGGCACATGCCCTGCCTGCCCCACCCTAGATACGCCCCTGAATATGCCTGCTATGGGTCTTCCTGGTGCCGGAGGCATGGAGGACCATCCCCAGGTGGATGAGGATTGGAGAGGAGAGCTGGTCTTGTGGTAGCAAGCATGACTTGTCCCCTTAGCTAAGCAGGGTCTGCCCTGGTTGCATCTGAATGAGACACTTGATGTGTGAGCACTGGAAGATATTCCCCTCAGGGGATGAAGCCGCTCTGGGAGGAGCAGAAGTTTTCAAGTTCCCTCCCTGGCAGCATCTCCAAGATAGGGCTGAGACAGACGCCTGCCTGCAACCTTGGAGAAGCTGCTGCCAGTCTGTGAAGACAATACTGAGCTAGATAGACCAATGGTCTGACTTAATATATGGCAGTTTCCTATGTTCCTAGGTATTTGAAGCATGTGACTTGCTTGATTGTATGCCATGAGTGTATGGGGCAATTCTCACAATCAACAAAAATTGGGCTAGCAGAGGCTAGCCCAATTTTTGTTGAAAGTAAGAACCACCGGGCTCGCAGCCGAGCCCAGTGGTTCTTGAGCGGGTAACCCACTCGAGAACCCCTGCTAAAAAGCAGGTTTGCGGAGCGAGTGCTCCAGCAAACCTGCTTTTTAGGATCGTGAGTAGGTGCATCACACCTTCGCATCGCGCCTACTCATGAGTAGACCCCCGGTCGGGAGGTGAAAAGCTGCCTCCCGGCTCTGGGGGTCTCCCCAGTATGCCCTGCGTGCTCGTGCAGGGCATACTGGGGCTTGCGGGGGGCAGCCCCCCACCCCCCGCTGGCTCTGTCACGGAGCCGGCAACTGTGTGGGTGGCCGATCCGGCTGCCCAGGGCTCCCTGCCCACTTGTCTGCAGTTGTTACAAAACCGGGTCTCACAGATTGTTAGACCCGCCTCTATCTTTGGTCTCTTGGCGAAGACCATGATTTTGGTTTTGTGGCGGTTGATAGCTACTTGATCCTCTTTACAGTATTAAGAGGGGCTCTCAGGGCTCTTTGGAAACCTATAGGGGGTCCTAGAGATTATTGCAGCTCCCCAATCTAAAAGTAGAGACTTGAAAAGGCCAGTTTGGGGGTTCATCAGCCCCAGGGGTTTTCTACTTGACATATTCGAACACTGGCATATACTTGAAGAGAAAGTCATTACCTTTTGCAAGGTAGAAACTTCAAATGAATACAAATCTGTATTTGCTTCTTTGATTTATCCCTCTATTTCCTCCTTGATGCATTCCGTCCATCATGTTTATAGCTGCTGCGGAGGATATATAGGGACAGATGCTTGGCAGGATTGGGGCTGACATCTCTTTCAGCATCCAGAGACGCTTTGATCACTTCGGGGGCTGAACAAAATGAGATGAAGAGCCTGCACAGGGACCTTCTTGTCCATTGTTGCAACTCTGAAGAGAAGTGGTCAAACTGAAGTGATACAGCACAGAGGGCTAATGACCACTAGCCTATGCTAGGACGTAATTATCCAGGATGCGAAACATCAACTGGAGGAGCAGCAGCAGGATTTCACAGTCACTGATATTGCAATGCAGTGTGACCCAGAACATTTTACCACTGAGTCCACAAGCTTAGGAACATAGGAAGGTGCCATATACTGAGTCAGACCATTGCTCCATCTAGCTCAGTATTGTCAACACAGCCTACAGTGGCTTCTTCAAGCCATATGCAGGAGTCTTTTCCAGCCTTATGTTGGAGATGCCAGGGAGGGAACTTGGAGCCTTCTTCATGCAAGCAGGCAGATTATCTTCCCAGAGTGGCCTCATCCCCTAAGGGGAATATTTTACAGTGCTCACACTCCATTGCTCAAAGGAGAGGGGACTGGTCTTGTGGTAACAAGTTTGAATTGTTGAAGTGGAGAGGAGAGCTGGTCTTGTGGTAGCAAGCATGACTTGTCCCCATAGCTAAGCAGAGTCTGCCCTGGTTGCATCTGAATGGGAGACTTGATGTGTGAGCACTGCAAGATATTCCCCTTAGGGGATAAAGTCACTCTAGGAAGAGCAGAAGGTTTCAAGTTCCCTCCCTGGTTTCTCCAAGATAGGGCTGAGAGAGATTCCTGCCTGCAACCTTGGAGAAGCTGCTACAAGTCTGTGAAGACAATACTGAGCTAGATAGACCAATGGTCTGCCTCAGTATATGGCAGTTTCCTATGTTCCTATGAATTGCCCTTCTTTGCTAAGCAGTGTCCACCTCGGTTTGCATCTGAATGGGAGACTGCATGTGTGAGCACTGGGAGATATTCCCCTTAGGGGGATCGAGCCACTCTGGGAAGAGCATCTGTGTGCTTGCAAGCAAAAGGTTCCAAGTTCCCTCCCTGGCATCTCCAGGATAGGGCTGAGAGAGACTCCTGCCTGCAACCTTGGAGAAGCTGCTGCCAGTCGGTGTAGACAATATTTACCTACTGTAGATGTACCAATGGTCTGAATCAGTATAAGGCAGCTTCCTATGCTCCTAACTGTTCTTTGCAGGGATATCCAATCACAGATGCTGTAGTGATCAGCCCCTCCTATCCTCTATAGGAAGTGAATGAACCCTGTCCTGACTGACAGTCTGGTGAACTCCAGGGATCAGCCAATCAGTACACCTGGTGGGTGGGATCTAGGGGGCCATGAAGAGGAAGAGAAGGGTTCCTTTGTTAGAAGCAGCTAGACTGGTGGTGAGAGAGGCACGGGTGGGGAGCAATGGAGGTTTGCTCCCTCATGGTCAAAAGCTACCCTGGAGATTTTTCTCGTGGAAAGACCTCTGCAGATCCTTGAAAGAAAGGATTGCAGAAAGCTCGATTCTCATCAGGTGTTGGGTAAGTTTTCAAGGAAAAGGGGATTCAGCATAGGGAACAGTATGTTAGTCAGATTTTGCATTAGAAACTTATATTTCTTTCATGTGTTTTGCATATCCCTGGAACTGTTCTATTGTTGTTTACCTGTGATGTAAGTAAGCTATGCCTGTGCCCATCCAGCTAGGGCATTGCAAAAGCCTCTGTAAACTTTTAAAGGTGCTTTTGTATTTTCCTACATCCATGTTTTTTGCAACTGGGCAACCACGATTTTTACTGTGTGCTGCCCCAAAATCATCTGGGGTGCTTTTTGAAGAATTCTTGTAACCCCTGAGTATTGCTTTTATTTACCTTTAACTAAAAGCTGAGAGAACCTCAGATAGAAGCTGTCTGTAGTATTTTGAATAAAGCTTCTCTCCCCCCCCCACACTTTTTTTTTGTTCTTTGCATTTTAAAAGCCTCTCTGTGTGGATTTCAGCCTCAGAAGAAGGGGTTCTCACTCTGGTGCACACACACGCTTCAGGAGCTTGGCAGCTGTTTGTTCTCTCCTCACGTGTAGATTTGCATGTCGAAGTTTTTGTATACTTTCCCAGTAGCAAAAGTAAGAGAGTTTCCCTGGGATTTCCATCCGAGCCCAGGGGGGGATTTAAGTTCCGTTGATAAGTGGGTGGTGGCGGCAGCCATTTTTGAAACTACCAGAAGTACAGGGAAGTTTAAAAGGAGAAGCCTTTGCTTGGAAAGCATAGAGGGATGATTCATCATTTTTCTTCCCCTCACGTGGGCTTGCTCTGAGACAAAGGCTAGTAATTTGCTACAGATGCACAACTTCTTGTTTTTCCCTCCCTCTCACACAGGATTCACCACTGATGATAGGCTAGAACAAGGTACCCCAGTAGTACTATACCCCGGTAGTATAGGGAGGGCATAGGCAGCACGTGTTCTGACCGCCTGTCCCCCAGCAGCAGCGACCCCTCCACGTCCCTTTCCCCATGATGCCCCTCCTCTTTCCAACATGCACATGGGACACCCCTTCTCTACCTGCCATGTGTAGTAGCAGCAGCAATGATGGCTGAACGGCAGGCTGCTCTCTCGAGAAAGCTGCTGCTACTGCTCACACATGGTGAGGAGAAAGGAGGTGCCTCACACGTGGCAGGGAGAACAAGCACCACCGGGGGGAGGCACCATTGGGTAGAGGCACTCTTATCCCCAGATCTTGGGGCCCCAGTCCATGGCTTCCATGGTCCGGGGGGGCCTCCAAATGACCACTCTGCCAGTGCCCCCCCCCACGATGAACCATGGGTTTTCTGTAATTTCAGCTGCCATGTGCGAGGGTGGGGGGTGAACCAAGCAGGCCTCCGCCCCGGTGCAGTGGTGGAGGCTGGCAGAGCGGCCACTGGGCCTGTCCATCTGGCCCAGCAAGCCTTGAAAACTGCACCTGCGCAGTTTGAGTAGGTCACCGCAAGCCCAAGAAGAGGAGAGCTGGTCTTCAGGTAGCAAGCATGACTTGTCCCCATAGCTAAGCAGGGTCTGCCCTGGTTGCATATGAAAGGGAGACTTGATGTGTGAGCACTGCAAGATATTCCCCTCAGGGGATGAAGCCGCTCTGGGAAGAGCAGAAGGTTTCAAGTTCCCTTCCTGGCTTCGGCTTCTCCAAGATAGGGCTGAGAGAGATTCCTGCCTGCAACCCTGGAGAAGCTGCTGCCAGTCTGTGAAGACAATGCTGAGCTAGATAGACCAATGGTCTGTCTGAGTATATGGCAGTTTCCTATGTTCCTATGTTCCATGACATCACAGGCCTGCTCTGATCACACACCACCCCATCCCCAGTGGCGAAAATTGTGGCGAAAACCCCATCCCTAGTGGCTAAAAACATGGCAGCTAAAATTACAGGAAAGCTGTGATTCGGTACAGTGGGGCCTCGTGGCAGGGGTGGCAGGGGGCTCGCAGTGGTGGGGGGACCTCGCAGCAGGGGCAGTCCGGGCACCAAAATCACCTAGATGCACCACTGCCGTTAGGTGCCCATCATGGTGGGTGCAGTGGCCCAGGTTCTTCTTGGCCCATGCGCACAATTACAGTTCCGCCCTTCCCCTCAGTTTATCTCCCAATGGACTTCTTCTCCAAATAGTAATATTTTCAAGAGCAATCCAGCCAGATCCAGTCACTCCAGAGACTTCATTCTTGGAAAAATCCAGGCAATCATTCCTCATTATGAAAACAAAAATCCTCTCGTAAAGCCTGCCGGAAAACTGAAGTCTAAAAAGACAAAAAGCGGACAGGGGGAATACACGTCAATAAAAGAAGTTTTATGGAAATCCGCTACTTCTGCACAGCAGCTGACGTTCAATAAATCTCTCCAGCCAATCCACGGGCTGCATGCCGGTCTGGTGGAGAAGAACGGATTCCCCCACATTCTTTTGTGTTGCAGTCCTTATATAAATGGGCAAAGTCTAAAATAAACAAGGGCTTGAGGGGTTTCCCCCCCCCTTCCTGCTGGGCCCCATGCAACTCTCTTGTCTCTTGATCTTCTGATATTTCTCACTGTCTGACATGGAGCTATATAATCTACAGCATGAACTTTTCTTCCTAGTATGTCAAGATGGCTGCTAAGCAGGACAGGACGGCATTGGGATCAGACTAGGCACATATGCCTGTGAGCCCTCTGTAATCAACTGCAGTTTGTCCATGATGGGGCCTTGTGGTGACTGGCAAGTAAACACTGTCAGTCAAGAGAGGGGCTTTGGAATGGAGTGGACAGGGGGCTATAAATTTCAGTAGGCGTTAACTGACAGGTTCTGATAGAGCTTGGATGAGGGACAGATAGGGACAATTAGGGCTAGAGATTCAGGTGAGGGTCTCCAAGGCAGGACTGAAGGTGGAATTGGGAGGTTGGTGGGTCACTTTTACACACCAGGCATGACCTCAGTAGAGCAAGCTTGTATGGTTGATTAGACAAGGTATATAGCTAGGAGAGCTGAATCCCAGTAAAGGTGTTGAAAGCCACCTAATGGTGCAGTGGGGAAGCAACCTGCATAGAGAGCAGAAGGCTGTTGGTTCGAATCCTCACTGGTGTGTTCCCCAGAATATGGGAAAGTCCTATATTGGGCAGCAGTGATATAGGAAGGTGCTGAAAGGCATCATCTCATAGGAAAAGGCAATGGTAAACCACTTCGGTATTCTACCAAGAAAATCACATGGCTCTGTGCTCATCAGGCATCGACACCAACTCGACAGCACAACCAAGAGCAACAAAGGTGTTGAAAATCTAAAGAAGCTTGTTATTTCTAAGCAGTCACATCAGTAACATGAAAAACTTTGATTGGGGCGGTATAGAAATGTATTAAATAATAATAATTAAATAATAAAAGTAAAGCCTTGGAAGTAAGTGTAGTGTTACCAGTAACTTGAAAGTAAAGTTACTGATAAAAGTAAATCTTATATGAGTACCTGAGTTTGAATACAAGTTCGAAATATAAGAGGTGGTGAACAAACTTGCCCATTCTAAGGTTGTTATTTTGTCTCAGAAACTGTTATGTGCTTGACAGTACATTGTAGGGATGTGTGAATGGGTTCAGTATCAAACTTGTTTGATACAGAACAGGGCCGGTTCAATGGTTTGATACCAAATCACCCACAAACTTAACTGGCCCCTTTTCAGCCCAATCACATCCTGGGGGGATGTCTCCATGCTCACCCACCAACCCGGTAGGTCGTGTGAATGGCTCCAACATATTTGTGGGTCCACCCTGGTTGCATGCGAAAGGGAGACTTGATGTGTGAGCACTGGAAGATATTCCCCTTAGGGGATGGAGCCGCTCTGGGAAGAGCATCTAGGTTCCAAGTTCCCTCCCTGGCAGCATCTCCAAGATAGGGCTGAGAGAGATTCCTGCCTGCAACCTTGGAGAAGCTGCTGCCAGTCTGTGTAGACAATACTGAGCTAGATGGACCTATGGTCTGACTCAGTATATGGTAGCTTCCTGTGTTCCTATTCCTGTGTTCCTGTGACCTCATAGATGCAAGGTGCAAAGGAAATAGGGCGGAAAACTTTGATTCCTAGTAGTGAACTTGGTGATCCTTTGTTCTTCTTTCCCAGAATTGCTTCCAGTCGGTGTAGACAATACTAAGCTAGAGGGACCAATGATCTTACTTGGTATAAGGCAGCTTCCTATGTTCCAATAAAGTGGGGACGGGTAGAAAGAAAGCAGTCCAGCGTGAGCGAAATAGTCACAAGAAGCAACCCTTAGCATTGTCTGAATTTAATTTCCATCTGCTTTCCTGAATGCAATTTCCAGCTAACAGCTGACGAGAATTTCTGCAGAAGCTGTCGTCTGCCCCGCTTTGCTTGGGGGACCTCTGAATATTGCCTAAACAGGCCTGTGTTTCACCCAGGAGGGCAAGAGGCTCTCTGCCAGTGGAAGGATGGCTGCGGGCCATCTCTGTGTGCTCAGATAGATGAAAGAGGGCTAAAAATATCCTAGACATACATACACTGTGTTTATAATAATCAGATGAGGATTTAGCCAGGCCACACTGGGATTGTGAGTACTTGCCCTTTAGTCCAGCAGGCAGCATTAACGTCTTCCAGAGCCCATGGGTGACATGAGGCAGAGTGTTCTGTTGTCGGAATGCTCTGGGTCAGGCCTGCTGTGGATGCACAGGCAGCCCTCACACTTGCAAAAATAAGAAGCTGTACAAGTAGCGCTATTGCAGTTATTGTCGCTTGCTGCGAGTGAGAGGAGAGCTGGTCTTGTGGTAGCAAGCATGGATTGTCCCCTTTGCTAAGCAGGATGTTCCATGATTTGCATTTGAATGGGAGACTACATGTGTGAGCACTGTAAGACATATTCCCCTCAGGAGATGGAGCTGCTCTGGGAAGAGCGTGTGCCTGTTTGCATGCAGAATGTTCCAAGTTGCCTCCCTGGCATCTCCAGATAGGGCTGAGAAAGATTTCTGCCTGCAACTTTGGAGAAGCTGCTGCCTATCTATGTAGACCAGGCCTGCTCAACTTCGGCCCCCCCCGAAGATGATGGCCTACAACTCCCACAATCCCTGGCTATTGGCCACTGTAGCTGGGGATTATGGGAGTTGTAGTCCAAAAACTAATGACTAATGACAATGGTTACAGCAACCAGCCTCAGAATTGACAATGAAGACATTGAAGAGGTGGATATCTTCAGCCTTTTAGGATTGACCATCAACAGTCAAGGATCCTGTTGGAAGTGAAGGACTATGCACTGTCTCTTGTCTCAATGACATAGGAGGACAGACTAGTGAGTCAGAGGGCTAGAGGGTCAAGACATTGGTCATCCCTTCTCTACTGCTCTGACACTATCCCTTTGGAATGTAGATTGCTAATCTCAGGGACACTTCCCTCCTTCCAGCCAGTTCCTTCCCTTTTCTTCCCTTCCTTCAACCTTGAAACATGCAAGCTCCTCTCCCCTGCACCATGTGTGCAGAGATGCAGAATCCATCTGCATCCAGCTAGCTAGCTAGATTAGAGATCCTAACTCCTCACTTTCCTATCTAGAATGGAGTTCTCTAATAAATAGCATTTATATTGATTTGAAACTATGAACTGGCTCCAAGTTACTTTACTCTCAGCATACACGCATGCCTAACCAAATTCCACTGTGTTGTGCCTCTGTGCACTCTGCTATAATGAAAAAGGGTTTCTTCTAGCAGAGAGAATTCCCAACATATCCAGCAGTCAAGAAATACGCTGCAGACGAGCACTTGGTAGGGTTGCAATGAAGGCCTTGGAACTAAAGGATATTTAGACGTTGTGACGTGTCTACACCTACAATTAGAATCGTTCGGACCATGGTTTTCCCCATGACACGCTAAGGATATGAAAGCTGGACTTTGAAGAAGCAGATAGAAAAGGTATTGATGCTTTTGAACCTTGGGGCTGGAGAAGACTTTTGAGGATACCATGGACACCATTTTGAGGATTTTTGATGAAAAACAAAAAAAGTGGATCATAGAACAAACCAATCCAGAATTTTCACTCGAGGCACAAATGACCAGGCTCAAACTATCATACTTCGGAAACATTATGCGAAGATCCAGCTCCCTTGAGAAGTCCATAATGCTGGGAAAAGCTGAAGGAAAAGAAAGAAGAGGATGACCAGCAGCAAGGTGGATGGACTCAATTATGACAGCAATGAGTGCACCACTGAGAGACCTTAGAGGCCAAGTTGAAGACAGATCATTCTGGAAAGAATCTATCTATGTGGTTGCTAAGAGTCGACACAGACTTGACAGCACTTAATCAATCAATCAATCGATCAATCAATCAATCAATCAAACAGTCCAAAAACAGCTGGGGGACAAAGTTGAGCAGGCCTGATGTAGACAGTACTGAGCTAGATGGACCAAGAGCTAGATGGACTCAGGAGAAGGCAGCTTCCTAGGTACCTAATATCTGTGGTAACACTGCTTGCATAACCTCCCATTCTTAATAGCATCAGGGCTGTGTGTGTGTGTGTGTGTGTGTGTGTGTGTGTGTGTGTGTGCGTGCAACAGCCCTGGCACAGAGTGATCCTGCAATGGAATAATGCACATCATGTCAGCCAATGAGCCCATTCTCATGACCAGCAAAAAAAAAGGGTAAAAGTAGAAAGCAGTAAACCCAGTTATTAATGCTCGTGTGAACCCACAGGAATCAGCAATATCTCCGAAAGCAGGCAAGAAGCTTGTGTAGCATCTCTCCCTGAAACAATCAGGCATTTTTAGTGGGCAGATGGAACTGTGTTGTGCAAGGAGGTTGCAAGCTGTTTCAGAATAGAATTAGTATTATTTCTTGCCTTACCAGAAAAAAGTGAGGCTTTAACGAGAGGAAATCTGCAAATACAATTCCTTCTTTTCTTTAAAGGGAGAAATCCTGTGCAGGGGTTTGGGGACACCCCACCTTGCTGTCTCTCCAGATGCAGAAGCAGGACAATGATGCGAGGGAGGGAGGGGAGGGAGGGAGGGTAGAAGAAGAAAAAGGAGAGGTTGAGTGGAGAGGGAAGGTGCATCATCCCTGCCAAAGCACTTCTCCTCTCATCAGCTTCCAGGACTCTGAGAGAGGTCTCTGGGTGAAGAATACTTTGTAAGTAGAATATGTGGCAGATGCAGGAAGGCTCCCCTGGTTGGTGGGTTCTTGGTAAGGACCAGGAGAGATGGCATAGCTCCCAGCAACAGTTGCCATGGAGACTGAGGCTGTTGAGGGGGAAGGACAGTGGGGGCAGTTAAATGGACAGGAGTGAGAAGATGAGGAAGGAGGAGACTGCTGTGGAAGAGAGACGAGAGGGAGTGAATGGACAAAGGCTGAAAGGCAGAACATGAGAGGAGAGCTGGTCTTGTGGTAGCAAGCATGTTTTGTCTCCTTAGCTAAGCAGGGTGCACCCTGGTTGCATATGAATGGGAGACTAGAAGTGTGAGCACTGTAAGATACTCCCCTCAGGGTATGGAGCCACTCTGGGAAAAGCATCCAATTCGGACTCAAACCAAACCAGACCAGCCGGTTCTGTGCACACCCCTACCTCATCCCCTGGAATATGCCATACAGACATTGGCTGACAGCCTAAGAAAGGGCTTATGGGCTCATTGTGAGAGCACTAGCTACATACATCTGGACACATGCTTGTGTCCTAAATTAGTGTGGTGCTACTCCAAGCGTGCTTTCCCTGCTACCGTAGTTGTGCCACCAGTTACACACCTTGGTTCTTTAAAAAGCAGTTCTTATACACGGGCCCTCCACAGGAAGAACAGTTCCACGAATCCCCCTCTTTTAGTGCAACTAGGGGCCAGTTCAGATGATACGTTGGATGCACGATAAGATCCCTCTATACAAAGAACCGGGAAACATATGTTTTCTAAACACTTAAATACTATGAACATAGGAACAGCCCTGCAGGATCAGGCCCAAGGCCCATCTAGTCCAGCATCCTGTTTCGCACAGTGGCCCACCAGATGCCGCTGGAAGTCTACAGGCAGGAGTTGAGGGCATGCCCTCTCTCCTGCTGTGACTCCCCTGCAACTAGATAGAGGCTATTCACACAAACAATAACTGTGTAGGGCAAGTGTCCTATCCTGGGTAGGAGAGCATTGTCCTACCTAGACTTCATACACAGCATTTGACCAGTGGTGGAGGAAGCTAGCCGGTGGCCCATGTTCTTCCTGCCACTGCCCCCCCACACACCCCCTGCAGCTGACATTAGACACTGCTGAGACTGATGTCAGATGTAGGGGGCACGGCTTCACTTGCAAACAGGGCCGCTTTCCCCGTTTGAGAGCAAACACCGACCAGGGTTGCATTTGCAGTGTGTCTGGGAGCTGCTATCCCTGCCTTTAAAAGGTAGGGTAAGCGTTCCTGGCTGTGCTGTGAATGCAGCGTGGCTAGTATTTGCTCCCAAATGAGGGATGCAGCCCTGTTTGCAAGCAAAGCCACTCTCCGAATACCAGCCAGTGCAGCATTCACAGGGCAGCCAGGAACGCTCTCGCTGCCATGCTGCGAATGCAGGGCTGACCAGGATTTGCTCTCAAATGGGGAACGCAGCCCCATTTGCAAGCGAAGTCACACACTCCACCTCTGAGGTCAGATGCAGGGGGTGTGGCTGGGGCACCAGGCAAGGCCCCTGATTGGCAGTGGCCTGGCTTCTTTGAACCCATTTGCTCAATGGCGGCTCTCCCACTGCATTTGACCAAGGGAAGACAAAAAGCTGTCCTACCCAGCTCCTGCTTCCCACACAATCACTTCTCCCTCCTTCCCAGTCGTATGCTCCCACACACCCCAAATACTGGGACCGTGAACCATTGTCCTACGCAGTTTCCAGCTGTGTGAACAGCCTCAAAATGTAGGATTCAAAATGGGTGCTAGTCACTATCATGTGCTTAAATGATCATCCAGATTGCTGTTTATCCCCCCCTCCCCCAATCACTGAGGTCAAATTATAAAAGCAACAGAACCCAGGATAAGATCATTCACTACCCACGTTGGTCTTTTCATCTGAATTTGTTTTCCAAAATGGGTATAAACTACGGATACAGTGGTCCCCTGAAGCATTCCCTCTAACGGAGAGTCCCAGATGTTGACTACAACGCCTAGAATCCCCAAGCAAAAAAAAAATTGCAGCTGGGGATTCTGGGAGTTGTAGTCAACAACATCTGGGAATCCCTCTTAGAGGCCCCCTGCTAACTGAGCAAAGGGGCACCATTTTAAAGTGGCTATTTTCTTTAGTGAGCAGAGGGAGCACAACTGGCTTTATCCATCACCCAGCATAATATCCCTCCAGTGACTGTTGCTGCTCTCTGCCTTTTGATTGTGAGTACTTTGGGGACAGGGAAACTTTCTCTCTCTCTCTCTCTCTCTCTCTTTCTCTCTCTCTCTCTCTCCCTCCCTCCCCTCCCCCTTCCTTCCTCCCTCCCTCCCTCTCCCTCCTTCCCTCCCTCCCTCCCTCCCTCTCTGTCTCCCTCCCCCTCCCTCCCTCCCTCCCTCCCTCTCTGTCTCCCTCTCCCTCCCTCCCTCCCTCCTCCCCTTCCTTCCTTTATAAACCGCTTTGGGAACTTTTGTTGAACAGCTGCCTATAAATAATTGCCGTGTTCGTTGTATATCCAAATAGCAAGTTTAAAAGTATAATCTGAACTGGCCCTGTGTGATCTTCTTACGTAAGCACAATGTTGTTCGTTACACAAGTGCTTCATTAGTCAGGACGGTCAGCCATTGAGGTCATCCACACCACCAGGTCTACCCAGGCTAGTGCAGCCCTTCCTGGGTAGACCTGGTCACGAGAACCACTGGGATCAGTCCCAATCTTGGTGCTTCTCAGCTGGGTAGCCTGGATTCTAAACCCAGGTAGAAGTCAGGTTGGAGGACATGCACGTGTGCCCTCCTACCTCACTCTTGGCTCGTGTGGGTGAGCAGGCTTCTGACAGCTCCTGTCAGGCTGTCGGTAGCCATACTCACCATAGAGTAGTGGGGAAGGAGTGGTCTGGCCTCCAGGCATTCTCCCTGCACTGCGCTGCTCATGCAGTACATTATGGGCTTCCTGGAGGCCAGGTGTCTTTCCCCCCAGCTCTTGCTCACCATGCTGCTCACCAATCCAGCACTTGTTTGGACGCATGAGTGGTGGAGCCCTGGGTGGATCATGTGGGGATCAGATCTGGATCATGTAGGGGGAAGGCAGATAGGTTCCTGCTCCCAGTCCTCCCCAGGCTTGGTCAGTTTGGTTGTCTGAATAACCATATTGACTCTTAGTCGCTTGACCAGAGACAGTGAAAGTCATTTCAATGGTAGCGTTATCGTTATATGATCATCTTCAGGTACATGTATAGCTAAGAATGTGGGGAAAGTACAGGCAAACTCGTTACTCACAAGGGTTCCGTTCCTCGCCTACTACCATGAATAATGGAACCGTGGATAATAAGGCATTATGCCTATGAGGAAAGGGGGGTTAGGTTCCTGGATTGAATAAAAAGGGCAAAAAATGTCCCCCAAAAGGTGGGAAATGGGCAAAAAACCCAACTGTACCTTGCTCTGTCGGGTCTCCTTGTGCCCAGCAATGCCTCAGAAGCAGCAAAATGCCTCCCCAAACTGCAAAAAATCACGGGGAAAGTGCCTTTTAAAAGCAGAAATGATCCACAAAATATGTCCTGCTTACATGTGGCTTAGAAATGCCTACAAAATGGCAGCAGGCAGTGACCTCATGGAGACTTTTGACCCTCTAGGAACAAAGAAGTCGACAAAGAAGTCGGGTGTCAATTAGACACCCGCAGATACATGAAAATGTGGGTGGTGAGTCCACGAATAGTGAGGTTTCCCTGTTCCGTGCTAATTTACAGTACATAAATAGACTTCTTCCATTATTTCCAGAATCATAGTGCTCCTTTTTGGTACTGCTGAAAACTAAGTAAGTGTTGCACATATGCATATCTATACATGCCACTGTAGGCAGTTTTCTGCATATAGTCAGATATAGTCAGCAGGCTCATGTGCAGGCCATACGGACGGACTCTAAAGAAGTTGCCATGGCATAAACCAATCAGAAGTGGCCAAAAAGCCATCAATTTTGTCCCCTTACCTGTGTCATAGTTAGAAAGTGTGCCTTCTTAGGATTGGGTAGGGAGTGCAAAGGCATTTCCCCGTGGGTGGGGAGGATTCACAGCAAGGTTCTGCTCTTGGATATACGCAGTTGCCAAAAAGTAGGGTATGTTAAGAGCTTTCATTCTGGTTTCTTTTTAATAATAGTGAGAGATAAGAAGTTCCTGAGGAATAATTGCATCTGGCCTGAAGCATCAGAGCAGGAAGCACCAGGCTCCCCAATGATCCGACCACCAGTGGCACACTGATAGACAGCTCTGTGACAGATACAAATCTCACCAACAGCTCCTTTTAAGCTCTTAAGCCTACTCTTCACCCCCAGGAGAACATTAGCATATCCAGTATACTGAAAATTAGATATTCAGTAGGAACTTTTCTGAAATTCTCCCCGAATTCTGGAACTCCATATTACCTGGTTTCTATTTCTGAAGTGGAAATGGCACGTTTGCCTGGAGAAGAGAAGACAAAGGGAAGAGATGAGAGTCATTTTTAAATATCCGAAAGGCTATTACATAGAAGGAGTAGATTTATCCTCTCTTGCTCCGGAGGGCAGGACTAGAATGGCTGGAAATGACAGGGTAGCAGATTCAGGCTAAATGTTAGGAAGAATTTCCTAATGGTAAGAGCTGTTGGATAGTGGAGCAGCCTGCTTTGTGCAGTGGTAGGCTCTCCTTCCCTGGAGGTTTGCAAACTGAGCCTGGGCAGGCCTCTGCTATACAAGTTTCCTGCTCTGAGCAGGAAGTTGGACTAGATGACCTCCAAAGTCCCTTCCAGTTCTATTATTCTGGTCCCCATAAAGGTTTTCAGAATTTGATACAGAGCCTACTTCTGGCTCACTTTATGTCCCTTTTCACTTCCTTCACATCCTCCTCTGCATTACTGAATTGCATGTTGGGCATATTGAGAAGAACACTGCAACAAAGCAATCCAGATATTGTGATTGTTCATATTATTGCATCAATGTTCTTTTTTGTGTGTGCTGTTCTAATAAGGTACAGTAGTGCGGGTACACAGAAAAAAAAAATCCATGCAGAAAGAATATTGCAACAGCAATATAAACAATCACATCCAGATTGCTTTGTTGCAGTGTGTGTGGTGTGGTGTGGTGTGTTTTCCCAGTGTGCACGAATGCATTGGCAACAGAGAGAGGGAAAGTGATGGAAATGGAATGGACAGCCCTGGAAGACAATGCATGCAGGGGCGTAGCAAGGTTGGAGTGGGCCCAGAGACAAGATTGTAAAATGCGCCCCCCTCCCACTAAAGCTCAGCTCATGAAGTAAAAAAATCTTAAATGAGGATGAATAGTGGTAACAAAAAGGTAGTAAATTTTTAAAGTTTTTGTAAATTGTGGACGATGCAAGTCATTTCATGGTACTCGAGAAAGACATGCTGTTCCTGTAGCTCCAGGTCTTAACATTCACATCAACTTCAGAGGATGAATACAACTGAAGGAAGCCCGAGCGGGTGCGCGGCTGAGGGAGTCAGTCATGTGACTTGCTCCGGGGGGCCCGCCCACAAGGCAGTGGGCCCCCAGACAACTGTCTCCCTTTGCCCTTTTAAAGTTATGCCCCTGAATGCTTGCATAAGTGTCCTGTGCTCAAAAACCCAGAAGCAGTTTTTAGAACCTTTTCTAATTAAACATGAATTCAGAAGAGCAGGACACAGACAGAATGAACCAGAGGGACAAGAAAGGACTGGAATTGGAGAACTATGACAACATGTCCATTGAGGACCAGAAAGAAACACTGTGAGGTCATTCACACAATCAAAAACTGTGTTCTACCCAGGTTTGGGAGCTGTGTGTGCTTTCAGTTTTTGGTTGTGTAGAAGGGAAATCTGGGTAGAAATGATTGTGTGGAAGCAAGGTAAGAGGAAAAGCTACTCAGCTTTTCCTCTTACCTTGCTTCCACACAATCACTTCTACCAGGTTTTCCTCTCTCTTTGCTTCCTCAGAACTGGGAGCATTCAGAGCTCCCAAACCCGGGTAGAACACAGTTTTTGATTGTGTGAATGACCTCTTTGGGTCCTGTGCTAAAACGGTACTCAGAAAGAGGCTCATAACACCATCTTGATAACCTCAGAAGCTTCCTCCCGATTTAGGGCTTTAGCAAACTGCTGCACAACATCTGCATCTCCATCTCTGAAGCCGCCACCTCACCCCTGGCAGCAGCAGGCCGGATCTTGCACATTTCAGAGCATCACTTATAAATTTTTGAAAAGCAGCTGCTGTTGCCAGTGAGAGAGATCAATGGCTTTAAGTGAGATCATCAGGCCGTTGACACAATCGAGTTTGTCAGCAATTTGCAAATATTCGCTTGATGCTGCCACACAGCTCCAGCCTCCACATTTCAGCAGCACGATTTTCACCAGCCACTTCATCCTCTCCGTGGGCTGAAGCACCAGCGGGATCAGACAACAAGATTTTATCACTCTTTTTACGCTGCCTTAGCCGTCCCCCCTCCCTGAGTGGTAAGCTGTGCCAGGATTCTGGTGTCCCTTAGAACAGGGCGGCACAACTTCAGCCTGGACTACAACTCCCATCATCTCCCACCAGTGGTCAATACTCAGGGAGGATGGAAGTTGTAGTACTACATCTGCAGGAGATTTTCCAAATGGTGATTGAATGCAGCTTCGCTATACATAGGCTGGGGGAGGGGGGTGGTGTTCATATGAGGGAACCACATTTACACCAATGTCAGGACAATGACAGAAGGTGCCATCCATACAGCCTGAAGTGACAGTAAGGATTGGAGGGGGGACTAGGCCTCACTTAGAGCAACTGCTGGGAGGGTGGGCCAAATTCCTAAAAAGGAAAAAGCCTGGGAAGTTCAAATCAAAGGTCTCAATCCAAAGGACTGGGCAGATTTCTGGCTCAGCCACCAGCAGAAGCTTTGGCTTGTTAGTTAGTCTCTCCCAGGGGAAGTCCCTGAGGATGCAGAGGGATGGGAACTGCTGGGGATATGGGAAGGCTGCAGCCTGTGAGTAATAAGTTAGGACCAAGTCAGTTAAATGCGTAAGGGAAGTCATTTTTCTTTAATGATCGCTTGGAATCTATGTTGCCAGGTTAACGAAAACTTTTTCCTACCATCTGTTTTATGAAAACAAAACAATAACAACAAATATTTGTATACTGCTGCTCAACGAAAGTTTCCAAAAAAGTTTACACAGAGAAATAATAAATAAGATGGCTCCCTGTCCCCAAAGGGCTCACATTCTAAAAAGAAACATAAGACACACACCAGCAACAGTCACTGGAAGTACTGTGCTGGGCGTGGATAGTTACTCTCCCCCTGCTAAATAAAGAGAATCACCACGTTAAAAAGGTGCCTCTTTGCCCAGTTAGCAGGAACAAAAAACAATTCTTCTGATTACATGCCTTTTTCTTGGTATGTAATAATAAATCCTTGTTGCGGAAGTGTGCTACTCTTCATTTTGGGTCTGCATTAGTCACACACCTTTGGAGGCCTAGGACAGCTCAGCCCATTTTGGGAGGGTTTTGCAACTTTAACTGGAACCTGATGTGGAAAGAGTGGATTGTTCCACATCAAAATAAAGTGGATGGTGGCAGCCTACTGTGAATCCTTTACAGACAAGGATTCCAACCCAGTGAACTCCCCCCTTCTCCTCTGGCAGCAGTCATGACACAGGCAATGACATTGTTCAGCTTTGCTCCTGACAATTCACACTTGGGTGCAGTGCTCAGAACAACTTAACTTGAGGAACTTCTGGCCACAGTAAAGCCACGCATTGGGGAAAAGTTCCAGGAGGGTCAAAGTTGTACATTCTGTTGAAGTTGTGCATTCTGTTTAGAGTTGCCATGACCTCCCAGAATTCCAGGTTTCACCCATATTTTAAGCATCTCACCCAGATTGCTTAGCCCTCCCAGATTCACCTGGATTTCAGCTTTCATTTTAAAAGAAGCAAAAAGTGGGCGGGAGGGGGGGGGGAGCGAAAAGCTAAGCTTTAGCCCTTGTAGAAATGGAGTTATGAAGCAAAACGTGCAATATTCTGCTCAAAAAATCTTTCAAGCCAATTTACATAATATGCAAATTAGGCACCTGGATTTGGAAAGCCAGAATATGGCAGTCCCTAATTCTTCCTATTTATCTCCACCCTGCCTAAAATCTCTGGTCCCTGCCCTGCTGCTGGCACTTTTCACATTGGCTTAATATACACCCACACCTTGAAGGTCTTGTGGTAGCAAGCATGAATTGTCCCCTTTGCTAAGCAGGGTCTACTCTGGTTTGCATTTGAATGGGAGACTACATGTGTGAGCACTCCAAGATATTCCCTTTAGGGGATGGGGCCTCTCTGGGAAGAGCATCTGCCTGCTTCCGTGCAGAAGGTTCCATGTTTCCTCCCTGGCATCTCCAAGATAGGGCTGAGAGAGACTCCTGCCTGAAACCCTGGAGAAGCCGCTATCAGTCCATGTAGACAATTCAAGGATCAAGGCTCTGACTCAGTGTAAGGCGGCTTGCTATGTTCCTATGATATGGAGTAGGAGAAGAGAGGACAGAGTGAGTCACTTCAGTCAGGTGGGCCCTGTGTGCTTTTTGTCAGACCCATCGTGGTGTTGCTCCTTTAGAACAGACAGAGCCATTAGCAGCCATTCAGGGCTGTCCTCTGAGCATGTGTGCCCATCAACCTGTGATTAACTTGCCGAAGGAATGGCCAGCCAATATTAAGGGCTGCAATACACAAGGGTATATACAGAACTGCAATGCTGAGACACAGTCTCTCTCTCCTGCTGCCTTGATGGTGTGCAGATCAATGCAACTTTGCTTTGCTCCAGCAGCATGTGCTGCAAGAATGCTTGAGGGTTTGAAATAGTTCTTTGGGGTTATTTGAAGCCTGCCATTCTAGCACACTGCTCATGGCAGCTAGGAGTTGCTCAATGAGAATACACAGCTAAATCAACAATCTGAAGCACGTTGCTAAAGGGTCATCTAAAGCAGAGGTTCCCATCCTTGGCCACTGTGGCTGGGGATGATGAGAGTTGTAGTACAACACCATCTGGAGACCCAAGGTTGGAGGCCCTTGATCGAAAGCAACCAAATACAGGTGAACCTCTCTATAAGCGGATCCACCATCCACGGTTTCGCCTATCTGCAGTCGAATGACTGACACCCAATCTCGGCATAGATGTTAAAAAAAAACACCGGCTCACAAGGAGTTAATTCCATGTATCCACATGTTAGTGGCAACTGGGAATGACCACGGAGGTTATTTCCAGCTGCCATTTTGTAAAACGGAGCAAATTCATGGCTCATTTACTAAAAAAAACCCCATAAAAATCACAGGGAAAGGCTTTTAAAAGGGCTATTTCTGACTTGGCTACTGCTGGATCGCTGGAGGCCTGAAGAGCATGGTAGTGCACTTTTAAACCTCTCCCACCCCCCTTTTAAACCTTTCCCCTCCACCCCCATTTTTGGGGCCATTTTTGGGCCATTTGGGTAATTTTCAAACCTAACCCCCACGATCCCATTGCCCCAATGTCTCAGTATTCATGGTTTCCATATTTGCAGAGAATGGAACCCCTGCAAATACTGAAGTTCTCTTGTAATCCCTTATCAAGAGGTAAAAGCAGCAGCATTCAGATCTTATTTATACATTTTATAAGCAACATCCCCCAAAGCCAATTAAAACAAGAAGATCTTTGCAGACTTCCAAAAAGCAGTCATGGGACCAACAGGGCATCCTTCAGAAATCTATTAGAACAGGTCTCTAATAACAACTCCATTTATTGGCTGCCTCATAACCATCATTTGCTGTCACTTCTACCTACCTGCTGTACATCTAACAGGGAATTTGGAACAGGGCCTCTGAAGAAGATCTCAGTAGATCTCAAGGTAAACAATCCCCCACCACCTTGAATCGAAGCGGGGAAACCTTTGTTCATTGACCAAAAGCCTGGATGAGAATTTGACACAACACACTGAACATTTTTTCAGGCTGAGCTGAATGCATCTCCTGTTCTGTAGGATGTTCAAGCAGGTTTCCATGGAGTATGGCAAGGGGCTGTCCAGTCCCGCAGCCAGATTTCACAGGGATGGCAATGCAGTGAGGCAAGCCTTAAGCACCCAGGTAGGAATAGGGCAGTCTAACAGAGGCAATAGCCACTGCCACAGACAGGGGACCAAAGCAGGAGTCAGGTGAGTAACCATGGGGCGATTCTCACGATCAACAAAAATCGGGCTAGGAGAGCCTAGCCCGATTTTTGTTGGTCGTAAGAACCACCGGGTTCGCGGCCAAGCCCGGTGGTTCTTGAGCAGGTAACCCGCTTGAGAATCCCTGCTAAAAAGCAGGTTTGTGGAGTGAGCAGTTCAGCAAACCTGCTTTTTAGGCTCATGAGTAGCCGCGGTGCGGCTTCATGCCACACCTACTCACGAGTAGACCCCTGGCCGGGGGTCTCCCCAATATGCCCTGTGCGCTTGCGCAGGGCATACTGGGGCTTGGGGGGGCCGTGTGGCACAAAGCCGGCCACCCAGGGCTCTCTCCCCGCAGTTTTTACAAAAATGGGTCTCATGGATCGTGAGACCTGCCTCCATGAGTCAGGCTGCAAGTTGGGTCACAAGGTAAGGGCATGCTGGAAGACTCCGAAGAGGAGTTGGACGCAGAGACAGAGCTGACAGCAAAGGAGGGTGGGCAAGGACCAGAAGCTGCAAAGGAGAGTGGGTCCGATGCACAGGGAATCAAAGATGAGTTAGAGCCAGGTGAGGCAGCTCTTGTAGAGGAGATGCGACTGGTCTCAGCTGTGGAGAGGCGCCAGTCCAAGAGACAGCAAGAGTTAAGGAGCTGCATGCGTAGAACAACAGGCAAAGCTGCTGACTCAGCAACTCTTAATTAACAGCACCGGGGGTCAGCTGTTAATTAACTCTTAATTAACAGCACCGGGGGTACAGACGCCTGTAACATAGCTATCATGCTGATAGCAACATCAGTTTCCTGTAAGCTAATCGGCTGTGTTCGTGTATTACCTTGACCGTGTTTGGACCCTGGACTGTGTTGACCTTGCCCATGGATTTCGCTTTGGACTCTGTTTGGATTTATTTGATTGAATTGGACTGGACCGCATTTAGAGAATTTATTCCTGTTAGACTTTGCTGTTCTGCTTCTGCCTCTGTTACGCTTCGTCTGGCTAGCCTGACAGATTTATGACAGTAAGGGAGCAACAAAGTAGAAACTGGGTTAGTTTGAATTCAAATTGAACTGCTTTCCGGTCCGGTGGGGGGCAAAACTGAACTGGTCCAGTCAGGTTCTAATCTTCTTTGGATTTGGACTGAGTAGGAAAATAAAGTTTTGTGCACATCCCTAGCAGCCAGACTTCACAGGGATGGCAAGGCAGTGAGGCAAGCCTTAATCACCCTGGTGGGAATAGGGCAGCCTAACAGCGGCAACAGCCATTGTCAAACACAGGGAACCAATGCAGAAACCAGATGAGTAGTCATTAGTCATCCCACAAGTCAGGTCACAAGGTAAGGAAACAACAAACTAGAAGCTGGGTTAGTTCAAATTCAAATTGAACCACAATTTAAACTAGGAGCCGGGTTAATCCCTCTAAGAGAGTTGTCAAACCAGCAAAGGCCAAATCTGGTCTTTATAGCCTGGCAGAGCCATGCCATTTCTGACCCTGCCTGGTAGGACTGTGCCCTTGGGTAAAGTCAGTTTTTGAATGCCGGAAATTCCTGCCCCCACCACCAGGAGGCAGCAGAACGCAGGGCAAATGCGCCAGCTAGTGCAGTGGTGGTAGCACTTTAACTGTTCACCCAGCACTGGCATAAGGGCGGCTGGGTGGTGAAGCAATTTGCGGGAGCTTCAGGAGCAGGCATGGAGTGCAGAATGATACATGACATGCAGAATGATAACATGACTGCATCCAATGGGACTCAGGCCAATGGGGTTTCTCCCTCCCAACCTCCCAGCCTAATAGGTTTGGTAGAGCTGGTAAATTCTTCTTGGCACTAGTTTTCTAATCAGTCACCATCATCCCCAACTGCAATGGCCTTTAGCTGAGTATTATGGGAGCTGTGGTCAATACTATCTGGGAATCTCTATTATGGGAAACACTGGACACCATCTAGGTCCATCTAGCTCTGCATTGTCTACACAGACTGGCAGCAACCATTCCAAGGTTGGAGGCAGGAGTCTCCATCATTTGTGCCAGGGGCAGAGCCACCATTGCGCAGTAGGGTTCAAAGAACCCGAACACCAATGAAAAGCGCTGTCAATGCCCTCCTTGCACGTGATGTCATGTGCAGAGGGGGGCATGGCTTGGGATCAGGGGAGTTTCAGCAGGTTCATTTCCAGCCCGTGTTTGCTGCCTGGCTGTGTTTATTTCCCTTTCTCGGCCTCCAGCAAGGAAGAGAAAGGGAAATAAACGTGTCCAGCCAGCAAACACTGTCTAGAAATGCCTCTGATGATCAGGCCATGCCCCCTCTGCATGTGATGTCACGCACATGGGCGCCACGTGCAGGGGCCACCAGCAGGAGGAACACGATTCGCCCTTCCACTGGCTATGCCACTGATTTGTGTGTTTGTGTGTTTCCTTTACCAATAATACAAACCCGCTCAAGAAGAATGGTAGAGAGATGCCTTCACATGCTATGCCTACCTTTTGTACTCTCCAGTAGCTCTGAGCAGCCTGCAAGGAAAATGAGTCAGAAAACTGCTGCTCCATGATTATATTGGCAAAGGCAGCAGGCGTGAAATCTCACACATATATCAAGAGAGGTGGAGGTTGGGCGGGGGATATATCTGCTCCTGCTGGGAGTCCACTAGGTGGCAATCTCCCATCTTTAAAGGAGATCCCAAAGAATTGAGTCTTAGAACAGCACTGGGGATACCACTGTCCTGAAGATGGCATCTTCAGGACAAGACCTGCAAATTGAGATTCTAGTCACATCTCTTTCTTCTGAGGTACTAAGGAATTAAGAGATAAGAACAGCCCTGCTGGATCAGGACACAAGATCCATCCAGTCCAGCATCCTGTTCCACACAGTGGCCCACCAGAGGCCTCTGAGATGCCCACAGGCAAGATCGGAGGGCATGCCCTCTCTCCTGTTGTTGCTCCCCTGCAATTGGTTTTGAGAGGCATCTTGCCACTGAGCCTGGAGAGAGGGAGACCTATAGCTATCAAGACTATTAGCCATTGATATACCTGTCCTCCATGAATTTGTCTAAGCCCCTTTTAAAGCCACCCAAGATGGTGACCATCTCCACACTCTTGGAAGAGAATTCCACAGATTAATTATGCACAGTATGAAAACGTACTTCTTTTTGTTGGTCTTAAATGTCCTGGCAATTGCCCTGACCCTGGCAATCATTTCCATGGGATGGCCCCTGGATCTAGTGTTGTGAGAAAGAAAGAAAAGATTATCTCCGCTCTTCACACCATGCCTAATTTTATAGACTTCTATCCACCTTAAGTGGCACACTAGAGGGACTAGATAGGGCCAGTTGCTCCCCCCTTGCTAAATATAAGAGAATCACCATTTTAAAAGTTAGCAGGGGTAACTTGTGCTTCTTTAGAGTGTGAGCAGCTTGGGGACATAAAGTGTCGTAGTAGTCTAATGGTTATGACAGCTATCAAACAGTAGACTTCTGGCCAAGTCAAGCAGACAAACCAAGAACCAGAGGTCATTCAGCAAGCTGGAGGTTAGGAGCAAGCCAAGGGTCAAGGAAGATGAGCAGTAAATCAGAAAGAAGCAGACACAACGCATCAAGAAGACAATGAGGCTATTCCCACGATCAGCCGAAATCGGGCTAGGGGATCCTAGCCCGATTTCAGCTGATTGTGGGAGCCACCAGGCTCACAGGTGAGCCCGGTTGCCTCCCGGTGGTTAACCCATCAAAGTAACCCTCCCCTTAAACCGAGTTTGCGGAGCGAGCGCTCTGCAACCCTGGTTTTAAAGATCGTGAGTAGCTGCAGCGCAGCTCCGTGCCGCGGCTACTCATGAGTAGACCCCTGGTGGGGAGGCAAAAAGCTGCCTCCCAGCTCCGGGGTCTCCCCAGTATGCCCTGTGCACTTGCACGGGGCATACTGGAGCTTCCAGGGGGCCCCAAACTCCCCAGCCCCCACCAGCTCTGTCACAAAACCAGCAGTCATGTGGGCAGCCGATCCGGCCACCCAGGGCTCCCGCCCTGCTCATCTGCGGGGAGAGTGGGCTTAGCCTGCTCTCCCCGCTTACCTTCCCAAACCGGGTCGCACTGATCGTGAGACCCGGCTCAATGTCAGGCTGGGCCACAGACAGCAACTTGTGGTTAGCACAAAGCTCAGCATCAGGTTCAGGAGAATCGGCAAGCCAGTGGTCAGGAACAGGCCAAGAATCGAGCCAAGCAGAAAAACCAGGAGCCAGGGATCAAGCAGCAAACTGGAAGTCTAAAGGTGAGCAGAAACATCACACCAGGATCAAGATGACCAGCCAAGATGACAGGAAGCTTTTTATATCCTTCCTGTCGTAGAGAGCTAATGAGTGTCTTTATAGGTGGGGCCTGTCCACATCCACAGTACCTGGGGGTTCAAAAGTTTGCTGTAAGTTTGCTGTTTGCTCCTTTTAAGGAGGCTTTTTAATGCTCCAGTGTTATTATTTTGTTATATCTGGTAGGTTCTTTAGCTTTTTATAATTTTCAGTTTTGATTTGAACCTAATGATTGAGGTTTTTAATCTGACAACTTCTTTTTCTTTTCTTGTTTAATTTAGTTAATTTTATTACTTCTATGGTCTCTTGTGTCTATCTTATTATTGTGAGCTGCCCCGAGCAGTAGTGCACTGGAGGGGTGGGGTATAAATGTTTTAAATAAATAAATAATAAACAAATAAGCCACTACAGCCTTAATTCAGACTTGGTTCATTGAGGTCTTAGTTCAGACTTAAATCCTGGCATTCTACAATTCCTCTCTGCTTGGTTTGATAGGTCTTCAGTGAGGGAGGGGTGCATAAAGGCTCTTGGGCCTTCCTTCCTCACTGACAAGCATATCACAATTGTTAAGCGGTGATGAGACTGACCTGGATCCACTAACTGGATTTTGAGAATCACTTTGGCCCCATTTCAGTGTTTACATTTGAGACCATAAACTTTGAAATGAGCACAAAACAATCCCAAAAGCTGAAGGCCCCATTCTACCTTCAGTGACATCATTAAATGTGTGCTGGAGTTAATTAAGCTATTTTGGTAAGTTGTGAATCAACAAGGCCTCTTTAATTGGAGATCCAGCAGCTATCCACTTAATTACAGAAGACCCTTGAATATTGCAGGTTCATTTCCCACAGTTTTGCTCATTTGCGGGCAACCCCGCAGGGATGGATTTTTAAACTTTAGACTTCCCCAAGCCTCCCATGCACCAGCTAAGATGGGTGGAAGCTGCTATATGGGTGTTTAAAATTTAAGTATTAATCCCTGTGCACCAGCTGAGAAGCCACTCAGGGAAGGTTATTTGGACTTTAAACCCCCAAGTGCAGCCTGTACAGCACCTAATTCCATTTTTCAGGATGGGTTCAGTATTCAAATATCATGGGTTTCACCAGTCTTGGTAGTTTCCTAAAATGTGCCACCCCCGTGACATTCATGGGTCTCATGTAATCTGTTTTTAATGGGAGAATTCTGAATCCAACATAAAAGAAGGGCCACCTATCTCTGTAACATAGTTCCACAACAGGTAAGAACATAAGAACAGCCCTGCTGGATCAGGCCCAAGAAGGCCCATCTAATCCAGTATCCTGTTTCACACAGTGGCTCACCAGATGCCATTGCAAAGCCCACAGGCAAGAGGTGAGGGCATCCATCTCTCCTGCTGTTGTTCCCCTGCAACTGATATTCAGAGGCATATTGTCTGAGGCTGGAGGTGGCCTCTAGCCACCAGAATAGTAACCATTGATAGACCTGTCCTCCATGAATGTGTCTAAGCCCCTTTTAAAGCCATCCAAGCTAGTGGCCATCACATCTCCAATGGCAGAGAATTCCATAGATTAATTATGCACTGTGTGAAAAATTACTTGCTTTTGTCGGTCCTAAAATTCCCGGCCTTCAGTTTCATAGGATGACCCCTGGTTCTAGTGTTGTGAGAGTGGGAGAAAAATTCCTCTCTCTCTAATCCATGCATGCTTTTATAGACCTCGATCATGTCTCCCCTTAGTCGTATGATTTTCCAAACTAAAAATCTCCAGATGCTGTAGCCTTGCCTCATAAGGAAGGTGCTATAACACCCCCCCACTCCCCCCAGCACCCGCCCGCTCCATTACAGAGTTGGCAGTCGTGTGGGTGGCCAGTTCGGCTACCCAGAGCAGACTGTCTGCTCGTGTGCAAGTGGGTCTCACTGATCGTGAGACCCGCCTCCTCCTCTTAAATACCCAGGACCCAAGCTGTTTAAGGTTTTATAGGTTATAACCAAGACCTTGTATTTTGCCTGGAAATTTATCAGCAACCAGTGTAGATCTTTTTAGAGAGAAGTGATATGGTCTCTCCGAGATAACCCAGAGACCAACCTGGCTGTCACATTCTGGACCAACTGCAATTTCCGGTCTATGTACAAAGGCAGCCCCACATAAAGCGTATTGCAGTATTTGTCAACAAACTCACAGAGGAGAATTTTGGGGAAATCATGCCTGGTATACAGATAGTAGATACTCTATACAAGTCTGAAAAGTGTATTTTTATCTCTCAACACTCAGAATATGGAGTCTGCCACCTAACACTGGCCAACTCTCCTGCAGAGAGGAAACCAAGATACAGATGGTGAGATGGAGTTGTTAGTTGAGAGAGTTCCAATGCAGACCTGGATGGGGAGAAGGAACAGTTTGCAATGGCATCCAGGAACATATGAGAATCAGCATATGAGATCCAGCGTGGTACAGTGGTTAGAGTGTCGGACTAGAACTGGGGAGACCCGAGTTCAAATACCTGCTCAGCCATGAAACTCACTGGCTTACTCTTGTCCAGTCACTTATCTCTCTGTTGCGAGGATAAACATAACCATGTACTCTGCACTTCTTGGAAGAAGAGTGGGATAGACATGTGAAATAAAAAATAAAACTATGTATGACTGAAGAATTAAAGCTGTACTGTATTTACCTTGATTAGCCTTGCTCCATGCAGTGTGGAGCAGGGTCGATCCCTCTGAGGGCAATCCCACTAATTGTCTCCGCCTCCGAGAATCCCACAATGCACTGCATGAGTGTGTGGTGCATTGTGGAGCTTCCCCCCCTCCCAGTGATGGGCAGGTGCCGATCATAGTTGAAGCACCAGCTGAAAGCAGCTGGCACTGACAGATGGTCAGGGAAATGTGGTTAAGGAAGTGCTCGCTGCCTTAACCCTGTTTAAGAGATGGGCTATTTTGGCAGGTTTGCCGCCGAGGCACTGCCTGAAGCCAGTCAGCTCCTGCGGGTTCCCAGAGGCAGACAAGACCAGGTTTAGCTGCCATAGCCTGGTCTTGGCTGCTCGTGAGAACAGCCTCAATGCCTTTGAGTTGGTATAATGCCACTGCTGCCTAGCACCTCACATGGCCGACCCACTGCCTGCTGCATGCCCCACCAGTAGCGATGTGTGAACAGATTTGATGTCGAATATGTTCTGTGTCAAAGCAATTTGGTCCAACTTTTCGGGGTTGAACCAAACCACCCCCTGTTCAATCCAACCCTGGACCGGACCCCTCTGGGGTTTTGCAAGGTTTTTTTTAACAAATTATTTTTAAAAACAAATCTTGCCCTCTCTGGGGGAGTTGTCCAAGGCAGCCGGGGGTGGGGCACATGGAGGTTCCCCCTCCCCCGCCAGCCTCCCTTATGCCGCTCTTTGGTCCCTCTTGGCGCGGTGGCCATTTTGGAGGGTCATGCCAGGCCATGCAGAGGCCTATTGTGAAGTAGTGGTGGCCTCCAAAATGGCTGCTGCGCCAAGGGGGAAAGGCCGAAGAGTGGCCAAATTTATGGCATAAGGGAGGCCAGCAGGGGAGGGGTTACCTCTGCAGACACACATACCCCGCTGCCTCAGACAACTCCCCCGGAGGGGGTAAGTTTAAAAAAAACTAAGTTTTTTTTAAAAAAAATAAGCCTTGTGAAACCACACCCTCCCCCGGACTGAACTGAACTAGGGAGGGTTTGATGGGCTGAACTGGCCCAGTCCAGTTCAGGTCCAGTTTGGACTCGAACCGAACCAGACCAGCCAGTTCCATGCAGACCCCATAGGTGTCCAACACCCGCCGCTTAGCTTGCTTCTAAGCAAGTGGGGCACATGAGGGCCCACAGCAGCTGCAGGGGGGAGATATTACTGGCTCTCATAGGCATAATCTGCCTTCCTCACCTTAGAGAGCTCCAGCCACCCCTCAGCCTAGACCATTTTTGTCCGCAACATCTTTGACAAAACTTAACACGAAAAAGAAGGTGGAGACGAATTTCAGTCTGTGCTGTGAAAAGGAGTTCTGCACTGTTGGCAGCGAAAGGAATTTAACTTCAAGGCATCTTGTAGTTATGACTAGCAGCATAAACAACCCTGCCCAATAAATATTGATGAAAAATATGCCTGTGAATAAATCATTAACTTGTGCAAAAGAAGAAAAAGTGCCTTAACAACAAGCCCCCTTTTTTTTAACCTAGAGTAGTTAGGGCTGGTCCCCAAGTGCATATAAAGTTGTTGGATCTCTCACATGTTGAGGGATCCATTCTGACGCCTTCGTTGTACACTTGGCCTTATATGTTGCTTGTGCGCAAGTGACATTTTTTACATCGTCCTCCTTTATCCACTCAGTGTATTCTAAAGAAGGCGTTGCAAACAATTTCACTTAGGCAGCATGGTTTGGGCTTCCAAACACTTTTAAAGAAGAAAGTCAACAATTCCAACTGAAAAATCCAACAGAACAGGGTTTTATTCTGATAATTCCAACACAATGGAGTCTCCCTGCTGTCAGCACTGACTAATCTTACATAGGCACGATCAGATACAACAGCTCTATCTGATCTGACACAATGCACAGCCCTACAAATACGCATTATTTCATTATCTTCTCTGAGCTACCACTTCCTTTGATATTCACAAGACCCCCTTTTAGCCTACTTTCTAGTAGGCTTATGAGATCACCCGACACTGTGTGTGTGTCCGTGTGTCCGTGTATGTGTTCGTCCGTGTGTGTCTCTGCCTATCAACTTCGCAACGCCTGGACTAATATGAACCAAATTGGGTACAGTTGTAGGGATTCATAGGGACACCTCAACAGCGTAGTTTGTGAAGATATCATCCACCTTGATTCAAGATGGATCATTCGATCCACATGAACATTTGAGGTGCAAAAGCTCTAACTCATGGACCTTGATTTGCACTAAATTTAGTCCAGGTGTAGAGACAGTGAAAGGAAAGTAGGCCGATTAGTTCTTACTAGAACAAATTGTTGGCTTTGGCATCCCACACAAGCTCAACCCTTTGTGGGCTTTAGCTTTCCAGACACCATCCTACAGGTTCAGGAACTCTTCCTTAGGCATAAGCCACTCCTCCCATTCCCTATATAGGTCCTCTTTGTTTCTCAGCAGTTCTATACATCCAAACTGGTTTCTTCAGATGGCTCCCATTTCTCAGGGGCATTATCTGTGATTGTGTCTTCAGTATCTCATCTTCAGAAGCTTCAAGAAAGCAATGAAATCTGATGTCCTCAAACCTGCTTCATTTCAGCTTGAAGATAAATCCTGTGGGGATTTCATTTCAGCTTGAAGCTAAATCCTGTGAGGGATGGAGAGATCAGTCTGAAGGTAAGTTCTGAATACTGTGTACATGCAGGGTTTCCTGAATGTAGGGTTAAGGTTAGTGCAAGATGGCCAGGAGTGTGTCCTGCCCTTAAGACGAGGCAATGCAGCACCCTGGATAGCTCCCAGTGAGAAAGTGCCTCTGACAAGGGCCAGAGGTGGAATGAAATCTTAATACCTCCAAGCTCAGAACAACTTCCAAGGCTCTGCTTCCCTACCTGGAAAGCAGAGAGATTTAATTTATCTGGCAGGGAGTTGAACACTTTCCCTCCACTCCATCAAGCCCTTCCTGGCCTGCTGCTAGCACTGTTATGCAGGGTTGAGGAAGTTTGAGATACGGTCTTGCAAGCACAAATTGCCCCCTTTGATAAGCAGCATTCACCTTGGCTTGCATTTGGATGGGTGACTTCATGTGGACACTGTCTACTGTGAGAGATTTCCCTTAGGGCAGAAGTTGGCAATCTTGGCCCTCCAATTGTTGTTCAAGTACAACTCCCATTATCCCCAGCCACAATTTATTGTAGCTGGGGATTATGGGTGTTGTAGTTCAACAACAGTTGGAGGGCTAAGACTGCCCACCCATGCCTTAGGGGATGAGACTGTAGCTCAGTGTAGAGCATCTACCTGCATGCAGAAAGTCCCAGGTTCAATCATCGACATCTCCAGATAGGGATGGGAAAAACTCCTGCCTGGAACAAAGGAGAACTGCTACCAGCCATTGTAGACAATACAGAACTAGATAGATCAATGGTCTGACTCAGTATAAGAAAGTTTCTACATTCTTAGTGCGGAAAAGGCTACATCACTGAAAGCCTCCTCAGCGCATGCCAGTTTGGGGGACTCCAGTTTTTGGTCTCTCCGGTGGCAGGCTCAGGCTCCAGTGTGGTGTCAGGGTTTGGGACTGGATCAAGCCTGAAGCTGGTTCCTCCGTCCATATTGCTCTTCACTCCCCAGCGTCAGATGATTCCATGCTACTGTTCCAGTTCATGACACCAGAGTACTGGAGATCATGATAGAGGATAGTGACCGGCTACAGCAAAGCAATTGATGCTAGCAACTTCTGGACAAGAAAGGTATTTGTGAGCACATCATCTGATGAAAAGAACAGCAACCCAAGGACATAAAATCTCTTGTGTGATGGAGTAAGCACAAAGAATATGTACAAGATAACAAAGTGGCTATGGAGAAGAGATTAACACTAGAGATGTGCAAGAAACACATTTTTCAATTTGGAGGGCTGTGGGCCACCTCCAGCCTCAAAGGCAGGATGCTTCTGAGTACCAGTTGCAGGGGATTAACAGCAGGAGAGGGCATGCCTTCAACTCCTGCCTGTGGCTTCCAGCAGCATCTGGTGGGCTACTGTGTGAAACAGGATGCTGGACTAGGATGGGCCTTGAGCCTGATCCAGCAGGGCTGTTCTTATGTTCAATTCATTTTAAATTTGAATCAAATGCGAAAAATTTATTTTGAATTTGAATCAAATTCTAATCTGGTCCGAAAATTTGAATTGAATTTGAATCAGTTCAATCCTGCTCTGGCACCTTTCCTAACCAATGAGAGGGTCTGAATGGTTCAAAAAGGTGCCAGAAAGCTCTCAAATCTAATTAGAATCAATTTGATTAGAATCAAATTGCTCTTTTAAAGGGTGGTTCAATTTGGATTTGAATCACTTGAATCACCCAGATTTGAGGTGAATTGATTCACATCCAAATCAGTTTGCACATCCCTAATTAAGGCTGTTCTCATTGCCATCAGTTTCAGGGTAAAATAAAGTGTGCCATTGAGTCAGTGTCGACTCTAGGAGACCACAGAGCCCTGTGGTTGTCTTTGGTAGAATACAGAAGGGGTTGACCATTGCCATCTGCCAGGCAGTATGAGATGAGGCCTTTCAGCATCTTCCTGTATCACTGCTGCCTGATATAGGTGTTTCCCATAGTCTGGGAAACATACCAGCAAGGATTCAAACTGGCAGCCTCTGGCTTGTTAGTCATGTCATTTCCCCGCTGCAGTAAACCCAGCTATTCACACTTGTGTGGAGCCACAGGAATAATGCCAGCCCAGCTTTTTCAAACCTGGGTTACCCAGTGTCTCTGCCTTGCTCTTAACCAATGTAGGGGGGAAAGAGTCCTCTCCTATCTTCCCCCTACCAGTTGTGTGTGCCGACACAGCCTTTTCATTCAGCAGAACACCATGCTACCTGGCCTGCCTGCCTGCCTTTACATAGCTGCCATAGAGTTCCATGGCCAGAATGGTCAGCCGGTAGCAGCCACTGCCATCATGAGGATTTTCCAAGCTTCTGGCAGCACAGTGCATGTTGGGAAAGCAGGGAGTGTTTGGAGAACTATCCACAGTGGGACATGGCTTGCAGCTACTGATTTCAATGAAGTCTGCTGCTGGAGCTTCTGTTGTATGGGTGCTTGGTTTGGTCATCTGGGAGCCATGAGGTAGGAGCGATCCTGCCCTTTTACCTAGCCCCCAGATGGTCATGTGAACACCAGCCTATCTTTCTAACAATTAATGATAGAAACAAAACTTAGCAACTAGCAGGCAGGAGAACACCATAGTCTAGTTCAACTGCTGTGGAGAAAGATGTACAATTCCTATCTACTAACAAGAGAGATATTTTTCACAAGAAAAACAACTTCAGTTGAAGGGATGAAAAGACATCAGATCTGCCTTCTGCAAATGCCTTTAAAAAACAAAACAAAAAGACACACACCTTAATTCCTAATTGGATATTGCAGTTGGAATACTGGAGCCTCCAGCAAGACAGAAAACCTCTCTCAGTTGGATGCTACCCAGGCGGAATGCAGACAAGTCTAAAAGTAATGCAAGGGAATAGAACTAAATGAAAATTTAAAGTGGGAGGAAAGAACCTCTTTTCAAAGTTTGCTTTTGGAATTAAGAAAGGCCAATTTAAATCACTGATTTAAATCACGCTATCTGTTGACAATGAAAATATGTCCATGAAAACATATCAATGTACATTTTCAGTAGGATGGTTAAAGAACTTTTTTTTTTTACTACTTTTAGAAAATGCTACATAATAACTGTGTCTTTAATGGATCACTTTGCTCATTGACCTGCATATTAGGAACGTTAACTAGAGATTAATCACACACACATAGTGATCTGGTTTAAGAGTTATAAGTGTACATTTATACATTTGAATGCAAGCAAGTAATCTCAGCTAAGTTTGTTTTTAAACTCCTTATTTAAATGCTTTTTTTAAAAGATAGAAGGCCATTTCTGTAATAGATTTGGAACTCACCATAAAGCAATGTAGAAACTGGATTTTTTAAAAAGGAATATATTAACGATAGGAAGACACTGGGGCTATTCTTATGATCATAGCCCGATTTTTGTGATCGTAAGAACCACTGGGCCGCTTCTGTAGCCCGCCCCTTAGCCCGGGTTTGCAGAGTGAGCGCTCCGCAAACCCAGGCTATCTGCTCATGAGTAGCTGCAGTACAGCTCTGCACTGCGGCTACTTGTGAGTAGAGCCCCGGCCAGGAGGCAGGGCATACTGGGGCTTCCGGGGGCTGCATGGCCCCCGAGCTAACCAGCCCCCGCCGGCTCCATCTCGGAGTCGGCCATCGTGTGGGCAGCTGATCTGGCCGCCCAGGGCTCCCTCCTCGCTCGTGAGCTTAGCCTGCTCTTCCCACTCACTTCCCAAAACCGGCTCTCACAGATTGTGAGACCCGGTCCCCTGCCTTCACATTTCTCAAGGAACTATATAAGCTTTAAATAAAAATTAAGATTACATTCTCAGGAACCAGAAAAGTCTATAGTAAGGGTCAAACTAGGCATTTGCAGGCGTGCATTTTAAAGGAAAGTTAAAGTTTGACACCCCTGCTAGCAGAGCAAAGAGGCTCCTTTTAAAGTGGTGATTCTCTTCTGTTCAACCATCCCTACCTCAGCAGAGCATCCCTCTGGTGGCTTACCAATAAGGCTCTCCAAAAAAAGCAGTGTGGAGAGCCTAAATGGGGTTGCGGGGAGAGTGGGCTTGACCCTTGATCGGCCACCCAGACGATTGCCAGCTCCGTCATGTTGCTGGTTAGGGTGGCATGGTTTGGGAAGCCTCCCGGCCTCTGGAAGTCCCAGAATGCCCCCCATAAATGCACAGGGAATTCTGGGGAGCCCCCCACTGCCTGGAGGCTTGTTGTGGCCCTCTGGTCGGGAGGCTACATGTGAGTCAATGCAGTGCAGAGCCCCACTGTGGCAACACACGATCAGAAAAACGGGGGGGGGGGCATTTAAGTGGGCCTGCCACCAGAAGCCGCACAGCTCCTGTTGCAGCACATGACCAGCCAAAACTGGGCTGGGCTCCCTTAGTCTAGTTTCAGCGGGTCATGAGAGTAGCCTCAGTAGCTGCCTTATATTTCTTTTTCAATTGTGAGCCATTTTGGATAGGGAACCACCGTATTTATTTATTTTTTCTCTGTAAACCATTTTTAGAAATATTCTTGAAAAGCAGTATATAATTATTCATCCTCATCATATTATAATCATAATTATATTATAATTAAATAATAACAACAACAACAACAACAGCAACATCTGCAAAAAATACAAGCTACCTGTAGCCAAAAATTGGTGGGACCATAAAATTGAAAAAGTGGTAGAAAATGAAGATGTAAAAATATTATGGGACTTCCGACTACAAACAGACAAACATCTGCCACACAATACACCAGATATAACTGTAGTCGAGAAGAAAGAAAAACAAGTTAAAATAATCAACATAGCAATACCAGGGGATAGCAGAATAGAAGAAAAAGAAATAGAAAAAGCACCAAATACAAAGATCTACAAATTGAAATTGAAAGGCTGTGTCAGAAAAAGACCAAAATAATCCCAGTGTTAATTGGTGCCCTGGGTGCAGTTCCAAAAGACCTTGAAGAGCACCTCAACACCATAGGGGCCACAGAAACCACCATCAGCCAATTACAAAAAGCAGCTTTAATGGGAACAGCCTATATTCTGCGACGATATCTATAACAACAGCAACAACATTGACAATAAAATTCAGCCATCCTAGGTCCTTGGGAAGGACTCGATGTCTGGATAAAACAAACCAGTCAATAACACCTGTCTGACTGTGTAAACAAGAAATAATAATAATTGTCCTTATCGCCTCCTTTGTCATAATCCCTGCCGCCAGTTACGATCTTCTGGAGAGGTCCGGTTACAGTTGCCACCAGCTCATTTGGTGGCGACCCAGGACCGGGCTTTCTCTGTGGCTGCCCCAGGGCTTTGGAATATGTTCCCTGCTGAAATAAGAGCATCTCCTTCTCTGTGTGTTTTCAGGCAGAACCTCAAGACTCTCCTGTTCTCTCAGGCTTTTAATTAACATTATAATTTTAATAATTTTAAAATCTTTTAAAAATAATTTTATTATATTGTTTTTATTGTCATGTATTTTAATTTGTGACTTTGCAATGTTTTAAATTTTGTACACCACCTAAAGATATGCATATCAGGTGGTATAAAATATGCTAGATAAATAAACAAACAAACAAACAAACTCCGCAGTATATAATTACTAGGTGCATCCAAGCAAACATTTCTTTCCCCCACCCGACACTAAAAACAATTATGGGAGCCCCTTATCTCAACTGACATCACAACACATCAAGAGAGATAAAAGCAGCATTCTCACGTAACGTGAAATGGGAGGTAGATGAACCTCCGGTGCAGCCTCTAGTGCAACTCCCTGCTCCTTGGCTGCCGAGGCCATCACAGGCAGCCATGTACCACTCTTGCCGCTACACTGAGGGCAAGGCATTAGCACATCGTCCAGGAGGCTGCCATGGCCTCAATCCCCAAGGGGGTTGGGGGTGTTGACTGTGTTTGACTTGGTCCGGCTCTGCCGTCCGGCTTCATTGGCCCAATGAAAGTTTAACCCCTTCTTCCTTGAACTCCCCAGTATGTCCTCTCAATAAAGCTGCAGCAGAACACTGAATCGTTGAAAGCAGGGGGGCACATCCACATGGGGGTGTGGGGGGCCACTCATCTGGGCGGGGGCACTGTATATTTTACACCCCTCAGCATTTGACTGGATGCAGGCAGGGTTGGGCTGGGAGGCCCAGGGAGGTCCACTTCCCATTCCCCTCTCCGGGGCTGCTAGATAACTAAGCTTTTCTTCCCCCTGCAGCCTCCATTCTCAGAACCTTGGGACCCATGGATTGAGACACCTGCATTTGACTAAAAGCAAGCCCTCCGGGCACCATGGGCCCCCAGCGCATCCTATACAAAGCAAGTCTAGGCCAGGGATGGGGAGTACCATGTCCCTCGCCCCTGCTCCATCCAACCACCAAACTGCTTGTCGCCCTCCCCGCCACTGGTCCGGTCCTAAGGGGGAACCTTGCACTTGCATTTGGAAAGAAACACATGAGTTTATTTAAGACTGCTTTCACTTTATTTGACAGCAATACACTGGCAGACTTTTAATTAGTACGGCGGGGACAGGTGTTTCCAATCTCTTATCCTGCTGCTGCCACAGCTGTGGGCAATGATCCCATGCTAACATCACATGTTTGGAGGGCAGCATGCCCTTCCAACACCATGCACCTGCCTGCCTTGGTGGCAGGCTGGAGGGAGATGCTCCCAAGCATGTCTTCTGAAGGCAGCTCAGCCTCTCACCTGCTGCCACCAGTGATTATCAGGGCCAGGGCCATGGCATCTGCTGGCACAACATCCCCATCTCTTCCGGGCACAACTCTGCCACTGTTCCTGCCCTCTGGATGTACGAGCAGGGCCATGTGCTCCTCCAGCAGGATGTCCTCCCTGGACTGTCGTATGTTGTGCAGGATGCAGCAGGCCACCATCACCTTCGACACCAGTTCTTCCTCAACACCCAGCAGATGTAGAGGGTGTGCCAGCCTCATCCACTCCTGGAGGCTATATCCTTGGTCTCTGAATATCACCAGTGTCACTCATTGCCCACCCACCTCCACCCCCACCTCACTCAGATACAGGAGCACAGCTTTGAGGCGAGTGGGGAGGTCTCTCAGCCCTATCTTGGAGATGACAGGCAGGAACTTGGAACCTAGAGTGGCTCCATCCCCTAAGGGGAATATCTTACAGTGCAAACACTTCTAGTCTCCCTTTCAGATGCAACCAGGGTGGAGCCTGCTTATCAAAGGAGACCATTCATGCTTGCTACCACAAGACCAGCTCTCTTCCCTTAATAAATCCTTTGGCATTACCTTTGGCATTACAAAGGAGAAGCACTCTTACCCCTGGACTTCGGGGCAGAAGTCCAGGGCCTCTATACCCCCTGGTGCTCCCCAAATCCTCTTTAGTCTGTCCTGGGTAGTGTGCTTTGTGCCCTCAATAACCTACGTGTTAAAAAATGATGCTTAACTTGCAGCGTTGGGGCCTCCAAAGGTCTTTAGGTCCAGGCTCCAAAATTACCTAGGTGCACCTCTCTGATGCCAGGGAGTTGTTACCCCTCCCCGCCAAAGACTGGGCCTCATCGCCACAAGACTCACTCTTCCCCTATGGATTGCACGTACATTAGATGTTAGGATGTGTCTTTATACATGATAACTGTGGCTAGAATTCTTTATTCTTCTTATTGGAAAACACATTTCTTACCAAGGAGTGGCATCTTAAACTTTGGAAATACACTTCAGTGGCTAGGATTACATCATATAAAAAAATAAATCAGAAGATAAAGTTGGCTTTACTTGGGAACAAACCTCTTATACGTTATAATCTGTCACAGGGTCGGATATCTCATCCAAGATTTGGATTTGCTCTGCTAATGAATTCTTGAGCGAGTCCTGTTTAGTTTTGGGTATCGTTTAATTTCGATATCTAGTTATTCAGTTGGATGTTCTGCTTGAATATTTTGGATTGGTGGTTGGAAGTTCTAATTAGAATATCTGTGGTTAGGAGGAGATATTGATATGACAGAGTATTGTTTCCTGGCTTGATGTACAAAACATATATGAGGTGTTATTTACTGTACTTGTGTACACTTCTTTTTCTGTATTCTTCTCTCTCTCTCTCTCTCTCTCTCTCTCTCTCTAGATAGATAGATAGATAGATAGATAGGATTTCTATACTGCCCTTCCAAAAATGGCTCAGGGTGGTTTACACAGAGAATTAATACATAAATAAGATGGATACCCAAAAGGCTCACAATCTAAAAAGAAACACGAAATAGACACCAGCAACAGTCACTGGAGGTATTGTGCTGGGGGTGCATAGGGTCAGTTACTCTCCCCCTGCTAAATAAAAGAGAATCACCACGTTAAAAGGGACCTCTTTGTCAAGTTAGCAAGGGTTAAGCAGGGGTTATATATCAATAAAATAAAAAATAAAGTGGGGGGGAGATGTTAGGATGTGAGGGGGCATGCAGCTGTCTGGGTTGGTGTGGACAGATAGTTGTGGGACCTTAGGGTCACACCTGTGGGAGCCTCCCATGATCAAGTGTTGTTTAGCAGTGTGCATCCCCCAGCTGCACCAGATTTCTTAGGGTGTGCAGCGATCCAAAAGGGGGGGGGCTGTTGGGGTGATATGTTGCTGTGCAGTGCTGTGTTGTACACACCGGTGTTTATAGACAGATGACTGCCAGTATAGCTGAAACGGCATGACATGTGCAGCAGTGGGTGGGATTGCCTCCCCACTTTTTACCGTCAGAAGGGCCATTATACTCTCCATGTGTGTCTGATCTGGACTAGGCCACCATGCAGCTATTCTCCTCCCATGGCCCTATGCATACACAAACATTGAATTCCTCTTTACAATGGATGCTTGTCAATATTTTGCCTGGCCTCATCAAAGCTGGACTTTAAAGAGAAAGATATGAACAGTCCTGGTTAAATATTGTTTGATATGGAATCAGAGATATGCCTGACCAGGAAGCATTTCTGTTCAACATTGTAACAAATACAAAATGTTGTAAACTCACTGTAAGCCATGACACATAATTCTGTATTTTTCTTCTGTCACCATAGTAACAACAAAGTAAAGATCAAAGAAGCATGCAAAGAGCACAAGAGGTTGTTGTCAGGTTGTTTCTCCATTGCATGCATAAACCAGCCCTCACTCATTCTCTCCAGCTCTCCCTTCCAGTAACTCTCCTGCTTGAGAGCAGTGAAGGTCTTTTTGAGCTCTTCAGAACATAGGAAGCTGCCATATACTGAGTCAGACCATTGGTCCATCTTGCTCAGTATTGTCTACACAGGCTGGCAACCTTCTCCAAGGTTGCAGGTAAGAATCTCTCTCAACCCTATCTTGGAGATGCTGCCAGGGAGGGAACTTGGAACCTCCCCAGAGCAGCTCCATCATCTTACAGTGCTCACACACCAAGTCTCCCATGAATATGCAACCAGGGAGGACCCTGCTTAGCAAAGGGGACAAGTCATAGTTGCTACCACAAGACCAGCTCTCCTCTCATAGACATGCTCTTGTTGCTTAGAATTAGAGGTGGGGGTTCATTACCTTAGTGATGTTGGCAACAACCTGCAACTACGTTTTTTGGAAGCTCCTGTCTACAGAATCCAGAGGAAAAAGAGTTGTGATATGCAAGGACAAGGCAATGGAGTGGAATCAGGCATATTAATAGTTTAATGAAATACATATTATGTACAGAGGCAACTGCAGACTGCTTTTCCATGCTCTTGCTGCTGGCTGTTTGTTAGTCTCGTCTCTATTTTGTTAGCCCTACCCCCTTTCAGTGCTCTTGCTGCTGGCTGTTTTCTAGCCCCACCTCTACTCCAGGACTGGAATACAAGTAACTAAAGCCCCATTCAAAAGCTGGCCTGGATCAAGGAATGGATTAACCAAAAGGACCACACTGTCAACACCGCCACTGATGCCACTAGCTTCCACCCGCCCTCCTGCCTGCCTCCCTGTCCTTCACTTGTTCATGGACTCGCCATCTCCCTGCCCATTGCAGTCTAATGCAATCACTGACTGAATTTAGCACCAGATGGTGACATCATTAAACCACATCATGAGTCTATGGCCAAGGAGTTGTGGACAGAGGGAGGGAAGCAGGCGACTGCGGAGGAAGGAATACATGGCTTCCCCCATGCCCTGGCCCCACTGGATGGCCCTTGTACTCTATACATGGTCACCAAATGGTAGATTCACCCCTGGGTGGGTTCATGGTAGGGAAGCTTCCAAAATTATTCTAATCAGAACTTCTCCTCGGAAGTTGGAAGACCCCTCAGCCTTCTGTGGCTTTTCAAAGCTTTCCATTTGTACTATTCATACAAGAAGGGGCATTTTAACTCTCAGAATCTCCTGCTCAACAAGTATGCCAGTTTTTTAAATTAATACATGGGGAATACGGAGCAGAAGTTGAAAGGCAGACATGAAACCTCAAGACCACAGTTGGTCTCCCCCCCCATCTCTATAATGGGGTATCCCTGCATCCAAATAGGGAAGAACAGAATGACTCAATTTCTTCAGGAAAGCTCTCTTTAGATGGACTATCTTCCATATGACACTTTTTGATGGGTTTGTCAAAGAAAATATGTTTTGAATTTCTACAAAACAAGAAAATAGATGGTAACATCACCCTGGTGGGGGTGGTGGACCTTGCACTACCCTGCACACATGGTCTCACCCATTCTATCTCCTGGCCAGAATGAAAGCTAAGGGGTTGGTCTCCTACCTACCTGGCTGCAATGGCTTCTGCTGCTTGCTCTGGGGTAGAACAAGTTGAATGAGTTGAATGAGGCTTCTTTAAACAATGGAGGCATTAACAAATAATTAATGCAAGGTTTAGGCAGGGGCACACTAAGGTAATTTGGGCACCGGGACCACCTAGCTGTGAGCCTCCCCCATGCGAGGCCCCCCTATCTTCCTTCGGGGGGGGCACCTCACCAAAGCTCCACTTTTTTTTTTACTTTCCCCTTTTCCCCCGCTCCCCCAGCAGCAGTGGGGTGGGAGCAGGAGAGACGCTGGCCCCACCCGTTTGGGCCAATGTCTTCAAGCAACAGCGAGGTGTGCCTGTGCAGTTTAGAGACTGCCGCGAGCTCGTGACACAGGGAGTTGTAGTGAACAACATCTGAGAATCCCTTTTAGAGGGAACAATGTCTCTAAGGCCCATCCGTGGATATGCGAAACTACAGTTGTGGAAACTGCGGATAATGAGGGCCTCTTGTATATGTACAGCCATTCCCATAAACACACGACCATGCAAAAATACATATGTGTGTGCAATTTAATGGCTGAACAGGACTTATTTCAGCTTAGGACCTGAACTGGATAGCACCCATGTCACCACTGCAGCCCAGTAAACCTCCTCCACATCCCTGATATTGTTCTGAAATTGTTTTCAAACATTGCTACATTTTTCTTTTTGATTGATTAAGTGCCGTCAAGTTGGTGTCGACTCTTAGCAACCACATAGATAGATTCTCTCCAGAATGATCTGTCTTCAACTTGGCCTTGAAGGTCTCTCAGTGGTGCATTCATTGCTGTTGTCATTGAGTTCATCCACCTTGCTGCTGGTTGTCCTCTTCTTCTCTTTCCTTCAACTTTTCCCAGCATTATGGACTTCTCAAGGGAGCTGGGTCTTCGCATAATGACCAGTTTGAGCCTGGTCATTTGTGCCTCGAGTGAAAATTCTAGATTGATTTGAGTCCATAGTATCTACAATCCATTTGCTTGTTTTCCTGACTGTCCATATCCTCAAAAGTCTTTTCCAGCACCAAAGTTCAAAAGCATCAATTTTTCTTTAGCAGAATAAAATGTCTGCACTTCTCCAAAAAACATTATTTAAAAATGGTGCAAGGCTATCCTCACGATGCTCTCAGCGTTGGCCCATCACAGAAAGATAATGTTCTTATTTCCTTAAGGCAGTATTCACTGATCACAGTGTGTTACTGCTTCCCCTTTCCAGCAGCAGCACAATGTGAATCTGCAAGGAGAAGGAACGAGTCAAAGACAACCCCAAGGTGATGAGCATGAGGAGGCAGATGGAATAAACAGAACTATAAGAGAAGAGAAAACAAGAGACAAGCAGAAGAAGGGGAGGGAGAGACCAGCTGAGATTTAGCAGCCTGTAGTTTTAAGAAGTGCAGAGTTATCCAGAAGGCAATAGCCAAGGAAGCATCAGAAATAGGCCATCAGTGAAACAATGCATTAATAAGAACTGCTGGCTGCCATTGTGGGAGAACTGGTGGAGAAGGAGAATTCCTACCCTTACCAGTAGCTGTCATAAAGGCAGGGATATAGTAGGATCCTAGGACAAAATTTAAGATACCCCCACCCCAAACATCTTCTTCCGAGAGTCACAAGGAAGAGGGGAAAGAGCAAGTTGTTGCCCAGTCCATGGGGCCCCCTTCCTCGGGACATTTATTCCCCTTTGTTCAAGAGTGCCAGCTGGTTCAATTTGAGCTGGGCTCAACAGGTTCAGGGATGAACCAGGCCCGGTTCGAACTGAGCCGGCTTGGAGCTCTACTGATAAAGGGAGATCCAGGAAGGATTCCCCTTTATCAGTAAAGGGGTGGGGGGTGCCGAAGGGTAGAGTGGGAGGGAGGGGGGTAAGTAACTACTTACAGGTGTCGACAGCAGCTGTGGTGGTGGCTCCCCCCCATCCCTGCCAGCCTCCACGCATGCACAGAGGTCATGAAAATGGCCTCCAAACATGGACAAAGACTGGGCCACTGCTGACCCTGCTTACTCTGGGGGAGGATGGGGGAGACGCCATTCCTCCCCCCCCCCCATGACTGCCGCTGGCACTTGTAAGCAGTTACTCCTTTCCTGCCCGCTCTACCCTTAGGCAAGCCCCCCTGCCCCTTTACTAGTAAAGGGGAATTCTCACTGGATTCCCCTTTACCTGTAGAAGTCCAAGCCTCCCAAAACCGAACCAGGCCAGGTCGGTTTGAATCTAGTTCAGCTTCAAGTTGAATGGGCAAAACAGTTATTTCTAAACAGTTATTTCTAAACATATAAAAATAACAGTTGGCAACAGGAAATATCATCAGCAGATAGATAGATAGATAGATAGATAGATAGATAGATAGATAGATAGATAGATAGATAAAATCAGTGTTGGAAATTCTCTATGGTGAGAGAATCCCTTTCTCATAGCAGAGTGCACAGAGGCACGACACAGCGGATTTAGTTAAGCATGCATGTTTGCTGAGAGTAAAGTAACTTGGAGCCAATTCATAGTTTCAAATCAATATAAAAGGCATTTATTAAGGAACTCCATTCTAGATAGGAAAGTGAGGAGTTAGGATCTCTAATCTATCTATCTAGCTGGATGCAGATGGATTCTGCATCCTCTCTGCACATATGGTGCAGGGAGAGAGGCTTGCCATGTTGCAATGTAGGAGGCCAGGTAGGAAAGAGAGAGAGGAAGGAAGTTGAATCCCTAAGAGTAGCAATCTACATTTCAAAGGGATAGCATCAGAGCAGTGGAGAAGGGATGACCAATGTCTTGACCCTCTAGCCCTCTGATTTACTAATCTGTCCTCCACTGTCTGAGACAAAGAGACAGCGCAAAGTCCTTTAACTTCCAACAATCAGGACATCAATAGATAAATGGAGTTCTCTTTTTATGCTGGTGGCGGGGCAGGCAAGCAACATTCTTCCTCTCACACACTCCGTTTGTCAGAAATTTCATTTTTAAAGAAAAAAGCTCAACAAAGAAACACAGAAAGCAACAACGATATCAACATCCATTTCAAAACAAACCCAACCCAACCTGGGTCTTAATCCAGGTTAGTGCACAGCAGGAGCTCTGGTACCTGGATTTGGTGGTCTGCTTCCCACACAGTCTCCAGCAGCCGCCTGCCACGTTTTCCTGAGAGGGCCGAGGCTGCCAGGGCCGTGAGCAGAGAATGTACTGCTGTGCCTCTGTATGATCACTTGCTTGTAATAATGGCATGAAGAGGGCTTGCCCCACCTCCTGCCCCCGCATTGCCAATCACAGTGCAGCTGTGCACTGGCCACTGCCATGGTCATATGCATGCTGGGTTTGCAGAGCCCAAGAGAGGCTTTGCTTGTGTGACCCACTAGCACAATAGGCTGGGTTAGGCTTCTGCCTAGCCCCAAATGATCATGTGTTGAGGCTCAGTGTTTCTCCAAGGTTTCAGGCAGGAGTCTTTCCCAGCCCTACCTGGAGATGCTGCCAGGGATTGAACCCGGGAGCTTCTGTATGCTAAGCAGACACTTTACCATTGAGCTAAGGCCCCATCCTTGCCACCCTGACCATCTGCCATCTGAAGCAACTGTCTCGCCCCACTAGGGGTGTGCACAAGACCAGTTTTGCCGGTTTGGTTCTGGTTGAACTGGACCTGATCTGGTCTGACCTCTGGACTGGTTTGTGGCTTTACTGGTACAGGAGAATCCATTGAGGATTCCCCTTTACAAGTAAAGGGGCAGGGTGGCTTCCCTAAGCCTAGAGGGGACAGGAGGGGAGCCTGTAGTGCTTACAAATAGCGGTGGCCGTGGCCATGGAGTGGTGGGGTGGGGGCACGGCGGCTCTTTCTATCTGAACTAACAGACTGACATTTAATAGAAAAGAAAGTTGTCCTATGGCAATACTTATTTTATTAGTATCTTGAAAGCTCAAAAATCACAAAAAGTTCTGTGGAATGTTGTTGGAAACTGCAAGCTTTTCAAGTAACGTTCTTGTAGCTCAGGGGTTCCCAACCAGTGGTACTCCATACATTGCTGAACTACAACTCCTATCATCCACAGCCACAATAAACTGTCGGTCTTTTTTCAGATAGAAAAAGTTGCATTAGTAAAGTTTAAGGATGTGCACCAACCTGTTCGGCGTTCTATTCTTAGAATGCCGAACCGGTCCAGAAACTCCGTGTACAAACCGGTTCAAATGCAGGAGCAGGGTAGCATTAAGGATGGGGGAGGATGCACTTACTCCTATCCCTGCCGTACTTCCCCCTCCAGTGCTCTGCATAGAAATAGTCCCACGGGGCAGCAGTGTACCTCCTTGCTGCCCCGTTGTTTCTGCAACTGGAAGTCACTGGAAGTGCTGTGCATGCATCCTTAAAGCCACCCCCACCCCACCACTGACTCGAAGGGAACCAGTTCCATGCACATCCCTGGTAAAGTTGTTTGGCCACCATATGGTCATGGCTACTTATTATGCATGTTAAAGCTATTTTTAAACCAAATAAACTTGTTTTTTGGGGTGAAAGTTACTCGTCATCAAAGGCCATCATGGCTAAAAATTCTATTAGGGTCATAAGCAATCCAAAACATACTACCCTGCTCAATGAAAGTGTCAACTCAGTGTGCGGCAGCTGTGAAAAAGGCAACTTCCATGCTGGAGTCATTAAGAATCGGATTGAAAATAATAATGATAATATTATTATGCCCTTATACAAATCTATGATGTGGCCACATTTGGAGTACTGCGTACAGTTCAAGTCACTATATCTTAAGAAGGAAATATTGTAGAAAAGGTGCAAAGAGGGGCAACCAAGATGTTCAGGGGTCTGGAGCACCCTCCTTAGGAGGCACGGCTACAGCATCTGGGTTTCTTTAGTTTGGAAAAGAGGCAACTATGAGGAGACATTATAGAGGTGTATAAAATTATGCATGGAGTAGAGAATGAGGAGAGAGCGAAGTTTCCCTCCTTTTCTCAAAGCACTAGAACCAGGGGTCATCCCATTAAACTGAAGGCAGGGAAATTTAGGACCGATAAAAGAAAGTACTTTTTCCACATAGCACATAGTTAATCTATAGAATTCACTGCCACAAGATGTGGTGACAGCCACCAGCCTGGATGGCTTTAAAAGGGATTTAGATAAATTCATGGACTGGAGGACAGGTCTATCAATGGCTACTAGATTGGTGGCTGTGGGCCACCTCCAGCCTCAGAGGCAAGATGCCCCTAAATACCAGTTGCAGGGGAGCAACAACAAAAGAGAAGGCATGCTCTCATCTGGTCAGAGGAGAACTGGTCTTGTGGTAGCAAGCATGCCTTGTCCCCTTAGCCAAGCAGGGTCTACCCTGGTTGCATATAAATGGGAGACTAGAAGTGTGAGCACTGCAAGATATTCCCCTGAGGGGATGGAGCTGCTCTGGGAAGAAGGTTCCAAGTTCCCTCCCTGGCATCATCTCCAAGATAGGGCTGAGAGATTCCTGCCTGCAACCTTGGAGAAGCACTGCCAGTCTGGGTAGACAATACTGAGCTAGATAGACCAATGGTCTGACTCATCATATGACAGCTTCCTATGTTTTCTTGCCTGTGGGCTTCTCAGAGGCATCTGGTGGGCCACTGTGTGAAACAGGATGCTGCACTAGAGAGACCTTGGGCCTGATCCAGCAGGACTATTCACTCAAAATGTACTCATAAACCCATTTTTTGGGCCCTGGCCCAAAGACGACCTGGGAGCAGTTAGCTAGTCAGCATAGTGCTTACTGAGGCACTCCTTGCCTCCACAGACTTCTTAGCAGTCACTAATAAGGGCAGGAATCCCACCCCCCTAATAGCCTCACAGCACTGGCTGGCGGCTCCTACTAATAAATCACTTCACTGGCTACTGCCAATTTGAAATTTTATGCCAAGAAGAAAGAGTGAGAACAGACAATGAAGAGCATCTGCATAGAAGTGATTGACAGAAGGAATGGCAGAACTGAACTAAGAGAAGTACTACAGAGAGTAACAAGGAGGGGGCCCAAGGCAGGAATTTGGGGAACATCAGACAGACAGAAGAAAAGATCAGAGGAAAGAAGTATTCACAGAAGCGGGAATGTGAAAGTTACTTCTGGTGTCCAGAACAAAATCAGACACCCAGAGGACGGAGAGAAGAATGGAAGAGAAAATGATCTATGGCATCAAAAGCAAAAGAAAGATACCAGAGGAGGAGAATAGAGCTGGCTATTTAGCACAGAGAAGATAATCAGAAACCCAGGGAAGAGCTGTTTCAGCTGAATGAGCAGATCAAAAGCCAAGCTGACAGGCATCAAGGGGAGAATTATCAGACAGAAATTAAAGGGCTTGAGAAAGGGCAACACATTCAAGAATATTAGAAAGAGAAGGAATCATAAAGGTAAGACATACAAGGGCAGACCAAACAGGAAGGAGATGATTCGGAGAATAGGGAACAATTAAGGATCTGAAGCAAACAAGGCAAGTTAGCGGGAGCTGTCAAGGAAGACAGAATACAGTTACGAAGGCAAGTAGTCAGGAGTTTGGTGAGAAAAAGTAGGGATTATGGACTGGAATCCATAACCATGAGGGAGGTGAGCTGGTCTTGTGGTAGCAAGCTTGAATTGCCCCCCTTGCTAAGCAGGGTCTGCCCTGGTTCACATTTGAATGGGTGACTACATGTGTGAGCACTGGAAGATACCCTTTAGGGGATGGGGCCGCTCTGGGAAGAGCACCTGCATGAGGGGTGTAGTGACTATTGAGCAATGAGAGACAATTGTCCCCAGGCCCCAAGGCTCCCCCTCACTCTTGGCCAGGGCACCCCCTTGCCCTGACCCGCACCCAGCAAAGCGCTCACCAGCTGGTAGTGTCAGGCACACCCCTCTCCTCTCCAGTCAGTTGGCTGGGGAGGGATGGACTCTCTCCCTGGGCATTGGCCCCTCCCCTGCATCTGATGGCAGATGCAATGGGGCAGGGCCAGTGCTGAGAACAGGGCTGTCACAGCCCCTACAGAGTTTCATTTCCCGTATCAGCAGTTTGTAGAATCATGCACTGGTTCGGTGACGAACCGGTTCAGACAAGATCCAAACCAGTTTGGCACTGCAGGGAGGGGAGCAGAGAGCAGGGAGCTTTTTATAAAGGAGAGCAGGCCCCTACCTGCTCTCTCCACCACTACATGCAGCTTCACATGCCAGGGTTGAGGGCACACTCACTGGGTAAGGTAGGCTGGGCAGTGCCGGAATCCGTGCACATTCTGGACTTCAAAAGCACAGCCTAATCAGGCCTGGGCTGCACGTGTGAATGCCCTTCATATGTTGCTGAACTACAACTCCCACAATCCCCAGCTACAATTAGTGGTGCCTGGGGATGATGGGAGTTGTAGTTCAACAAAATCTGCAGTCCCACACATTGGGAACTCCTGGTCTATGTGGTAATGTAGAATAATATAGAGTAATGTAGAATAAGAGTAATGTAGAATGAAAATTCACAAATGGCCTCGTGCAGTACACTGTGATGAAGATATGGGTTAGAATGAGAAATTGCTTGCTGTTGCTGGCTCTAAATCAAGTCTCAATTTCAATGCAGCCTAGCCACCCTCATCGGTCTAATAGTACCTACTATTGAGGTTTGGTAGTAGGTAATGAAACGAGAACACATGGCGTGCAACCGGGGGAAAACTTTGAAGCCAGAAGGCCTGAAGAACTCCTCAGCTACAGCTGAAATGGCTGAACTGACACATGTAGTTAATCTTTAAACATGATCCATACACTCTGTTTTGCAACCATTCATCTGCCTCAGCACCAGAATGAAATATCCAATTGCCCATTGAAGGGGAAATCATGGCACGCCTCTCTTGCAGTCTTGTCTCGTTGATTTTATAAACAATCCTGCAAGTCAGAGAGTCCCCATAGGCTCATCATGTAGCAGAAGGTGACTAGCAAGAGGAGGAGATTCCAGTGCCTGGTTAACAACTTCAGATACTTCCTTCATTTTGGAAACAGCTTTTTCTATTGCTTGCAGACTCTAGTATTTTGAGTCCCCATGGGTCAAACCAGCACTACCACCAAATACACCTGAACCTTGCCTTCGCATCTAAATCCCACAGTCTTAGAGGTAAGGTGTTCTTTTCCTATGACGAACTTTGAAATGAAAACTATACCGGTTCATATCTCATCTGTGTCTGTGAGATCAGCCACAAGTAAAAATGCTTTGCAGATGCATCCACTCAAAAACAGGTTTTTAAACAACACATGAAATAAAAAGTTTCATTTCAGTTTGGATGATATGAAATATGTACATGATATGGAAATATGCACATCAGATTTTTGGTGAGGGTTTAAGGAAAATTATCATTTTTAGGTTTATCCCCTCTCTTTTTGATAGCACACACACACAACTTGAATCAAAAAACAACACACTGAAGTTGAGTTACAAAATAAATAGTTCTAAGTAAAATGAATGAATACTGCTTTCCACTTCTCTTAATATGATGACTCTTATTCCAGACCCCACTTCCATGTGCAGTGATTTTGGTTCATATCTGACTGTCAGCACATGTCAGCAAGTATTGCCCATACTTGGAGTGGTTGTCATATGAAACAAATATGGTAGATCAGTGGGCGGTGGGTGGGATATGCGTCATGTCAAAAGTTTACATCTGGCTAGGCCAATTATAGCACAGAGGCATTGAAGAGCACCTGATGACCCAATGTCCAACACCCATAATTTAGTTAACCATCCTAACTGTCCTAGAGCACTTATTGATCCCAATTTTTGGCCACCATTATCTTAGCTGCTTTAAGAGGATTTCATACCCAAGTATGGTATTCTCTGTTCACATAATGTTTTGGCAGACACACTACAATCTCCTCTTCTAGTAGCCAAGGAATTTTGCATCCAATAATGAATCATATATTTTCAACCCAGCAAGGCTGCATTCTAACACAGTATCACTAGATATGTAAAATAAATTAAGTGGCATTTTTTCCATTGCGTCTCCAGCAAATATTAGAGGGATGATAAATCCTATTTAGTTAAGCTAGTGCATAATACCACTGATTTTTTAAAGTGAAGAAAACATAATTGCTTCATCTTCATGAAAATTTGAATGGAAGTCATACAAAATTTCCACATGTGTTTGTTGATGCAGACATGTTTGAACAATTGTTACAGACTAGGCCTGATCTATATACTAAATATGCTCATTAGCTAGTATATAAAATAGGTCTGGACCAAGTTCTTTTATATTGGTGACCACGTTTGATCTGGACGCAAGGAAGAAAAGGAGATCAAACCACTCAAAGATTCAATGGGCTTTATTGAGTATAAAAGAATAACAACATAATCTAGCAAAGCAGAAAGCAGAGCACTCTATCAATACTGCTAACAGTATTTAAACAGAACATCCTAGCCCATACCAATATTCAACCCGTGTGCCTAACTAACATATGTGTGTGCTTTTAAATCTTCCTAGAGGCTAATACAATTCAGATACAGGCAGAAAGGTGGGGGGTTTGAGAGAAGCTGAGGACGGGCATGGTTTTTGAGGAGATTAGTAGAGGAAAAGAAGGGGGGGGAAGGGAAAGGGAGCAGGGAAAGGATGGAGGGAATTCCAAGGCTTGTAAAGGAGCAGCATATTTACCCAGGATCAGAGGCTTGAAAGCGGAGGATCACTTCAGTTGAAGGAGTGAGGCGCTTGGCTGAGACAGGAGCTGTGCAGTTGCTCAGATCAGGCAGCTTGGGCAGCAAAACTCAGGCATTGCTGTAGTTTCTGTTCATGGACAGAATTCCTGCTTTGCCCCGCGGCTTTAGCAGCAAACTCTGGGATCCTGTGAGCAGCTTTTTGCTGTAGGCAAAAGATTGCTGAACTCTCTGTCTAAAGCCTCATTCTTTATAGTGTTTTTCTCTTTGATCCTTGAATAGAAGCTATTCAAAATCTCCTCTTTTCCTGGGTGTCCAAAAAGGTGACAACTTGCTGCTACCTTCTGAACAAAACCTTAATTATTCAGGATATTGGCCAGTCCAGAAAGATCTCTGAATCTCATCTTCTGTAAACTCTGTGCTGAGAAGGGAGGGGCAGGGAAGTCTGCATCTAAGATGCTGCAAATTGCATCTTCCCCCAGTAAGTGTTAAAATTCAGAGTTAGTAAGGGAATTGATCCTATTTGGTGTGAGACAGTCATTCCATTATTTCTTGTATATCTCTCATCTAGTGTGTAATTATATTTAAAGTAACATATATGTGCATGAGACATTCAATACATTTGTAAAATCAGTGAGGTGTGATTAAAATCTACAGACGGATCTCTGTTTGCATTTGGCTATGTTGAACTTCCACGGAGAACAATACAGTTAATCACTGACAAGGATTTAACACTAACAGGAAGGGGGGGGGAATCAGCCCCCTGGCTCCTTCCACAGACACTTGGTAGTCAGTGGTATTAGCATATGGATTACAGCATTCAGCATTCAGACCTGGCTTCATTGTGTTTCCTTGCATATCCATTTTAACAACACAATGCTGGATCACTTCCTGCTCCAGAGCAGGGGGAGCAACATCCTAGTTCATCTTGAGTTCAGGTATCACTTCTTAATATAAAATGAAATCAGACACAGGCCTATATTTCACCATACTTCTGAGTTGGTACCTCTGGTTCTGATATGTTATAGACCGTTCATAACACAATGGCACCAAGCACTTCTGTTCAACATGAGTGAGGATGCGACTGTATTTTCCAGTGCCCAGAGTTTTGAGATTTCCTTGCCCCCACTCGCCTTGATTGTGGACTCTTTTATAAGTGGCAGTACTTCTTCAGACCTGCTCCACCATGCCTTGTGTGCTAGCTAAGACACCCGGGAAGCCCTGGGAAGCCCCCCCATTGCCATGTATGTGCAGGCAGAGCCCAAAAGGGGGCGGATCCCCAACCCCTGAAAGAAGGTATCGGCCAGGGATACGCAGGCCACTGGCTGGCACCTTCAGGGGGTAGTGGTGTGGTGTGATCACCTGGTGCAGAACCGCTCCCTCCACTGGGATCCTCCAGAACAGATGAGATGGGCGTTGGCCCCTCCACAGGTACTGGAACAGCAGGACTGCCGAGCTCCAACCGGGAAGGATCCCCCTCATCGACCGGTTTAGCAGGCGCTGCTCCACTTTCCAGGGATGATATCCTATCAGATAGAGACGTCAGCAATTGTGCTTTAACAGTCCCCCTGGTGTGCTTACCAGGCCATGCCAGCACTCCTGACAGGCCAGCTCCTTTATCAGAGGGATTCTTCCTGGTCTGCTCAAGAGCCTCCATTCGTTGAATGAGGCCCCTGATTTGCACCATATCCATATCGTCATCGGAGGAGGAGAAGGGTTGGGGGTCAGGTTGGCAAGGGGACCTAGACGGCCATCCCCCAGTTTTTCCCTGGGTCTTCTTGGGAGGCATGCCTAAGCAAGACACTCTGCCACTGCCCAGGGATGTAAAACAAGCAGGACTGGTGGACAATCCCAGCTCAAAATAAGCCCCCCACCAATACCAATGCCCAGGGCCCACTGCCCCCGAAGCACCCAGAAGGTGCTGCGCACGCCACCCAGACACTAGGCGCGGGAAGCCCAAGGCAGGACACCCTCACAAAAACAAAAGGCCCAAGCCAGGCCCTCAGCCCAGGACGGACCCCACACGTACTGGGCTGGACTGCAATCAGTGCCAATCTCACGCCCAGAAAAACAAACCCGCAGACAAGCACCCACACGGGCCCCGCCGCCATCCAGGTGGTGCCCACAGCAGACTGGCGTGCCCCGTGCCCTGCTGGGGGAAAGAACTCTTCCCGGGCTTCCAGGCCTCCTGCCGGCCAGAGCCCAGGAAAATCTGCCACCACAAGTTGGGCCGAAGCCCTCAAACCCCCTTTTGGTGCTCCCGCACCACTCACAGCCAATGCCGCTCTGCAAGGCTGAAGGGCTATCGCTGCCACAGCTGCCGCCACTGCTAAAAGCCCCCAGGCCCAAAAGGCAAGTCCTGCCCCCAAGGCCGAGATGCGGAGCCACACTGGCGAGCTCCAAAGTCCAGGAAAGCCAAGCCCTGACTGAATGTTTGGGGCGAGGAACAGTGGTAGCTGCAGCACAAACCCCGCCCCTTGCAGGGGCCCTGGCCAATCAGGAGTCTTCTGGGGCTTGTGCTATGTCGGGGCTGGGACAAACAGCCCTCCCTGCAGCATGAGACCTTGGGAGGGACATTCTCTCAAGCCTGCAGATCTGGGCTGCATGCTTCCTCCCGCCATTTTGACAATTGTATGAATAGCCCTTAAAGATCCTGGAATTGTGAGGTGACTTGGGAATTCACAGTTCTTCATGGTTATGTACGACCCAGGGAAGAGCAGCCGCCTGCTTCAGCTGCCCATCTACAATGCTGCCTGTGATTATCCCCATGCCACAGTAACATCTAATGTTTTGAGCCCCAAGGTACAGAGCTTATTCGTAAGATCTGAAACCTCCTTTGAAAAACCTGAAGTCTACACATTTCAAAAGGCCTTCCACCGCTTGGAGGAGAAGAGGAACCGAGAGGGCGGTCTGAGGGTGTCATATCACCCTTAGCTCCCTCAGAGATAAAAGGCAGATGTGAATCACACCGTGTGACAGCTTCTGAGCCAAAGCGGAGAGCAGGCGATGGCGGGGGGGGGGGGAGAGAGAGAGGTGGGGATGGGGGGAGGAGGAAGAACATGGCTGATTTCTCTTAAGCAGCAAGCGGAGGATAGCACAGATGCCACTAAAAGGCTGAAAAGAGATGCTAGCAATCCCTGAACCAATTTCCTTTAAGGAGTTCACTGCAGTGCAAATTGTAATTGGTGTATGGATGTCTTTGAAAAGGGCCTCTTTCTACCAGTAGAATCCTTTAATGCAGGAGTTCCCAAACATTGGAGGAATATGGCGTGCATATACTTTTTTAAAACCTAGATTTGTTACTAGAAGCTTATAAGATATCATTGCTGAAAAGTCCCACTGTAAGGAGATGAATATTATTCTTTTTTGATGCCACCAAGAAAGACCCTTTGGGCTGAAATACATCTGACGTCGAAGTTATTTGAGGTCTTCTCCTTTTGGAAGTCAGTGAGGTGCTTCACAAGATCTCAGTGAAGCGCCTCAAGGTGGTTTGTGGGGAGAGCGGGCTTAGCCTCAGGCTATTCTAAGCAAGCGCTCTGCAAACCCGCTTTTCAAAATCGTGAGTAGCTGCGCCGTGGCTCCATGCCATAGCTACTCATGAGTAGACACCCAGCTGGGAGGCTTAAAAGCATCCTCCCAGCTCGGGGGTCTCTCAAGTATGCGTGCTCGCGCAAGGCATACTGGAGCTTCCGGGGCCCGCATGGCCCCCGATCCTCCCAACCCCGCCAGCTCCCTCACGGGGCCAGCAGTCATGTGGGCGGCTACTGTGGCCACCCAGAGCAGACTGTCTGCTCGTCTGCAAGGAGAGAAGGCTTAGCCCGCTCTCCTCGCAAACCCCCTAGAGGCTCTTCTCACTGATTGTGAGAAAAGCCTCCATGTCTTATGTCACTGTGACTCTAGTCCTTTTCCAGCTCTATGAGGTCTCATGACCCATGCTGCCTAGTGGGAATTTTCCTACATTTTCCAGGGCATTAATGCATTTTCCCAGGGCTTTGGACTCTGTGTGTGTGTGTGTGTGTGGTTTCAACAAGGCCAGGAACCTACAAAAACATGTATCTATCTTTTCTGCTTTGGTCTGAGAGTTTCATGTCGATCAGTTAGTCAGTGGGCCCCAACAGCTTTATATTATAAAGTAGAATATATATATTTTAAAAACTTTTATTTTAAAGGAGAACTAAGATGCTTACCATTTTCACATATGCATGACCATTTTCACATATGCACGAAAAAGCATGCAAATTGCAAGATAAGGTGGCCACCTTAACTTCTGCAACATGTAAGTAATAATGACTGACATGCTTGGATATTATGTTGGCTTTACAAATTAGGGTCTATGTGCCCACATTTTACTGTGGTCTTTCAATTCGTCACTGGGTGAAGGGCAAGAAACATCAAGGCAGATACCCGGCAGGCACAGATTCTCTAATCAGATGTACTTAATGAATTTCTGCTCTGCAGGGCACAATTCTCCTTCTCCTTGGGCTCCCACAACTGTGTTGGCCTTGAGAGACAGAGACCATTACTCCATAGTAGAACACATGCAGAAGGTCCCAGGTTCAATCATCTTCAGGTAAAGTTGGGAAAGGCCCCTGTCTGAAACTCTCAAGAGCTGATGCCAGTCAGTGTAGGTGTGCTGAAAGGCATAATCTCATACTGCGCGGGAAGAGGCAATAGTAAACCCCTCCTGTATTCTACCAAAGACAACCACAGGGCTCTCTGATCGCCAGGAGTCAACACCGACTCGACGGCACAACTTTACTTTAACTTTACCTCATCTGTCACAAACCTTCAGCTAAGATACCATAAAGAGATTCTCTCTGTATGTGTGATGTGCAAGCCAGCTCAAACTTGAGCCAGGTTGGTCCGAAAGCTCATGCTTGAATGGAACCAGGGGAGCCAGTCCGAGTTCAAGTTGAGCCACCACCCCCAGCTTGAATCCCCCTACTCGTGAGCTGGCTCAAGGGGTATACTCGTAAAGGGGACTCCAGCAAGGATTCCCCTTTACAAGAAAAAGGCTTGGCCAATAGTAAGTGTGGGGTGCGTGTGAGGAAAAAGGCACCCAACAGGACAATTTTCAACCTTCCTGGAAACGGAACATGTGGACCAGAGGCGAAAGTATCTAGGGAAAGTAGCACCTAGGGCAAGCACTGAAATTGCGCACCCTGTCCAAACATCTAACGCCCATCTTTCAGATAACTTTACCATAATATCAGCTGAAAAATACACGTCTGAAGGTCACATACAAGTCACATATCTGAATATGTGTACAGTGACTTATATTATATTATATATTTTTTTAAAAAAAATTACCTGTAGCCCCTTTGGGGGGCTTCCTAAAGGCCGTGGGGGGGGGGTGTCTGCCAAGGTTACCCTCCCCCCTCTGGTCTCTAGGGCCTCACAGGGACCATTTGAGCATGTGCTGTGGCCATTTTTAAAAATAATTTTTTTAAAAAAAATGGCCGCTGAAAACAAAATGTCTGCTGCGCATGGTCAAATGGACTCTGTGAGGCCTGGCATGGCCTAGGGCCTCACAGAGGCCATTTGAGCATGCACGGTGTCCATTTTGTTTTTGGCAGCCAATTTTAAAAATGGTACCCCCCTTCAAGTGGCACCTGGGGCATGTGCCCTGCCTGCCCCACCCTAGATACGCCCCTGATGTGGACATAATGGTTGCTTCTGGGCTTCTCCCTCCTCTCCTACTTGCTATGGTCCAGGACCAGGCGAAAACAGTCATTAAACAGAGAAGAATGGAGCGCCAGCCACCCTAGGCAGGGTTCCATCCTTCCTGTCCTCGGAAAGACACAGATACACAGCCTTCCCTGCCGTGTACTTCACAGCTTGAAATACCAGGTCACACAACAGCTTTTACCTTCGCCCGTTGTCATGCCCTTCCCTCTGCAGTATTGGAAGGCAAATCCAGAAGGATCCCAATTGTGGAGAGACTTTGTCCCTGTGACACTGGGGAGGTAGAAACTACAGAACATGTACTCCTCTTTTGCCCCTTTGACATTCATGCCAAACTTACATTTCTGCTACTTCACAAGCACCCTGGTCGCCCAAACCACATCTATACCCAGTTGCTGCTTTTGGATGAAGACCTGGCCTTTACGTATAATGCTGCCAAGTTCTGTGTGGCAGCGTGTAGGATCTACCAGGCCTCGACGGCCGGTCCATACCCTTGCATCAGCTCTGCATAGCTTTAAACTGCTGACTATTTTATCTTTTCTAGTGTTCATATCTTATTTTGTTGCCACTGCTTTTTGCATTTTATATATTCATAATTTTTAAAATATAGCTGTTCAATAATCTCACAGCCACCCTCTTTCCTAAGGTGTAGCAGCTCTATGGTATTCTAATATAGTTTTATAGTGCTGGAGTAGTATAGTTCTATGGTTCCATCATTTGCTCTTATTATCATGAATCATGCTCTACTGTTCTGTCTTATGCTGGTCTTGGGCCGTAATAAAGATGATGGATTGACTGACTGACTGACTGATTGCAAAGGCAGTCTGTACTTTGAAAAACAAGCCAGCAGTGGGGATGGCAGAGGCAGGGATGGCGGTGATAGCAGCAGGGAAAGCGGAGGCAGTGACAGGGGCTCCTCCAACCCTGCTGCCAGCCTCCCAAATCACAGGCCCGGCCGGGCTCTGGCTTGTTTTGGGCCTCTGCACACATGTGCCCGCCATTACAGTGACAATGAGCCCCTGGTGGCGCAGTGGTAAAACTGCCGCCCTGTAACCAGAAGGTTACAAGTTTGATCCTGACCAGGGGCTCAAGGTTGACTCAGCCTTCCATCCTTCCGAGGTCGGTAAAATGAGTACCCAGAATGTGGGGGGGGGGGCAATATGCTAAATCATTGTAAACCGCTTAGAGAGCTTCCAGCTATAGAGCGGTATATAAATGTAAGTGCTATTGCTTGCTATCTACACATGTGCAGAAGCCTTTTGTGCCACTATGCACATCGCCACCACTGTCTTCCCCGCCATCCCCAACGCCAGCTTGTTTTTCAAGGTACAGACTGACTTTTTCCTCCCCTGCCCCCATACTTACTCATGGCAAAGCCCTTTACTTGCAAAGGGGAATACTTACCAGATTCCCCTTTAGAAGTATACTCCTAGAGCGAGTTCGCTTACCAGCTCATGTCAGGACCGGAACCAGAGCCCAGCTTGATAGAGCCCAAGACACCCTGTTCCATTCTAATTTGGCTCAAATCCTAACCAAACTGGGAAAACCAGTTCCATGCACATCCTTGGTATGCGCGCGCGCGCACACACACACACACACACACAATTAAGTGTTACAATTATAAGACAGGCTACTTCAGCCATTGGCTTACATCCAGACTAAGTCACTCATGAGTTTCCCCATTGAATTTAATGGGACAAGTTAACTTGTCCCATTCATTTCACTGGGAGTACTCAGTGCTAATTTCCTGAAGCCTGTCAGGCTGAGGGGAGAGATATAATGACTTTCAGCATGTAGCCAGAAAATCAGGAGCAGAGGATGTGGGTCTTCACCCTTCTCCCCACCACCTTCTACATTGCTGAGGATGCTTAGCTGAGGATGCATTGGTTCTCCAGTGGGGAACAACTAGTGTGGCTGTGGCATGGAGAGGCAGAAGAGCTCTGAATATCCCCTGGGACCCCTTCAAGTATCCCTTCATGGGGACTAGTACCCTTTGTTAGTCACTCCCAGTGTAGGCAATACTGATCTAGAAGTTCTGACTAAGTATTGGGAATGTGCAAACTGGCTCGAAATCCAGCCAGTTTGCAATCAAACCAGTTTAGTTTGGACTGAGCCTCTCAGGCCAGTTCAGGCCTGGTTCAAAGGTGGCAAGTGCCATCTGGGTCACAACCCGGGCCACGCAGATGACCCACATGCATGCACAGCAGGCAAAAAAAATGACCACCGTGTGTGCAAACAGGGCTGAAATGGCCTCCAAATGGATCCCACCAGCCCAGGGAGATTCAGGGTGAGGCCAGTGGGGGTAGAGGGAGGCCAGTGGAGGGAGGGGGAGCCACCAAAGACCTCCCTGTGGCTGCCACAGTACCCCCTATAACTTTTAAAAAACAAATTTTAATGGCGCTCGCCACTTGAACTGGGCCTGAACCAGTTCCAGCTTGAGCTGAGCCATGCGGGGGGGAGGCATTCGAGGGGGCAAAACCCAACATGCCCAGTCTGGTTCGAATCCAGTTCCGTTTCGAACCAAACCAGGCAAACCAGTTTTGTGGACATCCCTATAAGGCAGCTTCATCTCTTCATGTACTGACCAACCAAACGTGAACAAATTGACTGAATACTGAAGCCCCTCTGGCTAGTGTGGAGAGACAGAGCCATCTCTCAATACTTCTGTTTCTAAACATGATTTACAGTACCTTTAAATGTTCTCTCCTTTTCCTCATGCAGATATGAGAAGGTAATGGAGGGGAGAAAGGAGAAAGGAGTGGGAGAGCGCAGAGAAAGAACCACCCCCCTGTGCAGCCCTTTGGCAATTTCGTTCATTCTAGGACACATATTAATAGTTTACAGGAAGCATCAGCTGTTTACATCTGTTCTCCCATTACAGGCACATCAATGATTCATGGAGCCATCCTGATTTGTTTAAACGTTACCTTAAGAGACTAATTAGAAAATGTTCATCAACTCTGTAGCAGCCACCTAACTATTTTTTTTTTTAAAGAGTGTGAGGAATGGAGGCTGGATTGCTGAGTGGGAAGGAAGACAACTTAACATTTCGGATTGGTATTTTATACAGTATCATGGACTTTTCTTTTCCTTTTAAGAGGAAGTGGATATGAAAGGAGGCATTACTAAAGGCATTACTATTACTACTTTTAGGTATAATATAATATTCCTGAGATTGATCAAATTGTTCTTCCAAAAAAATCAATTTGACTATCTTTCTGATGAGTCTGGTACTTCAATTATCTACTTGTGTGCTATTTTCTTGTATATTAACTGATTTATTTTGTAGCTTTTTTGTTTTTAGGTAATCGTTTTGGGTTGTTATGTATGCCACTTGAGTTTTTCTGTAATACTTAAATTAGATTAATGGCTTCTCTATTTTTTTTAAACCTCACATTTTCTTGTCACAAACAATTATCATTCAGTTCATTACACTTTTTATCCTGACCTGCCACTTTGTGAGCACATATAGTTCCCCCTTCTTTTTATCCTTCCAACAACCCTATGATGTAGGCTAGGCTGAGCATGTCATGTCCCCGGATCTGGGACTCCTCCAGCTGAGGACAAGGTGAACAATTCTGGGAATAAGACAGGGAGGGGGCTTCACACGACCCATGTGAAGTGCCAGACGGGATTTGGTGGGGAGAGTGGGCTTAGCCAGCTCCAAAGAGAGCAAGTGACATCACATTGCCAGATCTGATTGGCTACCTGATGTCATTCTTACTAGGAAGACTACACTATTTTATCATTAGAAAACAAGAAAGGAATCAGCACTCTTCCCCGGCCAACTGGAGCAGCAGATAGCAGTGATATGGCAGGGAAAGGTCAACTTTGAAGGGTCTGCCGGGAAACTTTCCAGACTCTCCTCCTAAAAGCTCCTTTTCCACATTGAAAATGTGCAGTGGAGACATTTGGCTCAGCCTGAAATGTTACCAGAAGAGCAAATGTATTAATAGTGCAACAAAACGACCACTTTCGAATCATGATGGCATTCATAGACATCTCCCCTGGCAACTATCAACAAGCAGACATGCCACCAATTCACAGCCAACAACATGTAACCTTTCCTACTCCACTCCCCCGCAAGAGGGCCAAGGCAGAAAGCACAGAAGCTCTCCACTTGCTGGCTTCTTCAGCGGTGTTTCTCGGAGCCTACTAGATAGCAGGGCTGCATTTTGAACCTATGGGCATCTCCCCCTAGTTATTCAGGCAACCAGTAACATCAATGCAATGTGAAACTAATAGTTAAGAACATTCAGAACATGGAAGTGACAGTTTTCCCAATAGAAAGGTCAATAATACCAATAGGAAGGTCAATGGGCATAAGAAAGGAGCTGCAGGCACTACAACATTGCATCCAATTGGGAAGGGGTTGTAGCCAGGATGGGATCACTGCTCAGTGGTAGAACATCTCTACTTAGCATACTGAAGCTCTCAGATTCAATCCCTGGTGGCATCTCCAGGTATGACTGGGAAAGATCCCTGTCTGAAATCCTGGAAAGCTGCACCCAGTCAGGGCACACAATACTGAGCTGTAGTCTGACTTGGAATAAGGCTGAGAGAGATTCCTGCCTGCAGCCTTGGAGAAGCCGCTGCGAGTCTGTGTGGACAATACTGAGCTAGATAGACCAATGGTCTGACTCAGTATATGGCAGCTCCCTAGGTTCCTATGTTCCTCAGTTTAGTCTAAAGTATAAACCCTCATTAGGAAAAGTTCACTTGCCAAATTGCTGCATATTATGGCAAATGCAGAACATCCATGCCAGGTAACCAGACCACTTCAAACATGCAACCTGGTGTGCAAACTGGTGTGCGGAGTCGGCCATTCAGCTAGCTCAGTCTGGTCTCAGGCTCGGCTGAACTGTATCCAGTCCGGTTCGGCCATCGAGCCAGCCCAGCCTAACTTGGGAATATACTTGCAAAGGGGAATCTGGCTAAGATAAACACATAAACAGTGGTTTATGTATGATAGAAACTATGGATACGGGAACTGGGTAAAGCATCCACACTTTCTATAGACACCAAAACAGGGCTAAGATGACTTTTCAATGTATAGTAAGCAGTGTTACCTCTAACACGGATTCCCAGCTGTTGTTGACTACAACTCCCATAATCCCCAGGCAAAAGCCATTGCAGCTGGGAATTCTGGGAGTTGTAGTCAGCAACATCTGGGAATCCCTGTTAGAGGGAACACTGATAGTAAGTATGCCAGCATATCCATTCCAATTGACAGGGTTAGCAATATAACCGAAGACCCTTCCTTAATCAAAGCAAGGATCCTTGGTTTGGGGATTCTAGGAAGCTTCACAAGGAAGGCAAAAAGGCAACAGCCTTTACCTACTGTTAGCCTCAAGCAACTGAAAAATCGGAAGTTGCCTTATTGTGAGACAGACCACTGGTCCATCTAGCTCAGTACTGTCTACACTGGCTGGCAGTGCCTACCAGGAGATCCCAGGGATTGAACCTGGGACCTTCTGCATGCAAAGCATATGATCTATCACTCAGCTATAGCCCCATCCCCTATAGAGTTAAGCTTAACTTGCAGAGTTGAAAAAAGAGCTTGCCAGAATAGAAAACAAAGCAAACATTTCTGAAACACGTAAAATAAGCAAAAATACAAATAAAAATACTGATTTTCTTTTCGGCAAGGCTAGCTGCAAATATGACCAGATTATTTCCTCTGTTTTGTTCTGTACCATGCACCAGACTCCCAGCCCATTAAAAGGAGGAAGGGGGAAAGAAGAGGAGTAAAGAAAGGAATGAAAGCAAGAGTCAAGGCAAGCTCATGGGAAACTGGAACAAAATCCTTAGCATTCTTTGCCAGTAGCAGCAAGTAGAAGCCTGGATTGCTAGCGGTTGCTCATTAAGATGGGATAATGGAAGAATTAGTTGGAAGAAATGCAATTGGAGAGCAGCAGAGGATAGTGTATATATTAAAGCCCAGAGAATACTCATTGTCATTCTCAAGGGGATGTACATTCCCATTCTGATGCCATGTATTAAAAAACAAAAATTGCATTGATGTTCAGGGTAGATTGTAGGCTTCCTTGTAATAGAGCTAGGGGTGGGAAGGGCAAGCACATGAGATTTAGAAGTCTCATCTGTCCTGGCTGCAGTGCACATAGGCATGAATGTATGCCCGCTCACATTGGCCAGATCCTTCATTGGTGCAAAATATATTTCATGCCAGAGACCCAGTGCTGATTCACACAGGCTGATGATCTGGACTCCCCCGCCCCTTCCTCCCCGCAACTTCATTGTTATTCCCAGTGCTGCTCTGGATGGACCTCAAGCATTAATGAGAAGAAACATTTGGCTCTCGCTTCATTTGGAAGTGATTTATTATGGGTCGGCAGTGTCCATCAGTGACCTTTTTCTCTCCCTTCCAATCAACCCTAAATGCTCATCAGTGATAATTGGCTAATCTATGAGGTTAAGTTATCAGTAGTCTTGGTAGCACTGTATCTTTATTGGTAAATGTCAGTTTCACTACACAAATGTGTGAAGAGCATATTGGACCTAACGTACTGTTAAGTTAACTGGCAGGTGGTTACGCATTGGGCTAGTACTCACTGAAGTAACAAATCTGTCTCTGGACTGTACCAGATCAGATTGCTGGTACTCATGCACCTGAATATTCCTCCATACAAAAATATTTCATCCACATTGAAAAACAGTTGTCAGGGGAAAGAGTTCTAGCTTAGTTTGCCCCCTAATGTATTTGTTTTCCAGGTGTAAGATTTTGGGTTTTTTTTAAACACAGTTGTATAACACTCCTTACCTGGGATCTGAAATGTCCCATCCCATGAACAAGAAGAGCCCTTAAGGTCGTCAAAGCAAGTTTCAGCACCACAGACAGCTCCATGAGACAAGTTGCTCCAACAGCAGTCAGAGGTAGACTGTGTTCTCAAATACCTCTGATCTCAGGCTACCCCCTCCTAAGTTCTGCCTCTCTGCCTTGAGAGTAGAAGCCTTAAAGAGGCCGTCTTCTGGCACGCTTCCTCTTCTTTATCTGATCCAGCCTAGCTTGCTGGTGGCACTGGTTTGCAGATTTCATGGTGTACAGCAGAGTGGGAGGGGCTGGCTCTTTAGGGCCTCTGATTTTGAGAGTGCTGGTGCAGGGGGTGCTTCTCCAACTCTCAGGTTCTGGCCTCGTGTCAGGTTCTAGGACTGGGTTCAGTGCTGGTCCTGCCCCCTAATGGTCAGACTCAGATTCACTCCTTAGGGGACATGACAGGCACAACCCAGACACAGCTTAATCGCTTCACTGAAGGCCAAAATAGATATGATGCACAAAATTCATAACTGGATATCCCAAATGTTTCCTCTTTTACTTTAAAGCAGCCACAGGGATCCCAACAATCCACAGAACAGTGGTATTGGAGGAAGGGTATTTAATATTTTCCCTTCAAATAGTTTCCCCAGTCTAATCTCACCACCACCTGCATCTCAAATACTGCTAGGCAAAAATAGCATGTCTGTATTCTTTAACTAGCAGGCCTTTTAAAGTAACTTTGGAGGGACTGAATTCGGGGAATGGCATGGGGAGATGTGAAGTCCTCCATCCACATGATAAGAACTGGAACACCTGTGGTTGCTTTAAAATTAAAAGTCAGTCATGGATTTCTCAAACAGACAGTGAAGCTCTTCACACAATCTGTGTGAAGAGCTTTGGGCAGGTCTGCAGGGAGAGCGGGTTTTCCCCAACCTCCCCACAGATGATCTCTTACCTTTCCCTGGGTGGGCGGATCATATTGCTGGATTTGTAAGTCTCTGCAATGGCATAAGAACATAAGAACAGCCCTGCTAGATCTGGCCCAAGGCCCATCCGGTCGAGCATCCTGTTTCACACAGTGGCCCACCAGATGCCACTGGGAGCCTACAGGCAGTTTTACTGGCTTGTTATGGAGTATGAAATCCTATAGATGCAGCCACTAGAATGCTGCAGTTGTCAAGGAAGCACACAGTGCTGTCAAGTTATTTTCCTGGCTAATTTCTCTCCATCCCAATGTCCCTCCTGTTTGTTTGGACTGCCTGTATATCAAACCAAATGATGACAGGTGCGGTTTTATGTCTCTGTTTGACTTTTACAGGCATCGTAAACAGCCCAGCTGGCAGTTGACTAGGAGGAGCTACCACTGAAAGATGCAGGAAGACAAATAAGATGAAGCTGTGCTTGGAACAAAAACACCATGGCTTGTTCACACATGCGCACGTGCACATCAGGGTTGGATTGTGATGTACGGAGGCCCTAAGCTATGCCAAGCTTAAAAGGCCGCATAGCCTTTTTAGAGATTCCCATTTAGAGATTCCAGGATGACAGGATGTGCTGAAGAAAAGCATGTCAAAAAAACCCAAGATTGGATCAACTGATCTCAGGATCACAGAATCCCAGAATCAAACTGATTCTGATTGCCAAGAAATGTAGGGACAACAAAAGGAAGTACTTTTCACACAATGCATTATTAACCTATAGATTTCTCTGCCACAAGATGTGATGACAGCTACCAGCCTGATGGCTTTAAGAAGTGCTTAGATAAATCCATGGAGGACATCTATCAATGGCTACTAGTCTGAGGGCAATAGGCCACCTCCAGCCTCAGAGGCAAGATGCCTCTCAATACCAGTTGCAGGGGAGCAACAGCAAGAGAGAGGCCATGTACCTTCAGCTCTTGCCTGTGGGCTTCCCGCAGGCATCTGATGGGCCACTGTGTGAAACAGGAGGCTGGACTAGATAGGCCTTGGGCCTGATCCAGCTGCGCTGTTCTTATGTTATTTAAACTGATCATCAATCAAATTTCTGATCCAAGATCAGACTTTCGGAAAAAAACTAGGTCCGTCTAATGAAATTTCAATATGACTTGCAGTTATTTATGCATAGATTTAAACTCAATGTGATAAATAATTGTGTAACCATATAAATATATTTGTAAAATAGCCCACAGTCTGCAAACACATTAATGACTTATGTAGCTGTGGGTAGTCTCTTCCTAGCTCTGTGAGGTCTCATGACCCAATACCCTGACCTTCCTAGCATGGGCTGATCTGGTGCTTGGGGCCAGCAACACCCACATCTCCCTGTGCACTTCTATGCACTAAGGTTCTAAGCCAAAGTGGCATGTTGTCCAGCTCCAGACGTATCCCCTGGCTAGCTGGTGAAAATGCTCCTCCTGCAAATGAGACAGCACATCTGCAATATCATTCTGCAACCCCGGAACAGAATATTATGCTGCAGACAATGCAAAACAAATACCCTAACCAGATCCATGACCCTCAGTAATTTGAAAGTCTGGGTATTAAAAACATGTACAGCATCACACCAGGAGTGAGCAGTGGAATCCTTAAAGAATTCCACTCAAATGTGAACTGCAACTATGATGCAGAAATATTCCAAGAAGGTGAGGTCCCTCATAAGATCCCAATTGCTCTACCCAATCAACAGGCCAGACCACTGCACACCAGTAGCCCCTGAAATAAATTCCAAAGCCTGTTCTCCCAGCAGCATCAGAGTACACCTCCCAAGAATGCGCTCATCATGCCGAAAAGAAACCCCATTGTACGCATCAAAAAAGGAAGCCCAGATTTCAAGATCAGCCCTCATGTGGGCAGGCACCCATAGCCTGTGATGAAGTGCCTTCAAACCAGACTATGTCAAAAAGATGCCAGAGGAATGCCCTGCCAGGTACAACAGACTTGCAAGCAAAATTCAGATGCCCGAGCGGAGCCTGTAACTTCTTGAGGGTAACCTTCACAACTGCAGCTTCTCCTTGAGAGCCACCAGTTTATCAGCTGGCAGCCTGGAACAATCTGCTACAGTTTGCAGTTCTATACCCCCAAAAGTGAGTGATCTTGTCCCTCACAAGGGGCACCCCAAGTCCCAGCACAGCCCTATAAACATGCGCAACAAATGTTCACACGTGTCTGAGCCACCCATGCCCACAAAAAGGAAATTGTCTAAAAAATGGGCAGTAGTGCCCACCCCTGCCCTGTGCTGAACAGCCCCTCTAACATGGCACTGAACATTTCAAAGGCAGCACACGATATAGAGCACTGCATTGGTAAAACAGTGTAATATGAGCCTCCAAAAGCAAAACCTAAGAGACAAATATCAAGGGGATGCACAGGTAATAACTGAAAGGTAGACTCTATATCACATTTCACTAGCAATGCCGCAGGCCCACATGAGTACTTCTTTTATTACATACTTGCTGGGTGACTCTGGGCCAGTCACTTCTCTCTCAGCCTAACCTACTTCACAGGGTTCTTGTGAGGAGAAACTTAAGTATGTAGTACACCGCTCTGGGCTCCTTGGCGGAAGAGCGGGATATAAAATGTAAAAACAAACAAACAAACAAAACCCTTCTATTCTAAAGTTGCGGCTAAATCTCTGTGCAATTCCTGCAGTGTTCCAGCAAATGCATTTCACCTCATATAGACTGAAACAGGTGCTCAGAAAATGAAACTTGGTGTCAAGCATATCTATGTGGTTATGCATTACTGCCGCACAAAGACCGGAGCTAGGGATGTGCAAGCCGGCTGTGAGACTGGTTTGGTTCGAATCCAGACCTGATTCAAATCGACCTGAACCAGTCTGCACTTGTGCTCGTTCAAACGAGGTCCGGTCCAATTTGAACCGGGCCGAACCAGTTTGCGGGCTGGCTCAGGGGGTATTCCCTTTACTTTACAAGTAAAGGGCATTCCCTTTCTCTAGAGTAAATGCAGGGGGGGTGAGAGAAAAGGTACTTTTTACCTTTAAAATACAGGCAGTGTCCACAGTGGTGACTGCAGCAGTGGCAGAGACAACAGAGGTGGCGGTGGGGGGCTCCTCCAATATTCCCCACCGCCTCCCAAATGCCAGATGGACCAATGGTTTGACCTGTTATAAGACAGCTGCCTATGTTCCTATGTTTCCTAATCCCATTACAGCCAATCAATTTTAATCCAAATACATCAACTTAATCTGGTCATAGCTGTGGTTGTATATCAGGCTGGAAGATCAATTTAAATATGAGCACTTCAGATTTACTCACTTGTGGTTCAGACTGTCTGTCTTCTTTATAAATTGTGTTAAGAATAAATTTACTGCTGGGACATGTGACATGTTACAAGCAAACCAAGTGATCTCTTTTCCCCCTTTCTTTCTTGCTGTTTACCCAGCAGGAATCATCCCGTTCACAAATGAAATGCACCTCTGTGTAAGCACATTATGAATTATGAAGTGTCATGATAGCTGTTGTGTAAAAGAGAGAAACAGCTGTTGTGTGGAAAAAGGAAGCCATTCAAACCCCAGAGGGTTTTGCATGCTCATTATTAAAAAGTGGCTCACCCCTTCCAGTTCTCTGGAATGCCAGCTCTCTCTCTCTCTCTCTCTCTCTCTCTCTTTTTAAAGTGACAATTAGTCATTTCAGAAAGTGACAATGAGACATGACAGACAAGGAAGCTTAATTTGAATTTCAGTGCCACATCTGAGAAAGGATGGGAAGACTGTTGGAAGGATGGATCTGTCAGTTAAGCAGCCCCATCTTTTGGCTGGGAAACACCCCCCACCAATCACGACTGCTGCTGCTGCATTTTGCTCAGCAGAGCCTCGGAATCCCAAAATTCAAATGCAACACACCAATCTGACTTTCATGGCGAAGACCATCTGGTGTTCTTTTGTATTCGGTAAATGAAACTATTTATTTTAATCTAGCACTTTCTTAAACACAATCTCTAATTATCTGCCAGGCTTCAGATCAAGAAATGGAGCTCCCAGGATGCATTGCATTTAACATCCCTATTGTAAATAAACAAAGGCTCCTGAGCCCACTTTAATAACCTTTCCTCCTTTCCAGCCTCAGGAAGGGGGTAGGGAGGAAGAGTGTCGGATTGCTTTGCTTTTGACATGAACTCTGAAATAAGGATAGTCTCCTGGTGTGAAATAAGTTGAAGACATTGGAAGGGGGTTGTTTCAAGGGTCTCTGGTGCTTCTTTCTTGAAACCTAAGTGAATACAGCAGGGGGGCACACATACAAGGTAGCATTTTAATAGCCATCTCATTGACAGAACTCTGCTAAACAACCTTTTCCTACTTTTACAACTTTCTCCACCACCATCACCTGAGACCCAGTTCAACTATTGCACTGTGGAGCACACACACACCACCACCACCTAGCCCTGTCCCACAGAACACCAGAAAGATTGGCAAGACAGGAACTATGCCTGATAGGCAAATAACATGGTTACTTCCCACACAAGTGATTGCTCACCTGTTACCTATGCCAATGTATTTTTGATGCCAAGTGAACATGCCTCATTATCCCAGGATTTTAATATCTAATGAGATTTAAATTAAGATTTGCTGCTCTTATTATACTGTTCTTTAAAAAAAAGCTGTGTTTTGAGAGTGTTATTGCTTTTACTTTTAATTGAGTTATAAACCTTCCTAGTCATTTTCATTGAAGGGTGGTATATTAATCAGGTAACAGCTAAACAATATGCATGATTCCTCTTTCACATTACCAGTCTGGCATAGGATCAGACCATGCAGAAGTAGTATGCAAGCCCAAGGTTTTATTTGACAGCTCACCACATGTAGAGGTAGTCTACATGCTCAGTGTATTGTCAAGTGGACTATAATCAACCTGTGTTCTTCCCACAGGGATTCCATTCTGAATGAGTTACACTCCAGAGATGGTAGGGGGTCACATGGTCAATAAAGGCAATGCATGAACATGGGTATTCTGCTCTAGGCAGAGATTCACGAGTGAAACAGACCTTGGACAGCTCTAAGGAAAAGGGGTTCCTCAGGACCTTCGACAGCACCAAGCTGGAGGGCAAGTGAGCTGGAGACCAAAAGGTAAGAGGTATGTTGCTCCAGCAACATTAGAAGTGACTGTATGTTGACACAGCAACATAAGAAATGGCGGCCAGTTTTTATAGCTGCTGCCCAAGCAGAGTGGATTGACCCTATTCCTTCCTTGAGCAAAGCTCTGTAAAAAGGCCTTGCCTGATTTTTCTAAGCACTGGCTCCAGCAGCACTGGGGGACCTCTACGGGGTTAGCAGGTCCTAGAGAACTTATCTGAGTCAGAGGGACAAGACAGGCCATAAGACAGGTTGTGGTGAAGGTGCTGGCTCAGATTTCCCTGCTTCTTTCGGTGTGGAGGTCCTGGTCATGCAGGGGCACCTGGGTCTGGGCCATAGAATCTTCCAACCCTTCCTCTTCCTCTATTCTTTCAATATATTTTCTGACTTGGAAAATTAATAAGTAAGTAAGTAAGTAGGTAGGTAGGTAAGCAAGGTAGGTCCCAGGTTCAATCCCCGACATCCCCAAGTAGGTCATCTGAAACTTTGGACAGCTCTGTAGTACTGGGGGAGATGGAACAATGGTCTGTCTTGATAAAAGGCAGTTTCCTATGTAAGGCAGTACACATGGTGGCTTACATACTGCCAGTGAGCTGTGCATCCAAGAGGGATATGGGCTCACTGCTTTCACAGCACTGACAACACTGAGTCATCAGCACTTCTAGCTACAGTGGGGGATGCTCCACAGGGGAATCTCCATGGAAATGATGCTGTGCATCATCACTGCATCCCCTTAGTCCCATGGGGAATGATGGGTGTAGGGCATGGAAAGCTGGTCTTGTGGTAGAAAGCATTAATTGTTCCCTTAGCTAGACAGGACTCACCTTGGTTTGCATTTGGATGGGTGATTACATGTGAGCTCTGTCTGCGCCAATATATTCCCTGTGGTGCTGTAGCTCTGTGGTAGAGCATCTGATCTGCATGCAGAAGTTTCCAGGTTGAATCCATGGTAGCATCTCCAGGTGGGACTGGGAAAGACTCTTGCTTGAAAGAAGTTGCTGACAGTCACAGCAGACCAGGCCTGCTCAATTTAGCCCCCCCCCCAGCTGTTTTTGAACTACAACTCCCATAATCCCCAGTCACTGTGGCCAATAGCCAGGGATTATTGTAGCCAGGAATTGTAGGTCAACATCTGCAGGAGGGCCAAAGTTGAGCAGCCCTACTGTAGACAATACTGAGCTAGGTAGACCAATGGTCTGACTCAGTCTCAGGCAGCTTCCTGTTTTCCTGCTAGGCCATTTTATGTCCGTGTATATTTATACACAAGAATACCCTATTTGCACTGACCGTCCCACACAAAAAGAGGTGAGGCAAATTGTAGGTGGGGCATACTTGTGTAGGGATGTTGAGTCTGGACCTCAGTACATACAAAATGTTGTATAAATGTTGTTGTGACCCACGGGGATGAGATGTGCCAATTCTGGGCTAAGGTTTCACCCAAGAAAACAAGGCTAGGTCAGCAAGCAGAGTCATGACCCAAGGGATGAATATAAGTCCAGGTCAGCCAGCCCCTGTCTAAGGTCAGGGACTCAGATCTACACAGGAGTTGGCCAGGGACAGCGAGCTAAGCTCAGAGCTAGAGAGCCAGGTCTAGAAAGTGAAGCCAAGCTAGAAAGTGAAGGCAGTGAAGCCAGGGTCAGCGAGCTAAGTTCGGAGCCAGAGTTAGATCTACCTCCCTTTCCTCCATGGAAAAGTAAGAAGGAGCTAGGAAGGGACTGGGAAGGGAGTGGGTGGTAAGAGTGAGCAAGTCAGATTGATTCTCCACCATCCACTTCTCTGGGTCATGTCTGCACATCTGATTGATACACCAGCAGCTTTGACAGCAGCAAAAAAGGGGATGAGTATCTAGCCTTGGTATCAAATCCATACCCCCATTTATAATATTTTTCCTATGTGCAAATAGGTTCCAAGTTCAGTCATTTCAACTTAAGGCACAGTTTTCAGGAGTCAATTCATAAGTCTGAAGACTTCCTGCACATATGTTTTTTGTTTATGGATGGGGCTTTGGAGCAGACGCAGAGCCCTCTAGGAAGTAAATCCAGCACAGGGCTTATATTGAACTCTCAAGCCCTGTCCACCTAAAGAGTCAGAAAGATGATGAAAATGACTAATTTTCAGCTGATCTATCTGCAGGAGCTAAAAATCAATGATTTTGATTACAGAAAGAAAACTTTGCAGGAATAACAATCAGGGAGAGATGAATAAACAATTTCAGTTTAATTTGCCTCCCTCCCTTATCACCTCCAGCCTATCTGAGACCTGTCTTATGTTAAGTATGAGGAACTGGCAGCTCAGGATAACACACTGTGAGTCAGGAGAAGTTCCATAGTATAATAGCCTCCCATTTCTGGTTATTCTTCTGAACTCTTTGGGGATAACGAGGGATGTGGAAATTGATTCAAACTTGAATCAATTTGACTTAAATCTGGGTGATTTGAGAGATTCAAATTCAAATTGAATCACCCTTTAAAAGGGCAATTTGATTCGGATTCAAAACAAATTTTTGAAATTCAATTTGTATTCAATTCGAGATCCATTTGGCACCTTTTAAAAACAATTCAAGCCCCCTGATCTATTTTTAAAGGCTCCAAAACAGAGTCAATCAATTAGAATTTGAATTGAATTTTTGGAATTCAATTCAAATTTGAAATGAATTGAAAAATGAATTCATTTTGTGCACATCTCTAGGGATAACTACTGATTCATATCCCTTGTTGTCTCTGCTTTGCTGTTACAACCAAAATTTAAATTGACATTACCCCCACAATGAAATGATCAAGCTGTCCCTGCATTAGGAGCTCACAAAAACCTTGGGACATCATGAAAAACTGCAAATAAGAGGAGACAGGAGTTATTGGTGTTTCATAGGAACATAGGAAGCTGCCTTATACCAAAGCTGGCCATGGGTACATCTAGCTCATACTGTTTACTCCAGAAGTGCAAAACTGAAATCCCCCAGTGGGCTGGAGCAACCATAGCTTGGTGTGTAGGAATCTTCAAGCAATGGATGAAGTTTCTGCGCAATATTACTTAAAATTATTAACAATGTTTTTGCTGGTCAGAGTCTGAAATAAAGTTTGATGTTGATATTAACAATCTCTCTCTATAATTCTCTAAGACGTACCAACTGCTAATCCTATGTGTGGCAACTCTTGTAAGAGTTTGCGAGTGAGCTGCCAGGAGGGGGAGAGGAAAGCAGCAGCAGGCAGACGTGTGGGTGGAGGGGGGAAAGCAAATGGGGTGGGAGATGGGGAAGAAAATGGTGGTGGCAGCTGGGGGGAGGAAACGGTGGAAGCAGGGGGGAAGAAAACGGCAGCGGGGGGAGAAAACAACTGCGGCAGTGGGGAGGAAACGGCAGCGGGGGGGAAACAGCAGCGGGGGGAGAAAACAACTGCGGCAGTGGGGAGGAAGCAGCAGCAGCGGCCGGAGGGGCTGAGAACGGAGGAAAGCAGAAAGGGAGGGGGAAGGAGGGAGGAAGGAGAGGGGAGAACTAGAGGCATAGATGCTCTGTGCCCAGGACAGCTAGTATTAATGGAAGTAGCTATTAGCTACTTGTGGATCTTCCCCCCTCATCAAGGGACCCGCCATTATAACCAAGGATAGTGGCCAGAAAATAGGCCCTATCCCTGATCAGTCAGTGAGGACACCTGGAGTGCATGCCAGCCCCAAACAAATGCCAAGACCTCTTTTCTTCCTAACTCACTGTTGCTTTCAGGTTGCAACCCTAGGCATGCTTACTTGGGAGTAAGCCTTGCTGGGTATACCATGGGACATATTCCTGAGTAAAGATGCATAGGATGATGTAATGCAGTTTCCAGAGATGACAAAGGATGGCTCCTCTCAGAGAAGAGGGAACTAACAACAAGACTGATCTTCTGCTTTTCTGGGGTACACTTTGCCTGTGCCCTGCTGCTGCTGCTGCTGCTATTGTTCCAACCCACTCCATCCATTGCTGAAGCTACTGCTTCAGAGGTGGCAACCGGTTCACTTGCTTGTCAGTCCATTGTGACCACATGCATCTTGTCAGGTATCAAGCGCCCAACTGAATTGCATTGCTGCTCCTTATCAGTGGGACAAGTGGCTGCAGGAGCAAGAGGTGGCCATCCACCATGACCTGGTCAGGAGGTGTGACATGCAGGCGTGCAAACTCTCCAATTCGGAGTGGAAGCTCATCTCTAAGTCCATCTCGGCACTCAAGCCCTTCCTGTTTGCCAATGAAGAGTTTGAGTGGTGAGGCAATACCTCTGAGCCAGACTCGGTCCAATCCCTTTCTCTTTGAGAGGGGCAAACTCCAGACCATGAGGGAAGGCAAAGCCCTGGCAGGTCAGCTGAGGAACGGGGTGGTAGAGAGGCTATGCAAGAAGTTGGGTTGCTCAGAAGACCATGTCTTGGCTTGCCTATGTGACCCAACAATGAAGGGTAATGCTGTCACCTTTGACCAGCTGCCTGGGTGGAGGGACCTCCTGGTTCCACAGGTTAGAGAGGTGGAGGAGAGAAGGCTTTATAGGAACTAGGAGGAGAGAGCTGGTGCACCTACTGCTAGTGCATGCCCAGCCGTAGTGGTAGGTCCCCACCTCCTCTTCCAATCTCCCCCTGCTGGGCTACCCTGAGCCCTAAGTGGAGGGTGAGTTATTTAATTAATTTATTTATTATTTCTCTATGTAAACCGCTTCAGAAAAACTTAGTTGAAAAGCGGTATATACATTTTTTGTTGTTATTCGTGGTCACCCGGACCCACCTGCAACACCACTTCAGAGCATACCTCGCCCTCACCCTGGCCAAACCAGCTGTGTCACAGTCTGCTGACACAAGTAGACATGCAGACACGCATGCATGCTCCCAATTGGCACTGCTCATGATGCTGATGTTTCCCCTTCTATTTGTATAAGCTGGTTTGAAACAGGAGTGAAAAGCAAGGCACATTTTTAAAATAAACAAAGAAACTGGACAAAGGGATGCTTACAGAGGCATGGCTTTTTTTGTCACAGGAGGTAACAGCTAGAGATGTGCACAAAACAGGATTGTGTGGTTTGGTTTGAGTTAGAACCAGGCTTGAACCATGTCCCTTGGTTCAAGTTCCGGTTCAGTCAAACCAGTGCTTAGTTCGGTTCGAGCTTGAACTATGCTCAAACTGGTTCTAAAAGGTTCTGCCATAGCAAATAATGGGGATTCAAACTAGCCCATAATTCCCCATGGGTAGTGCCTAGAGACACCAAAACTGGTTGGGTGTTAGGGCCCCGTGGGTTTTCGTGGCCCTAGGCACTACCCATGTGGAATTATGGGCCACTTCATATCCCCATTATTCATTATGGTAGAAACTAAAGCAAAAATACCAAACAAAAGCCCAAAATCTATACAATGACATTGCCAAAAACAGGAAGGAGTCAGAAATTCCTAGAAAACCATCCTATTGCCCTACTGCCTTGCAGGTTGGGTGGTAGGCAGCACCAATGGTGCTCTGCCATCCAACCCACTTTGGTAAACTGCTTTGAGAGGTTTTGCTGGAAAGTGATATATAAATAATAGCTGGGCCGAGCCCAACACATTTGTGCCTCTAGTTTTGCCTGCCTGCCGCTGACGCCATATTCTCCCCCCGCACCCCACCATCATTGCCATCCCTGCATTTGGCCGGGCAGGCAGGCCGGAGAGGGCGGTTGCGTTATCCTCTCTGCCGCCTACTCAGCTGATCATTGCATTCGGCCGGGCAGGCAGGCTGCGCTACCCTCCCTGCTGCTGCTCGACTGTTCTCCTGGCTAGCAGTTTCTTTCCCCCCACCCGCCCGTCCCTATCGCTATCCGGCAGCTGCTCGCGGACTCTCATGAGAGCTGCCACACATGGGATTAGCGCCAGGTACGCCTAAGAGAAATATATAGAGAGGTCCATAGTAGTAGCAGGATACGTACTTTTATTTTCTGCTTTTAACATGGTGATTCTCACCTATGACCCCCTCCCATATGCTGTGAATTTAGTTTGTATCTGACTGTCAGCACATGAGTTTCGAAGGCGTTTTCTTTACACTTTGAGTGGCTGCCATCTTGAAACAACATAGCAGATTGGCAAAGAATATCCTTGCTGAGGTCCCAGTTACGTGTAAATAAGGTAAATGCCAGCAACAACCACTGAACGGATGCTGTGCTGGGATTGAATAGGGACAGTTACTATCCCCCTGGTCAAAGGCCATTGCAGTGGGGGATGATGGGAGGTGGATCATCCCAACAACTTCCGGGAACCCAAATTTGAGAAACCCTGATATACGAGCATCACCATTTTAAAAGGTGCCCCTTTGCTATCATGTACCAGTTCGGAAGTGCTACAGTGCACCATGGTCCAGTGTATGAGGCTGAAGCTGCACACAGGGTGTATTCCAGCCCTTTGCACCTCTCCTCCCATTGGTGCAATTATTCTGTTCTAGAAGAAGCAAATTGCTGATTTTAATTGCCTCTCTCTGCTTCGAGGTGTGCTTGAAGCACTAACTGAATAAGATTCCCGTCTAGGAAACATTTCACTGTAACTGCTGTTCTTGCATTAAAGCGGGGTGGGGGGAGAAAAAGAAAAGAATAACAAACCATAGAACAGGGAGTGCTTCCAACAATCTGCTCTTTCGGTACCCAGGAAAATTATAACTACCAATATGGAAAGCCATCTGGCTGGTTTCCAGGTGTTTTGTGTGGCACGAAACCCACGAGGTATCTTATCTGTTGGGCGTCTTTGCTAAAGTGCAGCCTTATATAATGTAGAATCCAGGCTGGTGGAAATCAGGGTTTCCTCCTATCAGCAAATGTCAGGCTGAATGCCACCTATGCCAGCCAATGTTATTGATGCGCTTCATTCACAAGCTGCTAGCGTGCTTTCCCCCCACTCTTTCATTCCTTTTTTTAATACTCTGAATTGTAAATGAAGAGTGAAGCGAAATGTTCCTTCTGTGCCGGATCAAAAAGGGTGAAATGTAATTTAAAACTCTTGAATGTTTATGCAGCTCTTGTAGGCAGAAGCTGGTGCCTTCCGCTTCAGATACCGTCTAATTCTGCGTCTAGGAAACTAAACGTTTGCATTCCGGATCCCTGCAAACTTGGATTAATCTGCTGGATTGATTGAGTGGATTCTGTTTGCAGGAGAGTAAAACTGAAGCAAACCTCCAAATCAGGGGAGCTGAAAAAGTGGAATCTCTTTGCTTGAATAGTTGTGTCCATTTCAAGTTGGGTTCAACCCTCTTTGGATTGGCCCTGACACATAAAGAGTGTGTGTGTGTTCTATTTAACAAAATGTATATATCACTCAAAACTTATGTCTTACGTCTCTGGGCAGTTTGCAATAAAACCAGTACAAATTAAAACAGAATTAAAACTTTAAAACAATTTGCAATTTAACACAATGTTAAAACTGTTAAAAACAATTAAAAACTGTAAATCAACTTAAAAGTCTGGGTGAACAAAAGTGTCTTAACTGACTTCTAAACAGTTGTCATAGATGGGAGGCTCCGGGATAGGCCTCTCAAAGGTACATTCCAAAGCCTTGGGGCACCTATGGAGAAGGCCTGTCCCTGAGTTTGCTACCAAATGCTTGTAACTAAACGAGCCTGTGACAACTGTAGACAAACCTCTCCAGATGATCTCAAAGGGAGGTGGGGGTCATGGTGAAAGAGACATTCTCTTAAATAACCCAGGCCTAAGTTGTTTAGGGCTTTATAGGTTATAACCAGCAATATGTAGTTTGACAAATAAATAAATAAATAAATAAATAAATAAATAAATAAATTCTGTGCCAACTGCACTTTCTGGACTATGTACAAAGGCAGCCACACATAGACTGCACTGCAGTTGTCAAATCCGGAGGTTACCATGTTTGTACCACTGTTCTGAGGTTATTTATCTCGAGATAAATGGCATATCAGCCAAAGCTGATAAAAAGCACCTCTGGCCACTGCCTCAAACTGGGACACCAGGGAGAGGCTAGGATACACAAGCACCCCCAGACAGTGTATCTGTTCCTTCTGGGGAAGTTTGACCCTGCTTCCCCATCCAGAACCAACAGATCAAAATCATCTCCTGAATTCCGAGCCCACACAATAAGTATCTCTATCTTATCTGGATTAAGTTTGTTATCTCTCATCCAGCCCATCACTGCCTCCAGGCAAATATTTAGGGAGGTTATGCCACCGAGAGATCTGAAAGGATCGATAGAGTCTCACTTCCTCTGACAATTCCAAAACGGAGATCATCCATTGGCCAACCAAGGCGGTCTGCACCCAAAATGGCCAGTTTGACCAGTTTGACCCAAAATGGACGACCATGGCGCACCTGAAAACCAGTTTGAAATGGGTCTAGATTCCTCCAAGATTGCCTGGAGCTGGAAGGCCACCACCCTCTCAACTGCGTTGCCCAACCACGGAAGGTTGGAGACAGGCCTATAGTTTATATCTGAGGGATCCAATGCAGGCTTCTTCAAAAGAGGCCTAATAATTGCATCCTTGAAACAATTATTAGGCCTCCCTCAGAGAAGCATTTATAACCTCTACCAATTTATAACCTCTATGACAACCCACCACCCCACCCCACCAACCATCTGATAGTATGCGCCAAGTTGGACAAGGGTCAAGAGAACAGGTGTCAGGCCACACTATTCCAATCAGCTTGTCCACATCCTCAGGAGTCTCAGACTGAAACTGATCCAGATAACCACATAAGAGGTCACTGAACACCTCCGCATCAGACACTGCAATAATTGGGTTTCTGAATCTAAGTCAGCCCAGATAACAAGAGTTTTTATCCACAAAGAACATTAAAAACATCACAGCAGGTAATTGATGGTTCCAAGTTCTGATTCAAGGGAGGAGGGGCACGCACTAGCCTTCTCACATCCCTGAACAACTCCACCTAGTGTGAGTTTGCCAATGCAATACGGGCAGAAAAAGAGTCACTTCTTTGTCACACGTATTGCCTGAGCATAGGTCTTCAAATGCACTTTATGTTGTAACCTCTCAGATTTGAGTCGAATCCACTTGCGATCCAGTTGTCTACCTGGCCACTTCAGCCCCTGTAGATCTTCTGTATATCAAGGGGCCAATTTCGAAGTGCATCGGAGAGGATGCATTGGAGCAATCATATCTACTGCTCTGGTGAGTTTACTGTTTTAATTCTCCACCAAGGCATCAACAGTATCATGAGCAGAGCCATCACTAAGTCCTACCAAGGCTTCTTGGAATCCTATTGGATCCAATAACCTTCTCAGGCAGATCATCTTAATAGGCTCCTCACCCCTGAGGAGGTGAGATGTGATTGTGAGTCCAACCTCAACCAGATGGAGTCCCCACCCATGGAACACCACCCTGATCAGAATGAAAGAACAGATCAAGTGTGTGACCAGCAACATGTGGGAGCAAGTGGATGTTAGGGTGTTTATTTTGATGTAGCTTTTTGGGATGACTATTCACGTATACATTAGTTCTGGCTGTTATATAATCCCAACCCCTGATCTTCATAACATTGCGTGCATTAAAATTAAGCACAAGTTGTATTAGCAAAGCTGACACAGAGGAGTCACTAGAGGAAAATTCTGCTCAATTTCTGGAGAGAATATAACTTATTGAGAGACTAAACAGAAAATATAACTTATTGAGTCCAGGGAGTGATTGGCACAGCTGTGGGCCCAAATGTTCCTTCTGATTGGAAGGTCATAGCTTTTTGCTTCCACCCCACCTTATAGTGGTCTTATGCATCATAAGTGGCTTATCATGCTGAAAAACGGAACACACCTTGAACACAAAGGAGTGTGTTCAACACACACTTTGAACACAAAGGAGTGTGTATGGTAGAACTCAACACAAAAAACAACCCCAGGGCCCCCATTCCCCATCTCCCTAGTCCTGATAAGACACAGGCAACTTATCACAGTGGAACACTGAACACCCAACCACAAGGGAGCATGTATGCTAGAACTCAACAACAACCCTGTGATGTGGGCTGTCTTATAATTTTCTACAATGGTTCTACAAGTTCAAAGAAAATCCAGACTTAAATCCAATGCTGTAATCAGTCAAAGTTCAGCTTTATCAAATATAAATATTTCTACAAAAGCTCCTTTTATATTGTGCCTCATCTTTCCACTTCAAGATTGCACTAAAATTGGTTAAACAAAAATGTGAGTATGCTGTTCTTAAAATTTGGAAAAACCAACATGTTTGAAATAGTAATGCCCCTTCAGGTACTCTAAATTGTATCTCCCTGGTTACAAATGTTCATCCTTTCAAATAGTTCTTCTTCTGAAGAAGCGTACATTGGATCCTTCAGACTTAAGCAACTATAGGCCTGTTTCCAACGTTCCATGGCTGGGCAAGGTAATTGAGAGGGCGGTGGCCTCCCACCTTCGGGCAGTCTTGGAGGAAACTGATTAACTACACTCATTTCAAACTGACTTTCGGGTGGGCCATGGGATGGAGACTGCTTAGTCGGCCTCATGGATGATCTCCATTTGGGAATGTTCAGGGTGAGTGTGACTCGGTTGGTCCTTGTGGATCTCTTGGCAGCATAACCTCCCTAAATACCTGCCTGGAGGTGGTGATGGGCTGGATGAGGGATAACAAATGGAGACTGAATCCAGATAAGATGGAGGTACTTATTGTGCGGGCTCGGAATTTGGGAGACAATTTCGATCTGCCGGTTCTGGATGGGGTCGCACTTCTCCAGAAGGAGCAGCTATGCAGTCTGGGGGTGCTTCTGGATCCTAACCTATGCCTGATGTCCCAGGTTGAGGCAGTGGCCAGAGTTGCTTTTTATCAACTTTGGCTGGTATGCCAGCTGTGTCCATTTCTCGAGATAATTGTTACATATTGAAATCCCCTGAAGGGATAGCGGGGGCATGCTGGCAAGTCCCACAACCATGCTGATATGCTTCATAGATCAATGCTGTACTCGTGGTCAGTGTTGGGGCAGGAATGTATAGCACATCCCACTTAACCTAGTTACAGCATACTGCATACTGTATCATTTTCAGTTTGCCAGTGTGATACTTGTTTCAATTTAGTGCCTTGATAGAAGGTCATGCAGCCATGTTAAAACAGCTTAGTGAAAAAGATTAATGGGGTGTTTCAAAAAGCTAGTTTACATAAAAAGCAGAGTACTCTTTATGTTGTGGTTTTAAGAAAATAGTAAAAACTAGAGCATATAACTTACTTCATCCAGGGAGACATTCTTTCTTCGGCCTTGATATACAGAAATACCCACTACCTTTTAGTTGTGGTGGCCGCTATGGTTAGTGTTTACATTGCACAATAGTGTTTTTGCTAATCATAGTTAGCCCAGATCAAATTTTGCAAACCAGCTTCTGACCAATGTTTGGATAACCAGGAACTATTTGAAAGGGTGAACATTTGTAACCAGGGAGATACAATTTAGATTACCTGAAGGGGCATTACTATTTCAGAACATGTAATCAACATTCTAAACATGTGGATTATTCCAAGTTTTAAGCACAGTATACTCACATTTTTGTTGAACCAATTTTAGTGCAATATTGAAGTGTAAGGACCCCGCCTCCTCCCTGACTCCGCCCACGAAGGTGACATCATCTAGATTACATCACCACCACTTGGCTCTGCCCCCTTACATCACCATGGGCCAATCAGAAGCTTGGCTCCACCCAGGTATTTCTATATTCAATACTACTGACAGGGATCCTGGCGAGAGAGATGTCATGTTTATAGACATCAGGCACTGCACCTCCCCAGCTACGTCCCCTCACCTGTTCTTCAACAGAGTACCCTGGAGGGAGAAGCTGGGACCAGACTGGGCCATCAGCCTCATCCAGCCCCTTCATCTGGAATCAGATCATGGATGGTTTCTGATTTATTCTAGACTGATCTGGCATTATAGAGGAGCAAGGTAAGGCTCTGTGGGTGGTTGGCACTGCTCCCCAAGGTCAAAGCATCAGGGAGATGAAAGTACAATACCCTTTCCTCCTGAGCAAAGTGGAGTGGCAGAGAGAAAGAACAGAACTTTGACTGAAATGTCTAGAAGTATGCTTCTTGATTCAGGTCTGGAAAACAAATACAAGGGAGAAGCTGAAATAACTGCAACTTATTCGCAAAATAGACTTCCAACTAAAACTAAAGGAGTAACACCATTTGAAGTGTGGAATGGGACAAAACCTAACAACGCATATTAGAGTATTTGGATGCAAAGCATATGCTTGTATCTCTAAAAGAACTAAGAAAAAAATAGATTGCAGAAGCGAAGAAGGAATATTTATAGGTTATGCACTGAATAGCAGAAGATGCAGAATACTTGATCCTATCACAAAGACTATTAAACTGCACTGTGTTGCATATTTTGATCAGAGTCAAATGCCAGTGTGATGTCTGATTGGGAGCTGGATTTCCCAATAAGCAAAAAGGCTGAACAGCAACAAAATGGACAATTAATCATAGTCTATGATATAGTAGAGAGACTCAGTTGAGGAGGTGAGATTGAGACAGAACCAAAGAGTTCCAATCAAGAAGGGAAGAGTGACGGAACAAGGATGTGTATGAATGGCTAGTGGGGCAGGGAGAGGTTCCCTTAAAAAGCAGGTAAACACCTGCTTAGCTGCTCATCCGTTGCCCTGGTGCTTTTCCAGTGGCAGTGCCCACTCTCCAAAAGTGGCCTTTTGGAGAGCAGGCACTGCTGCTAGGAAGCGGCAGAGTGGCAGACAAGCATATAGGGAGCTGCTTACCTTCTTTCTAAGGGAGTCACTCCCCGCCCCTCCTAACTGGTTCAAATGCCAGTGCCTGAGCTGATTTGGCACTGTCCAGAGAAGGCATAGAACTGGCTCGTGCACATCCCTACAAGAAGTGAGGCAAGAATAATTAATAAAGGAATTCCACCTAAAAAGATTGTCACCGGCAGCCAGAGAGGAGAAAATGCCAGAACATACTGACTGGCACAAGAGTGAGGGAATGCCAGATACAGAAAAAGGGTGCGGGCAAACAAAAAGGAAATGGATTCACTTCACTGAAATAAAACTGGGACTCTTGTCATCTGAATGTAGAAAAGCTATAGGTTGCAAATGGGTTTTCACAACCAAACATTATGAAAAAGGATATATCCAGAGATACAAAGCAAGGTTAGTAACTAAAGGGTATGTTCAAATATATGGAGAGGATTACTAAGAGCCATCTGCACCTATTGGCACATATCTGTAAAATACACATCCATTCGATTGCTACTAACAATTGCTGCTTCAAGAAAATTCAGTGTGCATCATCTAGATGTAAAAACAGCATTCCTTTATGATGATATTAAGGAAGATATATGCATGAATCAACCACCAGGTTATGATAGGGCTGAGAGAGATTCCTGCCTGCAACCTTGGAGAAGCCACTGCCAGTCTGTGTGGACAATACTGAGCTAAATAGACCAGTGGTCTGACTCAGTATATGGCAGCTTCCTATGCTCCTAGATTCCTAGTGAGGTCATGCGCAAGACCTCGCTGGGGAGGCCAGGTGGGCTGCGAGGAAGGGAGAAGCTCACCTGCCTTCCCTGGCAGATGAGCAGCCCCTGACCTCCCCTCCACCACACTGCCTGCCCATATGATCAGTGGAGCAGCCAAGGGATACGCTGGGAGCAGGAGGACTTCCCCTTTCTGCATCCCAGGGTGCCGCGGGGCACGAGGGTGGCAGCTGCTCTTGCTAGATCAGCTGTCATGCACAGCACAGCCACTCCTTCCCCCCAGCTCACTGACAGAAATGGTGGCAGGCTTAGAGGGAGCCGTTTAACCCAGTGGTGATCACCCAAATAAGCAAATCATAGGTTTGGTTAACCTCAGCTAAATGCTGGGTTATGAAGTGGGGCTTGGTGTGGAGGTAGAGTTGAGTGCGAGTCTGCATGTGTGAATACCTGTATACTGTGTAGAAGGGTGGACTCACTAACAAAAAAGAATTGGAATGCAGTGAAAAGGACTGGAGAATATTTACAAGAAAAAGCAGATTTGAAATTGCTATTGCCAGCCTGCAAGGATCCTAAATTGATAGCTGACATGGATGCAAACTGGGTTGAATTCCAAAAGGACAGACAATCAAAGAGCAGCTATACATTCTTCTATGGAGGAGGAGTAATTATTTGGAAGAGTAGGAAGTCAATGGTGGCTCCTTCCTCCACTGAGACAGAATATATTTCTGTAGCGCAAGCGTGTCAAGAAGCAGTGTGGTTGCATAGGCTGCTTGACCTTAAAATAAATGAAGCAAAGCCAAACATAATGTATGAGGATCACCAACGTTGTTTTCTCCTTACACAGAGTGAGAAATCCACGTATAGAACCAAACATATGGACACAAAATATCATTTCATGAGGGACGTACAAGAAAAGAACTTAGTTCACATGAAGTATAGTGCATCAGAAGAAATGACAGCAGACACTCCCACAAAACCCTTGCCAAGAAATCAATCTGAGAACTTGCAAGAAGCATCAGGACCCGGAATTCAAGAACAAGACAATAAGAAGGGGAATGTTTGGTTTGCAAAATTTTGCTATAGCTGGTTCTGCACTACTTTCTCTGTTATTGTACTATTATGTATGTATTTATCACATTTTTATACCGTCCAAAATGCAAGTTCTCTGGGTGGTTTACAAGACAATAAAAACAAGCAATAAAAAGATTAACACATTTAAAATTTAAATTGTTAAAACTATTAAAACAGAATTAAAACACAATTAAAACAAAGTCTAATGAAAAGCCTGGGTGAACAAATGCGTCTTGACTGCCTTTTTAAAAGTTGTAAGAGATGGGGAGGCTCTTATTTCAGCAGGAAGTGTGTTCAAAAGCCTCTGGGCAGCAATGGAGAAGGCCCGTCCCTGAACCAGTGGCAACTGCAGACAAATCTCTCCAGATGAGCTCAATGGGTGGTGTGGTTCATAGCAAAGAAGGCATTCTCTTAAATACCCAGGGCCCAAGCTGTTTAGGGCTTTATAGGTTATAACCAAAACCATGTAATTTGCCTGGAAACTTATCGGCAGCCAGTGTAGATCTTAAGATGGGAGTGATATGGTCTCTCCGAGATGACCCAAAAACCAACCTGGCTGCCACATTCTAGACTAACTACAGTTTCCGGACTATGTACAAAGGCAGCCCCACATAGAGCACATTGCAGTAGTCAAGTCTGGAGGTGACCAGCAGATGTACTACTGCTTTGAGGTCATTTATCTCAAGAAATGGATGCAGCTGGCATATCAGCCGAAGCTGATAAAAGGCACCTCTGGCCACTGCCTCATCCTGGGACACCAGGGAGAGTTTTGTGTCCAGAAGCATCCCCAGACTGCATACCTGTTCCTTCTGGGAAAGTGTGACCACATCCAGAACAGGCAGATCAAAATCATCTCCCGAGTTCCAACCCTGCCCAATAAGTACCACCGTCTTATCTGGATTCAGCCTCAGCCTGTTACCTCTCATCCAGCCCATCACTGCCTCCAGGCTGGCATTTAGGGAGGTTATGCCTTCTCCTGATGATGCTGACATGGAGAAATAGATTTGGGTGTCATCAGCATACTGATAACACCCTGCACCAAATCTCCTGATGATCTCTCCCAATGGTTTCATGTAGATGTTAAACAACATTGGAGATAATACTGAGCCCTGAGGGACACCATACCGAAGTTCAGTTTTTGAAGAACAACCATCCCCGAGGGACATCATCTGGAATCTGCCTGAGAGATAAGAGTGGAGGCACTGCTTTGCCCAACCCCCTGAGACGCTCCAGGATACTATGGTCGATAGTATTGAAATCCACTGAGAGGTCCAAATGGACCAAGAGAGTCACACTTCCTCTGTCAATTCCCAATTGGAAATCATCCATCAGGCTGACCAAGGCAGTCTCCACCCCATAGCCCACCCGAAAGCCTGTCTGAAACTGGTCTAGATAATCAGTTTCATCCAAGACTGCCTGGAGTTGGGAGGCCACCACTCTCTCAATTACCTTACCCAGCTATGGAAGGTGGGAGACAGGCCTATAGTTGCTTACCTCTGAGGAATCCAAGGCAAGCTTCTTCAGAAATGGTCTAATAATTGCCTCTTTAAGGCAAGGAGGCATCCTGCCCTCCCTCAGAGAAACATTCATTATCTCTACTAGGCCTTTTACAACGACCTCCCTGCCAGATAGTGTTAGCCACATCGGGCAAAGGTCAAGAGAACAGGTGGTAGGCCGCATCACTCCAAGCAGCTTGTTCATAGCTGAAACTGAAACTGATCCAGCCTAACCACATAAGAAGAGTCGCTGGACACCTCCGATTCAGACACTGCAGTAATTGTGGGGTCTAAATCCAAGTCGGCCCGAATAAGAGAGATTATATCCACAAATAAATCATTAAACACATCACAGCGGGTAATCAAAGATTCCAAATTCTGATTCAAGGGAGGAGAGGCACGCACTAGCCCTCTCACAACCCTGAACAATTCTGCCAGACGTGTACTTGAAGACGGAATATGGGCCAAAAAGAATCGTTTCTTTGCCACCTGTATAGCCAGAGCATAGATCTTCAAATGTGCTTTATGTTGTAATCTGTCGGATTCTAGTTGAGTCTTCCTCCACTTGCACTCCAGTTGTCTACCTTGCTGCTTCAGCCCCCGTAGTTCTTCCATATACCAAGGGGCCAATTTTGAAGTGGGTCGGAGAGGATGCTTAGGTGCGATCATGTCTAATGTCCTGGTGAGCTTGCTGTTCCAGTTCTCCAACAGGGCATCAACTGGATAACTAGCAGAGCCGACACTAAATCCCTCCAAGGTTTCTTGGGACCCTATTGGATCCAATAACCTTCTCGGGCAGACCATTCTAATGGACCCCTTGCCCCTGCAAAGGTGGGGTGTGACTGTGGGGTGTGACCACCAACCTTAACCAGATGGTGGTCCGTCCATAACAATGGGGAAATCACAGGAGTCCCCACCCATGGAACACCACCCTGATCAGAGTGAAAGACCAGATCAAGCACGTGACCTGCAATGTACGTCGGTCCTGAGACCCTTTGGGATAGGCCCATGGTTGTCATGGCTACACTCCTGAGTCACCCCGGAAAAATTGGCCCCAAAGTGGACATTGAAGAATACTAGATATGCTTGTCTGTATGTTTTGTCTCTATGTACTGGCTGGTGGTGGAGTCATGGTTTGTTTGTCAGCTTCTTACTTGCTGACTTAAATTCAAACTTAGAGGTCCCATCTCTCTGCATAAGATACTTAGTTAACATATTGTTTTCTTAGCCTGTGCTTAATTAGCAATAAATATCAAATTCTTGTTTCTCAGCTAAACTTGCTTCCTGTAATTTTTCTGCAACAAAAACTGTAGAAGCTCTGTGAACACAACTGCCCATTCTTAGCAATGTCAGGGCTGTCTTCTGAGTCCACAGCAGCATGAGAACATAATAAGAGCCCTGCTGGATCAGGCCCAAGGCTTATCTGGTCCAGCATTCTGTTTTCCACAGTGGCTCCCCAAATACCTCTGTGAAGCCCACTAGGAATGTGCGAACAGGTTCAACTCATTCAGTTCGATTCGACTCATTCCCCCTTCCTCCGCTGGCCTCCCTTATTTCAGAAATCAGTCATGCCAGGCCATGCAGAGGCCCATTGCGCAGGCATGGCAGCCTCCAAAATGGCCACACGCTGAGGGGGAAAGGCCTAAAACTGGCTGAAGAGTGGCCGAATGACCGCTTTCTGAAACAAGGGAGACTGACGAGGGGATTGGGAACCTCCGCGGACCACCCTGACTCTTTGGACAACTACCCCAGAGGGGGTAAGTGTAAAATTAAAATTAGAAATTTAAAAACCCAACAACTCGCAAACCTCCCCGCTGGAACGGACCGGGGGGGATTCAAGGGGTGCCGGACTGAACTGGCCCGGTCCAGCTCAGACTGGAACAGAACCAGACCAACCTGTTCCATGCACACCCCTAAAGCCCACAGTCAAGAGGTGAAGGCATGCCCTCTCTCCTCCTGTTGCTCCCATGCATCTGGTATTTAGAGGCATCTTGATTCCTAGGCTGGAGATGGCCAATAGCCATCAGACTAGAAGCCATTGATAGACCTGCCTCCCATGACAGGGGCATGTCCTCCATTACAGAATCAGGGAGCAGCAGACCCATATTGCTGCACACTATGCCAGCGATTAAAAATATTTGAAAAGAAGTATCATGATTCTTAGATGAAGATGAGCAGGTGAAGTCAGCTTGAAGTCAGCTTTCGGAGTTGTTAGGAGCCATCCCATTTCCTCTTATTTCACAGCACACTGTACATTTTCCTCATCGTATCTGCCCAAACACACATGCTCTGCCTTTGCTTTTTCTCCCTCTCTTGGAATGAATCAAAACAACACATTTCCAAACAGAAAAGCAACAGCCACAATTCTCAGAAAACAAGATCCATGTGCATTTCGATCTTATTAAATATCCTTTAATTCCCAGTTTAATCTAACTATATGTTTCACTCCACATCATAAGGCTTATATGTGGCTCTCTTATGTGGAATGATCTCTCTCTCTCTCTCTCTCTCTCTCTCTCTCTCTCTCTCTCTCTCTCAAAAATTCCTTCCACCCAAAAGCTCAGAGCTGATTGAACTTTCAAAAGCCTGTTGCTCTCCAAAATAACTAGCCCCTTTAGAGAACTTGACTAATGCCTTTGCTCACATGGAATCGCAGGTCCATAACCAAGGCTGAGCTCATTTTGCATCTTAATCTGCAAGTCAAGATTCTAGTAATCCCTCCCAGATTGGAGAGCAAAGATCAGCAGGAGCCCAGACTCCCAGTGGGAAACGTCGTAGAACTACACACAGCAATCCAACACTGCCAGTTGACTTGGTAGGAGGTGAGGAAAGATCAGAACAATTTGCTCGCAGAATTGGCATGTTAAATGGATTATATAAATGAATGGAGGAAGGATCTATCCATGGCAATCAGCCATAAGGACTAGGAAGAGCAACTTTGAGATTGGCTACCTCCATCATTCTTTATTATGAGCTTCTCTGTGGCATGTCTGGCCATTAACCAAGACAGACGCATGTGTGCACATAGGCTCCATCTATACAATTGGAGACCCTGCCTATTCAAAGATCTGCTATTTCACATTGAGGTTATTCTCACATCTGTGCTGGGAGGGTTGGCAGGGAGGCAAGCTCCTCCCTGCACATGATCTCCCCTGTAAGCTCTGCAAGCAAAAGAGCTGGGAGCCAGAAGAGGAAGTCCTCTGACATCCCACAATGCACTGGGGGATTTCCCCACTGCTGGGAGCTCTTGATGCTCTGTAAATGCTCAGGTTGCAGGCAGCCCAAGCGTTCACACAACCAAGAAGTGGGGTAGAAGGGCACACTCTTCTACCTCACTATTAGCCCAGATTAAAAACCCAGGCTACCTGGCTGAGGAGCGTTAGGGTCGGCCCTGATCCCGGTGGTTCTAACTGAGCAGCTCTACCTCTACCAGCTCTGCTTGAGCCCAGGTAGAGCTGGTTGTGAGAACGACCTCACAGTCTCTATGTTCCTAGTCTCTTCAGTACATTAAACTGAATGCACCTTCAGACACTGCCTGTGAGTGAGAACATGAAAACAAGAATATCTCTCCCGCTGTTGATCCACCACAACTGGGATTTAGAGGTTCAGACTGGGTCAGTTCGCACACCCCTAATGTGCACAAAACTAATTTTGCATTTGGTTTCAAGCTTGAAACAAAACGCAGATGGCCAAAACATTTCACCGAAATGGCGTTTGAACTGGTTGTTTCGATGAAACAAAACTCAAAATGTTTCAACGGCCATAGGGAAGAATGGAGAAACATGAAACACCCCATTGTTATGCATGGGTAGCCGTTAGAAACACCAAAGTGGATTCTTTGGTAGGGCATGATGTGTGCTACCTACCACCCAATCTCCAAAAGAAATGGGCCAGTGGGTGATTCAGAGGTAGGGATGTGTGAACAGGCTTGGCCAGCCAGAAAGCAGAAAGCCCAGAGGCCGGGCAGGGAGAAGAAGAAGTCAGCTGGGGGGAAGCAGGCAGCGGGGAGAAGAAGCTGTGGGGAGAGAAAAAGGCAGCAGCAGTGGGTGGGCTGCCTGGAGGTGCAGATGCTCTGAGCCCAGCCCAGCTAGTTTATTTTAAAGCCCAACCAAAAGCCTCAATCGGCTCATTCTTCAGACATTAGACTGATGGCTGGCTATACCCCTGAGCAGTGGGGCAAGGGGAAAGGAGGTCTTGCCCCACCGCCACATCACTCAGCCATCAGTCACCCATCGCTCACACATCCACCAGGGCTTGTCTGAAGAGAGAAAAGCCCTCTCCATAATGGCAGGTGGATCCATGATTGCGAGGGTGGATTGACCTACCTTTACCCCACCACTCCCGCGTTTGACAACCCCAGTGCTCACAGGTACTGCAAGCCTTCAGATTAACATCTGACAGAGCCTAATGATAAAATACAGCACTAGACATAATTGATGATGATGACTTTGTTCTTTGGATTGTGAAAAGACCAAAATAAAAAAAAGTATTAAAAACCTGTGCCTTGTTGTAAGTTACCACTTGGTTACATCCCAGCTCAGTTCCCAGGAAGTCTTCTCCCATGCCTTTGTGATCGACTGTAAGAAGGGACTTTTTCCAGTGCTTCAACGTGTCCTTCTCTTGCTCTAGGCCATTGCTCCCCACCCTGGCATCTTCTGACACTCCAAGTAATCTCCTTCCTTCAAGTGTGCTGTTCCCTTGAAGGCATTTCAAGTGCAGGCTTTGATCACGGCTCCCGAGCCTTCTCTCTTTTTAGCCTCTCTATATTCAGCTCTCTGCATCTCCTCCCCTCATGTGAATGATAATCCACTTGCAAACGTGTCATACTGGAAGCATTGCCCCTAATTTTCTTTTATGAGAAGAGGGTGAGATGAGGGGAAAGAGGGAAAAAAACTCATTCTGAGATTTATGTTGCCTAGGTACCTAATATCCCACTCTTCTAGATAATAGGAGCATTAGTTTCAAATAGCAAACATCCATTCTGATAGAGATGACACTATGATTTGCATGGCAATAGGGAGTGGGCAATGAGGTCTATGGGAGGAGAGCTGTGTTGGGATATGCAACAGCATTACAGTAGTCAAGTCTGGAGGTTACTGGCATATGCAACACTGTTTTGAGGTTATTCAGCCAAACAGGATCTAAGCCACTCCTCACAATGAGTCTCCAAACCCTAATGGAATGGAAGAAGGGAGGGAAGCATCTCTTCCTCTCCTTCTCTGGGACCTGGAGGAACCAGGAGAGGGAAAGTAAAGTTTGCTGTCAAGTCGATTTCGACTCCTGGCAACCACAGAGCCCTGTGGTTTTCTTTGGTAGAATATAGGAGGAGTTTACCATGGCCATCTCCCGCATAGTATGAGATGATGCCTTTCAGCATCTTCCTATATCGCTGCTGCTCGATATAGGTGTTTCCCATAGACTGGGAAACATACCAGCGGGGATTTGAACCGGCAACCTTCTGCTTATTAGTCAAGCATTTCCCTGCTGCACCACTTAAGGTGACCAGGACTCAAATCCTCCTCAGGCTCTGAACTGGAGAAAAACTTGGAGAGCCTAATGCTCACCATACACTTAAGGCGAGCATTACGAGTTGCGATCAACCATGTCCCCAAAATTCAGTGACATCACTAAGTACAGCAGGCATGAACACAACAGCCCTTCCCTTCCATTGCTTCTGGGAACTAGGGCCCAGTGGTGTCCAGGCTCTGAACCTAGGGGTGCCATAGGTTCTGCAGTCCAACTGCAGTACACTTCTGCAGTCCAAAGCAGTACAGTCCACAGTTTTACCTGGAGAACTAGAAGAGAGCATGAGTCAAATGTCAGTTGAGTTGTTTGTGGAGTGCAACCCCCCTCCACACACCAAATTGCACTTTTGTCTGGTACAGCTGTCTTGTCACTTTCCCATTTGAATTGTTCCAGCAGTAGAGAAAAGAAAAGCGTCCTAAATAGGCCTTCTAATGAATCCTCCCCTCTAGTTCCTCTCTCTGCCTGTGACCCCTTTGGCAATCAGGCAAGGGAAACCAGAGGCTTAAAGGATGGCAGGCAAGTATTCCAGATGCAGGCAGGGCCAAAGCTTTTCCTCGTCTTGGCTATGACTGCATTGGCTCTCACCAAACTCCTCCAGCAAAAGTTCATTCAGTAGCGTGATAAGCAGAGCCAGAGAACAAGCTACTGATTAGTTACGCTGCTGTCAGGACCAATGACATTTTTACTGTGCTTGACGGAAGCTTTTGTGCAGCTCATCCTCCATGCTTCTGCTACCTCTCGGGCTGCCCTCCCTTCCGGCAGCAGCAGCACACACACACACACACTATTTGGGCTAATTGCTCCTGGCAGCTGACATCTTTCTTTCAACTAAACAGGGGGACTTTTCTTGGAAGGAGCTGGAGAGACGGTGTGGGGGGGGTACTCCTGTGGGTGCCCTAGTTGCATTTCTGGCTTTAATTCCACTGGCATGTTGTGGCTTTAATTAAATAACATGCAAGTGGAATTAAAACCAGTATGATGGAATGCATCTGTTCCAGGCGGGGAATATATCCGTTGCAAAAGGGCACCATGGGATTTAGGAGGCATGCAAAGCAGGGAAGCCATCTTATTTTTGTATAAGTCTTATTCCTAGTCTGCGTAGTTCTAGAATTTCATAGTCTATATGACATAGAATTACCTAGAGCAGGGGTTCCCAACCTGAGCTACTCCAGTTGTTGCTGAACTGCAACAGCCATCACCCCCTCCTTCCGACTGGGGAAGCTAATATCATAAGCAGATGTTCGTCAGTAGGGTCTGTGTAGCAATCTATGTATAGAGGGTTGATTAGAAAGGTCTCTCTCACTCTCACTCTCACTCTCACTCTCTCTCATTCTCTCTAACCCCAGTCCAAAGTGGGCACTTTGTTGTTGCCCTTTGTTTTAGTCTGATTCCCGGTGCTTAACACCATGATAACTCTCCAAGAAAGTGGTGGAATTCACACATAATGGGTAACCAGAGTTAAAGGAGTCTGAGGTTGACTTTCCTGTACTTCTGAATTTGTCAAATGCCAGTCCAGTCAGAAAAGTGACCTGAGATTTCCCATCCTAAACTCCAATTTGAAACCTCAGGTTGTAGTGAGTTTTGTTGCTCATATCCAAAGTTTCCAGTCATGAGTGTTACATCTGAATACTGGACTGAAGGCTGTGTTCTTTGTAACTGGAGTTCAGGGAGGAAGCTCCTTCCTCTCTCCAGCTGTGACTGGCTACCGGGGCTGTCCTTGATGCCAGAAGGAAGCCTGCACAGCCAATTCCCCCTCCTCTCTGCAGTCTCCTTGACTGCAGTTCCGTTCCTGTCTGTTTTGTGCGAATGCAGACAGGTAAGGTGGTGGGAATGGAACCAAGGGTTCCACATTATGTGCAAATGGGGCGGGAGTTTTTAGGAGAGCCTTTGAAGGTAGTTAAAACTACAGTCTTCTCACCTGGCAGAATGTTATCCTTCACATGTTACAAGATGATGTGCCGGGTCTCACGAACCGTGAGACCCAGTTTTGCAGGGTGAGCAGGGAGAACGGGCTAAGCCCGCTCTCCCCACTCATGAACATTCTTTTTCCATTGGTATTCCCAATCCGAGAGATCGATCTATCTATTAAAGTTCTGCATCCATTTTATCATACATTCTTTTATCTGCTCAGTCCCTGTTTCATACTCCAGTAATAGTTTGTAAATTCTGCCTAATAAATGATCAGTTTTGAGTGATTAATTCTTCAAATTCAGTCAGATTTCTAAGTTTCCCACCCTGTAGCTGTAACTCTTTCTGAACTATTGAGCTGATCTGAGCTTGTTGGAACCAGGAGTTGTTTGCCCAGAAGAAACTGATTTATCCAGAGCTAAATATTGGGCCAAACTTTGTAAGGAGTATAGACTGCCTCGCCAAAAATTATACTTAGAAGAACATTCTTTTTCATGGAAATAAGCATTCAGGTTAGAGGCTATGTATCTACAAATCGTTCCTCGAACCAGAAATCCATAAGTAATTATGCAATCCTCTAGTAAGACCAAATTCCTCCATCCGAGTAAAACTTCTGTAAGGGGATAAAATCCAATTTGAAATCCAAGTCAAGCTACTAGTATGATAATAAAGTTTCAAGTTAGGAAGTCCAAGATCACCTCTTTCTTTGGAATCTTGCATCACCTTAAATCGAATCCTGGGTTTTTTATAATTCCAGCTAAATGAATTAAGCTGACTCTTCCATCTGTTCAATATCTTGTCTATCTTTATGGGGATCATTTGAAAAAGAAAGTTCAAATGGTAATATGAATAGGTAATATGTTCATTTTTACTGCAGATATTCTTCCAAGCCAAGATAGAGTCAGCCTCTTCCATCTATCCAGATCAGCCATAATTGATTTCCAAATTGGGACATAGTTATTCTTAAACAGATCTTTATTGCTCCTCATAAGATTAAGCCCCAAGTATTTTATTGGCTTCTTCATTATTTGTAATCTTAAAACTTTAGAGAAATATTCTCTCTCTTCTTCTGAGAGATTCCATGTCATAATCTGAGTTTTATCTCTGTTAATCTTATAGCCAAAAACTGAACCGAACTGATATATCTGAGTCATTATTGTGTCCAAGGAGTCTTTGACTTGCGTGATAATAAGCAATACATCATCAGCATGGACAGGCGTGTTTAGCCTCTTTGGCTATGAATGATGGTTTTAATTTGAGCTGGAAATGAGCTGTGTTGAGTAAATTTTCTTTTTTTGGCCTCTCCGTAGAGGATTTGCATATTGTAGGAATTGAGCAAGCCAGGAAGTTAGTTCAGCAACATGTCCTGGATATAGAAGTTCAACAAGAAGGTGCATGGATCAAGCAGGGTACTTAGGGAGTCAAGAAGGTACTTAGGGAGTCAAGCTATTAATCTTAAACCAGCTAAGTACTTTGATGTGGTGCTTGTCCCTAAATTTAGACGAGCCCTCACTTTAGCGTGCTTAAATGTTCTTCCTACAGCGGTATTGAATGGCAGGTTTAAGGGAGTTCCGCTATTTTTATGACATTGCCCATGTGACAAAGGGGTTATAGAATCCACCTCGCATGTTATTCTTTACTGTGATTTGTATAGTGAACCCCATTTAAGACTTGTATCTCCTATGTTAGTTAATTTGCCTGGCCGGTCTGATGAATTTTGTTTAAATTATCTTTTAACTAATGTGGACACTGATATTATCTCTGTTGTGGCCAGGTTTTGTTATATTATTTGTCAAACTCATACTGGTTTATTGTAAATGTTTGCTGGACAATGACCGAATAAACTTATATCATCAGCATATAGTTTTATTTTATGTTCATAATCACCTATTTTGATACCTTGAATCTGCTGCTCTTGTCTAATTTTAGCTGCCAACAGTTCAAGAGCAAGTATAAACAGTAACGGGGAAAGCGGACATCCTTGTCTCGTACCTTTATTGATGATACATTTTGAAGACAAGGATCCATTGACAATAATTTTTGCTGATTGCTGTTGGCATGTACTACGAATCCAGGATAAAAAATGAGGGCTACAGTTCAGTTTCTCCAACACTGAGAACAAGAAGGGCCATTCCACATTGTCAAAGGCTTTTTCGGCATCTAGGAAAATCATAGCTGCTTTTGTACATGTCATGGTTTATCAGTTATTATCAATTGCATTCAAAACATATCTTATATTATCTTTCATGAGTCTTTTCGGGATAAAACCAGATTGGTCAGTATGGATTATTTCAGACAGGAAATTTCTTAATCTTGCTGCCAAGACTGAAGTAAAGATTTTGTAATCCACATTTAAAAGGGATATAGGTCTATATGATTCTGGTCGTGTTGGGTCTTTCCCTTCTTTATGAATTAAGGAAATGAATGCTTCTTGCCAAGTAACCAGTAAAGTATAATGAGATAATATTGCGTTCATTACTTCTGTTAAAGGTCCAATTAATTTGTCCTGAAACATTTTGTAATACAATGAAAATAACCCATCCGAGCCCGGCGAATTATTTTAAAGATTTTTTATTGCCACCCTGGTTTCGTCCCTGGAAATAGGTTTATTTAAACAGCTCCTCTGTTCTTCTGAGAATGACTTCAATTGTATTTCCTCTAAGAAATTTTTTGATTTTCTCAGGATCTTATCTTCTTTGTATAGTTTAGAGTAATACTGTACAAATTGTTCAGACATTTCATGATTTGACATAACCATCTTCAAGATGTTTTGGAATTGCACCTAGGGCGCCAGTTACTACTGGGGTTATTTTGGTCTTCTTCTGCCACAGCCTTTCAATTTCGATTTGTATATCTTTGTATTTTGTTATTTTTTCTGTTTATTTTTCTTCTATTCTGCAGTCACTGGGTATTGCTATGTCGATTATTTTGACTTGTTTTTCTTTCTTCTTGATTACAGTTATATCTGGTGTATTGTGTGGCAGATGTTTGTCTGTTTGTAGTCGGAAGTCCCATAATATTTTTACATCTTCATTTTATACAACCTTTTCAATTTTGTGGACCCACCAATTTTTGGCTGCAGGTAGCTTGTATTTTTTGCAGATGTTCCTGTGTATCATTGCTGCTACCTTGTCATGCCTTTGTTTGTAGTCAGTCTGTGCAATCTTTTTACAACAGCTGATTAAGTGGTCCGCTGTTTCATCTGCTTCTTTACTTGCTATTTGTTGTTGATTTTTCTACTTTTGCTCTTATTACATTTGTTCTTAGTGACTGTTCTTGTGCAGCCAGTATTAAACCTTCTCTTTCTTTCTTCAAGTTGCCTGTCTTGAGCCACTGCCAGGTCTTGGTGATATTTGATTTTCCAATTATATTGTGCAAATATTGACCATACAGTGGCTTGTTTTTCCAGTTTTTGGTCAGTTCTTTACTTGTTCTTTCTTGTAGTCCTGCTTTGTTTTATTTGTGTTGAATAGTTTCGCATTATTGACCATTTTAAGTGCATCTTCTTCACTGTCCTTTATATATTCTTCAAAGCCTCTTTTCTCCTCCTCTACTGTTTGTTGGACTTGCAGCATTCCTCTTCCACCTGAGCTGCGAGGGAGGTATAGCCTATCGACATCACTGTGGGGGTGCAGAGCATGATTGATGGTCTAGAATTTCCTGGTCTTACGATCCAGCATCTCTAGCTCTGCCTGGGTCCAGTCTATTATTCCTGCAGTGTGTCTAATGATTGGTATAGCCCAGGTATTTATGGCTTGTATGGTGTTCCCACCATTGAGTTTGGACTTCAGAATTTTTCTAATTCTCCTGATGTATTCACTTCCAATTTTTCTTTTAACTTCAGTGTGTTTGATGTTATCAGCCTGAAGAATGCCCAAGTATTTCTAATGTTCTTTCTCTTCCAAGTTCTTGATATTGTTTCCATTGGGCAGTTCTATTTCTTCTATTTTTGTTATTTTCCCTCTGTTCATTATTAATACAGCACACTTATTATTTATTATTATTAACAATAACAACAATAATAATTACACTTACCCCCTCTGGGAGAGTTGTCTGAGGTGGCAGGGGGGTCCGTGGAGATTTCCCCTCCCCACTCGGCCACTCCCCCTCAGCCACTGCCCCTTTCTCCCTCAGTGCGGTGGCCATTTTGCACAATGGGCCTCTGCATAGCTTAGGTCCGATTTCTTAACCAATTTCTTAAGTAAGGGAGGCCGGTGGGCGGAAGGAGAACCTCTGTGGACCCCCACCCCCTTGGACAACTCCCTGGGGAGTGGGGGGTTCAAGGGGGTGCTGGACCAAACTGGCTCAGTCCAGTCTGGGTCCAGTTCAGACTCGAACTAAACTGGACCAGCCGGTTCCATTCACACCCCTAGTTTATAGTGTTTCAAGTGGCCAAGTACATAGATAGAACTGCTGGGCACTAGCTTCAGAGTCAGGGCTGGAAGGGAAATTTTCCTCATTTGAGGAGCCCTCTTAAGTGTTGCATAAGGAATGGGCTTCTACTTCCGGGGGATTCTATTTGAAGGGATTACAGTATACATAAAGGCAGCTGATAGCATCAATGGAGTATTCTTTGTCTCCTACAAGCTTTTTAAGTTCTTCAGCTACAGGCTTGAGATCGGGAAAGGAGAACCAAACACCTCCTTTTCTCCTCCACTGCTTAGAGGGAACTCTGCCAAACACGTCTCTCCAGACAGTCTCTGCGTGGGCTGTGTGCGACTTCTGAGAGTCAGTGTGTGTGTAGCTTGGGAAGAGAGTTCCTTGCCAGGAGTCTCTCTGGGGCTTAGAGGCCAGGCATTAAAGACGATAGTCCCAGATCTGCTGCTGCAGCATCACCAGTTGGAACTCCCACAAAGTTGCTTTCCCGTTGTCGGGCAGCCATATGGGGTTCCACCAGATCTGGGCAACCCTAGTGGCTGCTGGTTCTGGTGCTCTGGTCTGAAGGGCTGTTTGAAGGGTGAGAGACAGTCCACTGAGAGTTTTCCTCTCCATGTTTTAAATCTGCTAGGGCTTCTAGGATATAGCCACCTAATGGCACAGTGGGAAATGACTTGTTTAGCAAGTATGAGGTGTTGGTGCCGCGCCTTTGTTGCAGAGTAAGTCACCAGTAACCCACTTGCCAAAGCAAGAACACTCTGACACACAGGTAAAGGTTCGACTGAAGAATATATTGAAGTATAGGGCACTTACATGATATATCATCTCAGTAAGTCCAGTTACATGTAGGCATTCACATATATTAGGCGGATGGATACAGCAGCCGGGTGGAGCAGCATTTACCACTGTGGACAAGTAGCTCTTGTCTGAGCTTCATTCATATACTAGCACTGACCAATCACTTCAGGTCATCACTTAGGACCTTAATACCTGTTAATTGGCTTCACTTGTTGCCAGTTCCACCTCTTACTGCAACACAGTGACTTGCGCTTTGTATTCAAAGCTATATACAACACCTCACAGCAATATATTCTGACATGAGGTTTAGCAAGTATGAGGATGCATCATCTCATACTGTGTGGAAGGAGGCAATGGCAAACCCCTCCTGTATTCTACCAATGAAAACCACAGGGCTCTGTGGTCACCACAAGTCGACACCGACTCAAGGGCACACTTTACCTTTACCTTTCGGAGATTGGCTAAATTACACCCACATCACAGAAACCTTTACAGTCATTCCCCAAACCCAGTGAGAGACAGACCAGCAAACAAGGGGTGCAGAGCTGCAGTTCAAGTTCCTGGCCCCAGGAGTCTGATCCCCTTTTGTCTCTCTGTTCCGCCAGCATCAGTTTAATAAAGGCCTTTATTGCACAGGTGGCTAATTAAATGCTGGCTTATTAGAAAACATGTTTTGTTTGAGGTTTAACTGCTCCGTCAGGTGCAGCAGCTGCTGTGCCACTAAATATAAATGGGGCCGGAAAGCTTCTTACAGTTGCAGGGGGAAGTTTCTTAAAGAGGCAAGTTTATTTTTCTAGGAGAATGCCTGGGATTGAGGCCTCCTTTGATACATAAATGGTGCAGAGGTGGTAACTAAAGATGGATAAATTCCCTTGTTCCTTGTCCGGGAGGAACGGGGGCCACAGAAATATTTCTGGAACAGGCATTCCTTGCTAGGGCCAACAGAATGAAGTTTGATGTTATTGATCCACATGAATCAATCACACTGCCAGTCTGTATAGACAACACTGATACAGAGAGGCGAGCTGGTCTTTTAGTAGCAAACATGAATTCTTCCCTTGCTAAGCAGGGCCCACCTTGGTCTGCATTTGAATGGGAGACTACATGTGTGAGCACTGTAAGATATTCCCCTTGGGGGATGGGGCCACTCTGGGAAGAGCAGCTGCCTGCTTATATGCAGAAGGTTCCAAGTTCCCTCCCTGGTGGCATTTGCAAGATAGGGCTGAGAGAGACTCCTGCCTGCAACCCTGGAGAAGCCGCTGCCACAGCTTCCTATGTACCTATGAGACAGAAAGTAATGTTCTCACTCTTTTTACTCATTTTCCCCATTCCTTCCATTATGTAAACCACTTTGGGAACATTCCCCCACGGAAAAGTAGTATATACATTATGGATGTGCGTGGAACTGGTTCGGAAGCCCTTTATGGCCCTCTGAACCGGTTCGAAGAACCGGTGGTTCGGCCGGTTCGATGGTGGGGAGTGTCTAGCTTTAAGAGTGGGGGGGGGGCATCCATTTTTTAAAAAGTACTTTGGGGTGGCAGTGTACCTCCCTGCCACCCCGTTGCCCCTGTTTTCCGGATATGACCAGAAGTCTCCATGCTGTGCACCTTCCCCTGCTCTTAAAGCAGTGCCCACCACCACCTTTGAGCCTCTCCGCCACGGTTCTGTGCACATCCCTAATATGCATGGTCTCTGCCTCCAGACTAAGTTACTCATGAGTAATCCATGCTAGTGCATGACTAACTTGTCCCATTAATTTCAGTGGGATTACTCATGAGTAACTTAGTCTGGACAGCAGCCATTAATAGTAATAATTTTTCATATGCAGCAAGGCAGGGACAGAATGTTTGAGGGTCTAAAACTTCTCTAGAAAGAAGACTGATCTTTGTTTTTCATGGCATGCCCAAAGGGGACAAATCTCTTTTTACCTTTTATCTAACATTTCACAGACTGGACCTGGGGCATGCACAGGGCTGTTCTGGATCCTCCAGCCCCTGCGAGTTTTTTTAAAAATAGCTTTTAGCCCTGACATTAACATACATCATTTGTTCATAGTTTGTTATGGACATTTCCCCTTTCTTCTTTTTTGCTTGTGTGCCTCCACTCTTTGCCAAACACTTACATTATTAATGCAACAGAGCAGTGAACATATGGCATGAATTACAGAAAACAGGCAATACGGGCCGTGTAAATAGCACTTGGTCACGTGATCAGTAGCAGCCAGATAAGCAATGGAAGGATAAAGGAGGAAGGAAAATGTGGTTCTCCTTTTCTATTTGTAAAGTGTTGATACTTTATCAGAATTGCCCAGAAAATAACCATCATGCCCTAAATCAAGACACAACCATGGAAATATAAGAAGCTGCTATTTACTAAGTCAGACCAGTGGTCCCTCTAGCTCAGTATTGTCTACTCTGACTGGTAGCAGCTGGCCAGGCAGGATTTTTCCTCAACCCTACCTGGAGATGGCCAGCAACTGAACTTGGGATCTTCTGCATGCAAAGCAGATGCTCTACCTCTCAGCTGTGACCCCATCCCCCTATGCTTTCAGAATAACTAAATGTCTCTAGACAACAAAAGTAGTGAAGTGAACCTACACACTACATGGCAAGAACACATACACACACATGCACTTGCACTTATACCATATATGAGACACTGGTCCCATTATACAGCTGAGGAACACTGACACCATAGCAAGAAGTGATTAGCCAAGATCATTCAATGAATTCATGGCCAGAAGTCTTAAGCAGAGACATCGAGTAAGGGGTTACTCATTGTAACCCCTTTCTGTTGCCAAGTGGTCAATGACAGTAAAGACTTATGTGCAACTGGGGCAAGGCACAAAATGGGCCCCCTCTTCTCCCTTTTTGTGCTCCCCGCCTCTCCTTTTCCCCATTTGTTCAAGTAGGTTGTGTGGTGTTTTTGGTTAATCCATTCCTTGATCCAGGCCAGCTTTTGAAAGGGGCTTTAGTTCCTTCTATTCCAGTCCTGCAGTAGAGGTGGGGCTAACAAACAGCCTGCAGCAAGAGCACATAAAAGCAGTCTGCACTTGCCTCTCTGTACTCATGGAAGGGATGTCCCTGCCCCCCTCCCTCTAGCTGTGTCTTGACTGTGATTTCTATTTCTAGCCATATTTTTGTAAAGGCCAGAGAGTATCCCTTCTCTGTGACCTCACTTTGTCTGCAAGGATGGGATTCTTTTTCCATATTTCCAGGCAATGGTGAGCAGAGTTAACAAATCAGCCAGTCACCTAGAGCTAGGAGTTGATTGACTGCTAACATCAGTTGCAATACGGTTATCATCAGTTACAATACAGTGGGACTGCTCTACTGTAGCTTACTAATCTTCCCCCCCACAACACACACACACACACACACACACACACACATTTAGGGGTGTTTGCCAATCACCCCAGAGCAGTTCCATTAACAGAATTGGTGGAGAATGCGGGCACTACATGTGGACCCCTAAAACTGGCCAAGCTGAAGAACCCAAAAATTGGTCACGCAAAGTTTGGTATGAGAATCAAGACTTTTTTGCTTTGATTTTCTGCTCCATTTCTGTTTCTGTCTATCTTACTAATCCTGCCAATACGTGGTGGGATGTGAAGTCAGTTTAGTACTCGTGAATCTAAGTTAAAGTAGTTAGACAAGCTCTTGCATCACTCCTAAATTGCATTGTGTTGTGCTTTAAGTTTGTGCTCTTTGTGTTTTGGTGCTGCCCTTGCTAGTAGACTGCCCTAATTTGCAGCCTTCGGTAGAGAAGCACTGTCAGCTTCCTCTTAGCCTGCAGGCTTCGGTAAAGAGGCACTGCATAATCGCTGTGGCACTAAGTGCCCTCGCCTAAATTTGGCTGTAGCCTTTGGTTGAGAAGCTAAGCCCATCTCCCAAAACACATGTTGAGGCTCTACACAAGATTGATGTGTAGAGCCTGCAGGGCTCCTGTGGGGACCTGCTCTCCCCGAAGATGAGCATCCAGCCATCCCTGGATGGCCAGATTAGCTGCACACGTGACTACTGACTCCATCACAGAGCTGGTAGAGGCGGTGAGGATCAGGGGACGCTTTATGCCAAGAAGTCCCAGGATGTCCCACGTGAGTGCATGGGGCATCCTGGGAAAATCCCCAAGGCCAGGAGGCCTGTTTACACCTCCAGGTCAGGGGTCTCTTAATGAGTTGCTGTGGCGCAGAGCCATGCCATGGTGACTCACAATCACCAAAACACGCTCCGCTAACCTCATTTAAGGGGAGGGGGAATTAAGTTGGCTAACCGCCGGGAGCCAAACAGCTCCTGGCGGTTCTCACAATCTCTCGAAAGTGGGCTGGGCTCCCTTAGCCTGCTTTTGAGTGGTCATGTGAATAGCCTCATTGTGTTGCTGCTTTTAGAAGCTTTCGTTAGCATGGTTCGCAGAGAAACACTGCACCTGGCACACCATCATCCCTGTGAGCCTGAAAATGTGGCAATTTAGTCTCACAACTTGAGAGGTGGAAACTCTCATTTGGGTTTAAAATCTACCTCACTGAGTAAGTCGCCACCACAGAGAATCTCCTTGTCGGCAGCACAGTACCAGGAAAGCCTGCCTGCGTGGGAGCATACAAGTGATTCAGGTCTCACACCTTGTTAGCATGCAGTTTGACGAAACCTCCCCATGGCCCTCCCTACTTTGCTCAAGTGCGTTTTGCTCATATTGGTTTGGCAATGTATGGACTGTACATGTGTCTTAAGGCACTTGTACATGTTCTGATAGGCTTCATGGCATCTGGACTGTATTATTACTTCACCTCCGACACCATCCAATTTTCTATGGAAAATTGTCATGAAGTTGCTTACTAGTTTACATAGTGTTTGGAGGTTTCCCTCTGGATCAGAGATAGGAATGAAAAAGTATGCTTTGTCAAGTATGCCCAGTTGTTGCTCCTGCGCTGCTCCCAGCTCCTCCTCCCCCTTGTCCAGCCTCAGAGCCTTGCTCTGATGTACAAACTTGGGTGTTTCAGTCGCTCATGGCTGCTTGGGACAAGTTTGGTTTAAGTGGATTAGTGGTTACTAGCTTAACCCACACAGAGCATCTGCGCACTAGTGCTTGATTGCTCTCCTCACCCCCTGCCACAGACCCCCTCACCGCAGAGATCTCTTCACCCTCACCTCAATTGCACTCCTGATCCTCCTCCTCCATCTCTTTACTCCATCTCCCTCACCTCCTTGGTCACGGCTGCCACGTTGCTGGCACCTATTGGCCAAGTTGCAGCCTCCTTTCCCCAGAGATCTCCACACCCTCACCCAAGCCCTGCTCCTACTCCTCCCCACAGCAGCAGCAGCAGCAGCAGCAGCGGTTGACCGAATCTAACAGGTGGCAAAATGTCAGCAATGCTACATAACCAGCTATGCAGCAGAGATCCTTGGAACTGAAGATGAGCATGAATGTGTTAATATAACTGCATGGATGAAAAGGTTTCTGCTTCTCTCAAAAATGGTTGGTTGCCCCTGTGGCACCTTTGCTGAAATGCTCTTTGATATTTACAACCCGCGGTGATTCATTGTGAAAATCCATGGCGGTTGCTTTGCCTGAGCTACCTGAACTGCAACCTTATGTCTCACAAAGGCAGCAGGCGATGGCGGGAGGTGGGTGGGTGGGGGGAGTTATGACAGTGTGCAAAAATTTGATGGGCTTTACTAAAATGCTGCTGGTGAGATAGAGCTGGGATTGTGATACCGAGGAAGCCCTTTGAATAATGGTTTATTTTACAGATTTATATCCTGCTTTACTGACAAGAATCCGAAGCAGGGATACTCTCCCTGTACAATGGCGAGGTATAATATTTTGAAATAAGGAATGAAGAGGTGGGAGGAGAGGTTGGGGGCTGCCATGTATTTCTGGTGGTGGCCATTTCCCCCCAGAATGCCCTGGAACAACACATTGGTTTGCATTGTTCTAGGGCATTCTGGGGGGGAAACGATGGTGCTTTCCAGGAGACAGACTCTGCTGCTCCTTTTAAATGTTAAATGCATTGGAGGAGGAGGAGGAGGAGGAGGAGGAGGAGGAGGAGATGCCCACAGCTCCGCCACACAACAAGTAAGCACCCAGTTATGAAAATGAATCTGGCTAACGAAAATGGACAAAAGTCATTATAAAACACAAATCATTTGCTCACATGAATAGCAAAAACAAATGGAGTAAAGGAATGGAAAAAGCTTTTGCACACCCCTTATGGCTGCTGCAAAAGTAATTCAAAGGCCATTTATTTCTGCCCATGTATTAAGGGCAAATAAATACAATTTATTTATTTATTATTTAAATTATGGGTATCCTGGCCCTCCAGTCCAATCATGCTCCAGGCGGCTCACAACAGTAAACACTAAAACTAATATAAAATGTAACACAATTTAAAAAATAAATAAAACACAGAGAGGCTTTTCACACGAGCGAGCAAAACTGGAGGGAGTCCAGCCTGGTTTTGCATGCTCGTGTGAACCACCAGCATCAGGCCTGATCCCAGAGGCTACACAATGACAAACACACCTACTTAGCCCCCTAGTTAAATGAGGTTACGGGAGTGAGCGCTCCCTTAATGTCGTTTAATTGATAGTGTGTCCGTGGTGGCTGCTTGCAGCTGCAGTGGGCACACATGGTGGGGGAATCCCAATAATGCATTGTGCATTCGCACAGTGTATTATTGGGTCGGGAGAGGGCGCTGCACTACGGCACTTCCCTGCACCTGACACCCAGAGCTGTTGGGCGAGCTGCGGGTGAGCTAAGAGAGCCACTGCTTGTCTGGGCTGGTGATCCACCCACCCAGTGTAGGGTAAATGATTGTCTGCAGGGAGGCTGAGTGAGAACCGCTCTTCCTGCAGACCTCAAAGGAGCTCTTCTAACTGATCGTGAGAAGAGCTCCACAATAGCAATAGCACTTACATTTATATACCGCTCTATAGCCGGAGCTCTCTAAGCGGTTTACAATGATTTAGCATATTGCCCCCCCAACGTTCTGGGTACTCATTTTACCGACCTCGGAAGGATGGAAGGCTGAGTCAACCTTGAGCCCCTGGTCAGGATCGAACTTGTAACCTTCTGGTTACAGGGCGGCAGTTTTACCACCGCACCATCAGGGGCTCTGTAGAATCAAAAACTGGTTAGGTCTGGTGATCTGGAGGCAAGCAGGTACCACCCACCCAGGTCAAACAAGACCGAAGACAAGCCCTCAAGAGCACCTCCAGGTCAGGGACCAGGCAGGCCAGAGTCAAGGTAGTCTCTAAGAATTGTCCCCTTCAGGTCTGATCCCAGCTGGATCCTGACAGGTGATCAAAGAGGTCAGGTCTCCAAAAGGGCTTTCGACTTTTTTTGTAGGGGGATGAGCACACCCCAGCCAAAAACCCCAAGCCCTGTACAGCTTCTGTAGACCCAGAAGCCTCTGAGCAGCCAGAGTTGTTTCTCCTACATTTGACCCTTCAAAGGAGACCTAGGGGCCCTGTCTAGTCCCCAGAACCCCTTCCATCTTCCCCAGGACCCCAAGGATAGAGGAGATTCTGTGCTAGAGCTGAACTCTTTTAATTAGACACATAGAGGTCGTACATAGAACCTCTTGACTGCCACTCTGGTCAGCTCATCTGCTGGGAAGCCTGCCTGACCCAGTGGCAGTCATGCCCACAATCACATGCCGAGGTTAAGTGAACCTGAGGTTCACTTAATCTTGGTAAACAGATGGTACAGAACGTTGGGCTAGCAGGGCGTGGGAGCGCCAGGATTGAGACCGATCCCAGCACTCCATATGAGCAGCCTAATCCAGCTTATGTGTGTGTGTGTGTGTGTGTGTGTGTGTGTGTGTGTGTTTTACATTGTTTTAAAAACAGCATTTGAAATTGTTTTATTCTGTGTTGCTTCACTGTAAACCATTCCGAGAGGTGAGTTTTGGGTGGTATATAAATGAGCTAAATATATTAAATAAATAAACCCCCACACTGGAGGCGGAATGCTTACCTGGCTGGTCTGGGCCACCCTCACCCTGGGCCCACCTGGGAGGAGAGGAGGCCAGCTGAGTCACCTGCTTTGGATCGGGGCCAGCCTGAGCTTCTGGAAGGGGCTGGGCTCCTGGCTTCTGCATAACCCCTTTATTTGTAGCCAGACTTTGTCAGTTTGGCAGCGCCTTCTTCCAGCTCTTGATTCCAGCCGGGGGAATAGGCTCCCCTTTGCCCTTGGCCAGGGTGCCCCTTGCCCCCCTCCTGCATGAGGCACACCCCTCTCCTCTCCAGCCAGCATTTCAATTGGTTGGGGAGGGTTGGACTCTCCCCCACCCCAGGCATTGGCCCCTCCCCTGCATCTGATGTCAGCTGTAAGGGGGGTGGGCCGAGTGCCAAGAACAGGGCTGTCAAAGCCCTAGAAAAGTTTCATTTCCCCTGTCAGCAGTTGGCGGGATCACTGAAAGGGAGCTCCTTTTGGAAAGGAGCCCTTATATCTGATGTCAGATGGGGAGCGTGGCTTGGGGCACAAAGGAATACCCAGGGGGTGGGGTACCCACCAGTCGGACTTTGTCCCCTGACCCCCAGGAAGTGGGGTACCTACCAGTCGGACTTTGTCCCCTATGCCCCAGTTGCTGCGTTTCTTGACCATCTGAGGGGTTGTGCTCAACCATTCACTGATAGCCAAGAGCAGGTTGGCAGTAGCCTTCTCTGGCAAGCAGCCGCAGTAGCCAAGAGCATAAGGTCCCAAGGGCTACTTCCAGAGTTCTAGATTTCAGACCTCTGGTGCTTTGCCGAAACATCTGGTTATGTTTGCACAGCTTTCTCATGCTGATGAGTATCAAGCCATCTGATGAAAGTGACAATAACTTTATCACATTAAAAATTAACATGAAATAAAGTTCCATAGCCTGAAAACGCATACAGATTCAGCTACCATCAAAGAGGCCTTTGAAGATCAGTTGATGAAGAACTGTTAGAAGAACTGGAAGCTGAATTCTCTTTCTACTGCTTTGTAAATGTTTAGAGGATTCCAGCACTGCTAGAGAGGAAAGAAGGGTCTTAGAAATACTGGACACGATCCCCTCGGTACATATTCTGTAAAAAGCCCTGCTGACATGAAACCTTTGTATTAGTCCCATTAATTTCAAAGGGATGAAGGATATATCTTCAACGGATTCTCCTCTATAGAAAGGATGTATCTGCAATTAGTTCTGCCCATGGAGAAAGCAAAATACCTATGGGACCAACAAATTGTTCAGTGGGCTAAGGAATGGCGAAGTCCGGGTTCCAACCAAATAGATGTCAATAAAAGTTGAATTTGTATTTACTTAATTAAAGCATTGCTTTACCATTTGGGGTAAAATCATATTTTTAGAAAGTGGCTTATGAAAGTTAAAAGGCAAACCCAAGAAATCCATATATAAAAAGAAAGATAAGGAACAGTCATATACAGCAAGCTAAAACCAAAATTAGAAACTCACCAAGATCTTAACAAAGTGAAGTATTGATTGATTGAATAAGTGCCATCAAGTCAATGTCAACTCTTAGCAACTACATAGATAGATTCTCACCAGGATGATCTGTCTTCAGCTTGGCCTTGAAGGTCTCTCAGTGGTGCATTCATTGCTGTCGTAATCCAGACCATCCACCTTGTTGCTGGTCATCCTCTTCTTCTCTTTCCTTCAACTTTTGCCAGCATCATGGACTTCTCAAGGAAGCTGGGATTTCGTATAATGTGTCCAAAGTATGATAGTTTGAGCCTGCTCATTTGTGCCTCAAGTGAAAATTCTGGATTGATTCGTTCTATGATCCATTTGTTTGTTTTCCTGGCTGTCCATGGTTTCCTCCAGCAGCCTGTAAAAACAAAAAGGTATTAATGGCCTGTTTGAAATGCCTTCTCTTCTGTTTCTCTGGCCCATGGACTATATATTTATTTCCTTCATACTGCACTCAGCTGTTTAAGGTGACTACTTTTACTTTGTGCATTTGATCCGCTGATCTGTATTGACCTGGTGTCATGCATGGATACACTGCTTGAGGGCAGGGGAATTGTAAACACACATAATAACTGTTTACTCTCAGCGGTAGCCAACTTGAGGCTCTCCAACTGTGACTACAACTACAGTGTAGTTGGGGATGATGGGAGTTGTAGTCAGACAGCAGCTAAAGAACCTCTGGCAGGCCACTCCCCATTGAGATAAACAGAGTGATTGCTGTGAGCCCCATCCCTACATTGCTGGTTGAATTAGGATTTCTACAATTCTAAAATGTCTGCAACTGGCATGCCTTCATTTTGAAACAGCTTTACATTACAGAGAAATCTTGATTTTTTTGAACCTTGCTCTTATGAACTTTGGGTTGTATGGATAATGTGTGATGAAATATTTTTTAATCTGGTAAACTGAGTAAATTGGATTTTACAGACAGCGCCTGCATAGTAAGGGATTTTGTCCACAGCATCAGGGGTTTGGTCTGATGAGCTTTCCCCCCCAACTTATCTTATTATTTATTTATTTGTTTGTTTGTTTACATTTTATCTCCCACTCTTCCTCCAAGGAGCCCAGAGCGGTGTACTACATACTTAGGTTTCTCCTCACAACAACCCTGTGAAGTAGGTTAGGCTGAAAAAGAAGTGACTGGCCCAGAGTCACCTAGCATGTATCATGGCTGAATGGGGATTTGAACTCGGGTCTCCCTGGTCCTAGTCCAGCACTCTAACCACTACACCACGCTGGCTCTCAGCTAATTATCAGCTAAGGTGGCCATTTCCTTCTCACCTAGATTTTGTAGACTTTCACCTCTGGAGAACCCTCCCTCTGATCACTTAATCTGGGCTCTACAGTGGGTATTTTGGGCCTTAGGCATGGAATGCCCTTCATAGAGACACCTGCCTAGTACAAACCATCAAAGTTTGTACATTCATTTCTGCCAAAAATGTATTCAACTTTGCCCAACTTTTCCAGCATGTTTTGTAAATGAATTTTATGTTGTCATATGGCTTTGTGGATATTAGATCTTCTATGTGAGGAGAGCTGGTCTTGTGGTAGCAAGCATAAATTGCCCCCTTTGATAAGCAGGGTACACTCTGGTTTGCATTTGAATGAGAGACTACATGTGTGAGCAATATAAGACACAAACCCTCTTAGGGGATAGGGCAGCTCTGGGAAGAGCATCGGCAGGCTTGCATGGAGAAGGTTCCAAGTTCCCTCTCTATCATCTCTAGATGGGGCTGAGAGAGACTCCTACCTGTAACCTTGGAGAAGCCACTTCTAGTTTGGGTAGACAATACTGACTTAGATGGTCTGACTTGGTAAAGCTTCCTAAATACTATATGCCTATAAACCTATGCTGCTGTTTCAGTGATTTTTAAAATTGTTTCTGCAAAGTTGCCCATTGAAAACAATATGAGGCTCTACATACTATCCGTGTGTAGAGCCTAACAAGGACCTGTGGGGAGAGTGGGCTTAGCCCACTCTCCCCGCAGATGAGCAGGGAGCAGATGAGCAGGGAGCTCACCCTTGGTGGGCAGATCGGCTGCCAACATAACTACCGGCTCCATCATGGAGCTGGTAAGGGCAACAGGAAGTCCCAGAACACCCTGTGTGAGTGCACAGGACTTTCTGGGGAGGCCCCTGAGGCCAGGAGTTGGAGGTCTCCCCGTGAGTCGGTGTGGCACAGAGCTGCGCCGTGGCAACTCACGATCGCCAAAATGGGGTTCTGATCTGATTTGAACCTTGGGTTTGTAGTGGGTTTTGCCACTCCTTCCTTCATTTTGACATTTTGGCATTTTGATGTCACTGTCAAAATGCAGGTGGAGTGGCAAAACCCACTACAAACCCAAGGTTCAAATCAGAGTCTTGGGAGGGAAACCTCGAATCTGTTTTGACTCCGAACCATCGTTGCATGCATTTGGACATAGAAAATTTCAAACTCAGACCCTTTCAACTCCAGTTTCACATTATGTGTGAATCGGGTGAGTATTTTACACCCTGTTGGCTTGCATTTCTGAATATAAACAATAAACAAATTTAGCTGCTTAACTACATTAGCAATACCTTTCATTTGGTATGACAAAATATTTCACAGCAGTTTCACAACACTGAACTCACCACTCTGCCTTCAGCACCAACAGGAAAAAACCCACTGATCTGCATTCCAAAGAAGGATTATCCTGGTACCCAGGACTTTAATTTGATGCCTGCCTTCTATCCAGGCGCATCCGATACATGTTACAAAGATAGTGACGGATGTCAGGCTTTTCGTAATGCATCAAATAATATAGCTGGATGCATTTCATATTATGCGAAAGTGGAAGAAAAAGCAGTGGACTGTATAACACAGTACATCTGCCAAAGAGATATGGAAAGAAACTAGAGGAATCTGTCCAACCCTAGGTGTTTATTGATGTACATATGCACCCCTGGGCACTGGACATGTTAAGAACCCCTTGAGACAACTATGGGTCTGTTCACACTTAATACAAAATCCGAGGTTCACACAATCTACCCTCAACCCACTTCCCATCCCTGTGCAATTCCTGTTTTCTTCTTAAGTTAGGATGGGCAGGGATTGGTTGTGACACCGAACCCAAACATTTGATGTCCCTAACCTATTTATTTATTTATTTAATTATTTATTTAGCACATTTCTATACCGCCCTAACCCAAGGTCTATTTGCTTCAGGGAACCCACAATCTGAAACTAACTAACATCAACCCTTGAATTTTGATAATTTAGAAGGCAGGGATGAACCTACCTTCCCCACCAGATGATCATCAAGCTCCTCTTCAGTGCGCCATCACACACCCACATGATCTGCACTGCTCCAAGCCGGGCGGATCACTGGAGGCTGGGGAAATGAGTCCCAGCCTCCAGGAATCCCGAAATGCACCATGCAAGTAGCGTGGTGCATTGCATTGGAGGATTCCCCTGTGAGTTGAGTGCTCTAGGTGCCTGACTCTGAGTGTGCTCTGGCTGCATGCAGCCCAAACACACACACACAACCCCAGCCCTGGAGTTGAGGGTGCACTCGCGCTGTCTAACCCCAGTTAAGGGCTGGGTCAAAAGGTGAAGGCAGAGGCAGTGCCGGGATCGGCCTCGATCCCGGCACTGTACACGAGCAGCCCAACCCAGGTTGGGCTACCCGAGCTTGGGTTGGGCTGCTCGTGTGCACAGACTCACTGGCTGACATCCCCTGCAGCATGTGAAATGAGCACTATTGCGTGAGCACAAGAGGATGTCTTTGTGGTGCTGAGATGGGGATTGGTGTAAGCGTGCGGCTGTAGTCTAGCGCTCTTGTGCAAAAGTCCCCACGAACACAAAGAGGGGTGTGGTGCTTGTGCAAGAGTTGCAGAACTGCGAGCAGACTTGTGGTTGCACAATGATAAGTCTGGAAGGCAGGCTCCTCCCCCCCTGCCCTGCCCACTAGGGATGTGCACGGAATTGGTGGGGGGCGGCTTGATGGTGGGGGAGGATTCTCTTACCCCTCCCGCTGCATTTCCCCCACTGGCGCTACGCGTTAAAAGGGTCTGGCGGGGCAGCAGCGTACCTCCCTGCCATCCCCTTGCCGTGTCGGACCGGAACTGACCTTAGGTAACCCTCCCCCGCCCTTAAAGATATCCCCCCGCCTTCAAACCAGTTGAACCGCCAGTCATTCACACCTGTTCAGAGGCCCGTAAAAGGGCCTTCAAACAGGTCCGTGCACATCCCTACTGCCCACTATCCCCGCAGAGCCCAACTACGCTCCAGACGATGCTCCAGGTATAGGACACTAGCTGTGCCATATTACATCCTCCCATATGTAGTGTGCTTCTCTGGCTTGGACACTCCTTCTCTGTTTGAGATATATTCAAGGGGTTTTGAATATACATGTTGGATTCAATCGGTTTAGTGTGAAAGATGGGGAATTCCAGCTTTAACTCATAGCCTTCCTTTACTGATGCTTTATAACACCCCACTTTAGAGGGTATGTATCTCATAGCTGCTGTAACTTAAGAACCTGCTACAACTTCTTTGGAGAACCAAAGCCCACAGAAATTTCTCCGAGGCTATCACATGGAAAACTATGTGCTACATCAGGGGCTCCTGAGCTTTATTTAAACAAGTGTACCCTTCTGTGGAGAGGAGAGCAGGTCTTGTGGTAGCAAGCATGACTTGTCCCCATAGCTAAGCAGGGTCTGCCCTGGTTGCATTTGAATGGGAGACTTGATGTGTGAGCACTGCAAGATATTCCCCTCAGGGGATGAAGCTGCTCTGGGAAGAGCATCTGGGTTCCAAGTTCCCTCCCTGGCAGCATCTCCAAGGTAGGGCTGAGAGAGGTTCCTGCCTGCAACCTTGGAGGAGCTGCTACCAGTAGACAATACTGAGCTAGATAGACCAATGGTCTGACTCAGTATATGGCAGTTTCCTATGTTCCTATGTCAGCCACCTAATGGCACAGCGGGGAAGCAACCTGCCTAGAGAGCAGGAGGTTGCCAATTTGAATCACCACTCGTGTGTTTTCCAGAATATGGGAAACTCCTATATCGGGCAGCAGCGATATAGGACAGTGCTGAAAGGCATCATCTCATACTGCATGGGAGATGGCAATGGTAAACTACTCCTGTATTCCACCAAGAAAACCACATGGCTCTGTCTGTGGTCACCAGGAGTTGACACCCATCCAACAGCACAATCTCCTCTTCTGTCACAAACCTTCTGCTCAGGTCCTCCATAGATATTTTTCGTGTGTATGCATGTGTCCATGCACACACACCAATTTAGATGTTACAGTTGTGAGACAAGCTACTCCAGTCACGCCTTTATATCCAAGTTACTCATGAGTACTCCCACTGAAATTAATGGGACAAGTAAACTCGTCCCATTAATTTTATTGAGACTGCTTGTGAGGAAGCACAGTGTGGATGCAAGCCAGTGACTGGAGTAGCCCATCTTATAACTGTAATATTTAAATGAGTGTGCGCACCCACCCCCCCTAAATGTTACAGTTAGAGAGACAGGCAACTATAGTTACTAAGGCTGTTCTGATGAGCGGCCTAACCCAGGGTTAGGCTGCTCATGTGGAGCACCAAGATCATTCCCAGTCCCAGAGCTCCTGCTCAGCCTAACCTTACTTTTTGCCCCGGCTCTTAGCTGAGCTTAAGGGCATGAGCAGACCATTAACTTTGGTGCCAGGATGGTGTGTGCACCACAGAGATGGGTGCCTAGAGTGCCAGTCTGATGGGAAAATTCTCCAATGCACTGTGGTGCATTGTGGGATTCCAGGGGAGACTGGAACACATTGTCCCAACCTCCAGCAAACCACACAGCTCCCAGGAGTGCCACTCATGTGCACGGCCGAGCTGCACAGCCAGGCAAGCAAGGAGATTGTTTGGGGGGGGGGTTAAGTACAGCACAGCCTCCCCCCCACCCCCACCCACCTCCCGGTCATGTGAATAGCTTTACTGGCTTATATCCAGATTAAGTTAATCATAAGCACTGTTAATGAAATTGATGGCACAAGTCCTATTAATTTTACTGGGAGTATCCATGCTAATTTTCTGAAGCCTCTCTGAGTACCTTGAGCTTCAGCATGTAGTCAGCCAATCATCGATCTATCTATCTATCTATCTATCTATCTGAAATCTTTATACCCCACAAGTACACTACTGCTCAGGGCAGCTCACAACAATAAAACAGAAACAATATACAATAAAAGCAATGCATTTAACCAATTAAGTGAACAAGTTAAACATCAGGTTAAAAACCACAATCAGTATTAAGTTGCCGATAAAAAATTCTAAACGCTAAAAATTGAGAATTATAAGAACTAAGAACTAAAGAACCTACCAGATATAACCACAGAAGGGGCATTTAAAAGCCTCTTTTAAAAGATGTTTTAAGTTGTTTTTTAAAAAACACACTGAGGGAGGGAGCATGGCGAAGCTCTTCAGGGAGGACGTTCCAAAGCCGAGGGGCCACAACCAAAAAGGCCCTGTCTCTAGTCCCTGCCAACCAGATCTCTGTTAGTGGTGGGGCCAATCAGGAGCAAAGGAGGAGGGTCTCCTGCCCCCACCTGTAGTGGACACATAGCTGAGGACATGTTGCTGTTGACTTCAAGATGGGGAATGCTCAGATGGGGAACAAATAGAGTGGCTTCAGCACTGAGAGGTATGAGGGCTCTGAGTACTCCCTGGGAGCCCTTCAGTTACCCCTAGTGGTACTAGTGCCCCTCTTGGGAACTCCTGTGCTACAACACGGATACATTCCCATTTAATATCTCACCCACTTTCTGTAAGGCAATTTTATCATGATGATACTGGTTTTACAAAAATCAAACGTAGACACCACTGGGGAATTAGTTGCACAAATGCATCCATTTTCCAAAGTCATTTCCATTATAGCGACTTGGCATACACTGTTTTCCCCGACTCCTTGTTTTCATACTGTGTACAAAAATACCATTCATTTGCGTTGACAACGAGCTCCAGTCTCGCACACAAAACAAGCCTGCTAGATTTATTTGACCAATTTTGAACTTTGGGAGGGGGGGGAGCTGGGAGTTTCCAAGCATTTTCAATAGCACTGTGAATGCTCTGCCACCTGTTTTTGAGTTGCTTTTCTGAGGGAGTGGGAGAAAAAGCATTTTGGTCTAATCTTGGTTTTCTTGTTTCTGTTGCTATCCAGATTTTTCCAAAGATGCTTTGGGTAAATCCAAATATATCAATTTAGATGTGATTCAAGCCTTCCAAAGGAGGACTTGTTGAGCAGGATTAACTGTGGAAGCTATTGGTCATATCAGAGGAGTAACACATTTTCTAGGTTTTCTAGGAGTGTACAATGGTACATAGAAACACAGGAAGACACCTTATACTGAGAAAGACCACAGGTCCATCTAACTCAGTATTGTCTACACAGACTGGCAGCAGCTTCTCCAGGGCTGCAAGCAAGAATCTCTCTCTGCCCTATCTTGGAGATGCTTCCAAGAACTGAACCAGGGAGTGTTGGTATGCAAGTACTATGATGTTTAACAGTGGACTAGTATCAGGACATCCTTAAACAAATGACAGGGAGTGCCCACTGGAGTGCTCTGGTTCCTTCCAAATGGCCATGGGAATGCATGGAATTTCCTAATGGCTGTTGGCCATTCAAAAATTCCACGCATTCCATGGCCATTTGGAAGGAAATAGGGCATTCCAGTGGGCCTTCCCTGTCATTCGTTTAGAACAGGGATTCTCAAACTTGGGTCCTCAGGTGTTATTGGACTTCAACTCCCATAATCCCCAGCCTCAGTGGCCTTTGGTTGGGGATTATGGGAGTTGAAGTCCAATAACACCTGAGGACCCAAGTTTGAGAATCACTGGTTTAGTACATTCCCTGGAGTCTACATGATCAGATGCACATTGTCAGCCTGATGGACCAGGAACATGGTCCATTATGGACCAGGGTGGAGAGCTGGTCTTGTGGTAGCAAGCATGAATTGTCCCCTTTGCTAAGCAGGATCCATCCTGCTTTGCTTTTGAATGGGAAACTACATATAAGCACTGTAAGATATTTCCCTTAGGGGATAGGGCTTCTTTGGAAAGAGGCCCCGGCTTGCATGCAGAAGGGTCCAAGTTCCCTCCCTGGCATCTCCAAGACAGCACTGGGAGAGGCTCCTGCCTGCAACCTGGGAGAAGTCACTGCTAGTCTTAGTAGACAATCCTGAGCTAGATGGACCAAGGGTTTGACTCAGTATAAGGCAGCTTCCTATGTTCCTGTGTTATCATTTTATGTAAGCTGCCTTGGGGATCCTTCTGCAATGAAAGACAAGAAAGAAAGTGGTAAATACCCATGAAAGGAAGAGGATGAAGAGTTGAATGCTTTAGTGAGCTTTCTCTCTGGAGTGCTTTGGTCTATTCTCTGCTTCCCTGCCTTACTTTCAAGTAGTGATGGTTGAACTCCCCTTCAACACAATTCAAATTTATTCAGCATTTATCAGCTTTCTAAAAGGTTCTCAGGCAAAACTCAGCTGTTTTCTGCGAGTGAACTATTCTGCCTCCTAATATTCGCACACACATGGTGCCATATATATGCCCTTTCCCTTATTGTCCCCTGGGAAATATTGTTCTCAGCAGCAGTCAATGTAGGAAGCTGCTTGTACAATCAACAGCTCCCTCCTCCCAAAACAAACATACCTGGGAACAACGTTGGGTTTTAAAAGTGGGTAGGGAACAGCAAATGACATAAAACCATTGCAAGAAACAAAATAGAGAGAATTGATCCAAATAAAGACACCATTGTTATCAGGACTGTTCCAGAGTGCTGCCTAAATGCTGTAACTGTGGTTTTTTGGCTTAAAGTGGGGGAAAGTAGCTCAGTTTGGGGAGCAGTTGGTACAGTATTAATTTAAACAAGCTTTGCATTTTGGAGTGATGAGGAGAGAGAAATGCAATGCAACAGATTTATTTAGGATAAATAGGGGCACAGGGAGGCAAGAGTTTATGAAACAAGGCTATACAATCCAACTTAACAAGAATCTCACTAAGGAGAAATTTCAATGGTAGGTCAAATCAGCATAAGGCTTGCTATAGAAAGGGCTTGAAGGCAGAGGGGGTGGGGGTGTGAGGAGATGCAAAGAGGCGAAGGTTAGTTTTACCTGTCCTTATTCCAGTGGTGCGTTCGGTGCACTTGTCGATGGGCATATGGGCAGATCTCCTTGCAGGAAAGAAAGCAGAAGAGTGGGAAGAAGAAAGTGCAAGTAGCGTAGAGCTACCACTCTATGTTGAAGGTCCAAGTAGACTCCCATGCAGATTCTGGTTCTGGGGCTATGTGGCAGGGTCAGGAGTACTTGTACTCCAAAACATGGCTGGGGGCAATGCATAGATCATACTCCTTCCCTGGAGGGGCTGAAAAACAGTGAAGCAAAACAGTTAAGTTCATGGCTGCATGAACCAATCAGTCTTGGGTGTAACTTGCCAAACAAAAGGCAAGAATGACTTATGGAAGTGTGTGTGTAGCTATGAAGAGTTAGTGGACTTAAGGCTTATCTGGAAATGGAGATGCTACTCCAGGTGCAAAGATATATGCTCGTTTGTTTTTAATTGTAATGAGCTGCCTCTGCTCTGGTCTCTTGCCAACTAATTGAGTTGTTAATAGTGGGTTGGGAAATGTTGCTTCTTATCTGAGTTGCGGGAGAGAGTGCTCGCCAACTCTCTCTCTTGTGAAACAGAAGTATTTCCTTCTCTTAAGGAGTGCCTTTGAAATGGGTCTGCTTGCTGGCTGTTTGACTTCTTTTGAGAGAATGGGAGAGGGATTGGGGGTGACCCTTTGCAGTCTTAGCAATTATGACCTCAAGGTGCATTGCCCCATGCTTTGCTCTTGCCAAGCGACCAGCCGTGAGATTTTGCCAAATGTGGGCAGGTGAAAAATTCATGCTCCTATGAATTAAAGTCTCTGAAATGTCCACAGTTCCAACTGCATCGAGGGGTGCACACTGTGCTCCCCAAAATCAAGCTTTCTAGCAACACCACTCACCAAAGAAAAGGCTGCACAATTGGGCAATGTGGTCACTTACATAGGAATATAGGAAGCTGCCTTCTAGTGAGTCAGACCGTTGGTCCATCTAGCTCAGTATTGTCTACACAGACTGGCAGTGGCTTCTCCGGGATTGCAGGCACAAGTCTCTCTCACCCTATCTTGGCGATGATGCAAGGGAGGGAACTTGGAACCTTCTTCATGCAAAGCACATGCTCTAGGGAATGTACTAAAATGAATGGCAGGAAATGCCAGCTTAAAAGCCCTGGTTCCTTCCAAAGAGCCATGGAATACATTGAATTTTCAAATGTCATAGGCCATTAAGAAATCCAGTGCATTCTGTGGCCCTTTGGAAGAAGATACGTAGAAAACTGCTTCTATAGAGTCGGACCATTGATCCATCTAGCTCAGCATTGTCTATACAGATTGGCAGCAGCTTCTCAAAGGTTACAGGCACGAGTCTCTCTCAGTCCTATCTTGGAGGTGCCAGGAAGGGAACTTGGAAGCTTCTGCATACAAGCATGCAGGCACTTTCCCCAGAACTGCCCCATCCCCTAAGGGGAATTTCTTACAGTGCACACACATGCAGTCTCCCATTCAAATTAAACCAGTTGTACTCATATAGGGGAGAGCAACTTAATGGCACAGTGGGGATGTAACTTGCCTAGGGAGCAAGAGGATGCCAGTTGGAATCCCTGCTGGTATGTTCCTCAGCCTATGGAAAACACCTATATTAGGCAGCAGCAATATAGGAAGATGCTGAAAGGCATCATCTCTTACTGCGCAGGAGGAGGCAATGGTCAACCCCTCCTGTATTCTACCAAAGAAAACCACAGGGCTCTCTGGTCACCAGAAGTCGAAACCAACTCAATTGCACAACTTTACCTTTACTCATAGAGGAGGCCTTCAGGAGAGCCTTAAAGGCCCATCTTTTTAGCCTGGCTTTTAAGAAATATAGTTTTAATTTTAATCTGCTTTAAATGGGTTTTTTATTGTTTTATTATGTGTTTTTTTATTCTAATGTAAGCCATCCTGAGCCACTTTAGAAGGTTGGTATATAAATTGAATGAATGAATGACTGAATGAATAACAAATGCAAAGCAGTGTGGACACCACTTAGCAAAGGGGACAGAAGGTTGTCGGTTCGAATCCCCGCTGGTACTGTATCGGACAGCAATGATATAGGAAGATGCTGAAAGGCAAACCCCTCCTGTATTCTACCAAAGAAAACCACTGCATTCTGCGGGTGCCAGGAGTCAAAATCAACTTGAGGGCACACTTTACCTTTACCACAAGACCAGCCTTCCTCCCGCTTAATTCAGTATGTCTCACTGACAGTAAGTGTTAAAGAATGTTGTAGTTCTATGAAGCAGTTAGTTTTGTAGTTGATGTGCCTTCATAGGCATTGGTGAGACTCTAAGGAGCTGAACATTAAGGAGCTTTTATACATGCAAACATAGCAGCAGATGTGAGTGCCTGCTCTGCTGAACACTCCTCCCGCCCCCCTGCCCCCGGCCAAAAAGAGCCATTTTACCTTCTGCACTAGAGAAGGATGTTCAGGGGTAATGACTCTTGATAGAGAACACAGCCAATCTGCATTCTGGACCATTGTCAGCTGAAATGGTTCATACACTTCTTGGTTTGCTAGTCCCATGATGAGGCGCTTACTGGGCTGTAGGAGAAGTTCATTCTACTCAACACTGCTGGACTTCAGAAGGGTTAGAGTACTTCTCTGCCTCACCTGCAACAGAAAGGCATGAGTTAGGAGGGTACTGCTAATTAATATTGTCTGGAGATGCGGAATTAAAGTTCAAAGTAAAGTAGTTTGTTTAGACAATAGATCTGATAGCTAGGAAGCTTACATGCCTAGCTGCTGCTACATCAGAAGCAGGTGAAGGAAGATGGAACGCTGTCTCTCAGATGAGAGAATGATACCTGAGATGATCATTCTAGCAAAGGGGCATCAGGACAGAGACAGAGAGCCTGTTCTCACGCTCAGGCAAAACTGGGCGCAGAGGTGCACCTAGGTTATTTTGGAGCCTGGACATAAAGGCCTTTGGAGGCCTCCCCTCCCCTGCAAATTAAGCATCATCATGCTCCACCAGGCGTCCACACTACATGGAACAGACTGAAGAAGCTTTGGGGCCAGTGTTCCCTCTAACAGGGATTCCCAGATGAGAGGAGAGCTGGTCTTGTGGTAGCAAGCATGACAAGTCCTCTTAAGCTAAGCAGAGTCTGCCCTGGTTGCATATGAAAGGGAGACTAGAAGTGTGAGCCCTGTAAGATGTTCCCCTCAGGGGATGGAGCCGCTCTGGGAAGAGCATCTAGGTTCCAAGTTCCCTCCCTGGCAGCATCTCCAAGATAGGACAAGATTTTTATGGAGAGGAGAGCTGGTCTTGTGGTAGCAAGCATGACTTGTCCCCATAGCTAAGCAGGGTCTGCCCTGGTTGCATCTGAATGGGAGACTTGATGTGTGAGCACTGCAAGATATTCCCCTCAGGGGATGAAGCCGCTCTGGGAAGAGCAGAAGGTTTCAAGTTCCCTCCCTGGCAGCATCTCCAAGGTAGGGCTGAGAGAGATTCCTGCCTGCAACCTTGGAGAAGCCGCTGCCAGTCTGTGAAGACAATACTGAGCTAGATAGACCAATGGTCTGACTCAGTATATGGCAGTTTCCTATGTTCCTATGTGGTTGCCTACAACTCCCAGAATCCACAGCAGCAATGGCTTTTGCTTGGGGATTCTGGGAGTTGTAGGGGGGACAACATATAGGAATCCTTGTTAGAGGGAACACTGTTTGGTGGTCCCCAAGGGCTGTGGAGGCCCTGGACTTTGGCCCCAATGTCCAGGGGTAAGAGCATCTCTGACTGGGTGGTCTGCACGCCCAGCAAAGAGGAATGAATCATCTGCGGGGAAGGTAAGCTTTTAAAGGCTTCCTCCCCTCGCCCCTTCGAGCCCTTTCTCGTGATCATGAGAAAGGGCTCATAGAGTGGTCAGAGGGAATTCCCTTACTCACTGTCTCTAGCCCGAATGCCCCTAGTGGTCAGTAGCTGCATCTCCAGTGGAAAATGGCTGTTACTTGGTACCCTTGTGTGAGCCATTGAGGGCATGGGCACTGTAGAGGTGGGGGCTTGGATGCCATCGGAGACGACCCCCCCCAAAAAAATACCTGGTAGCCACCTCAGCAGCTATGGAGATTCCTGCACCCAGGGGTAGCCCAGCACACTAGGACAAGATGCAAAATGCTGCCTTTCAGAACCAACCCTTGCCAGTTTTGAAAATGCACAGGGGTCAGGGAGAAGGGAAGGTTGCCAGCAGCCTCCTCTGAGGACAGGCACCCATTGCAAAGCTTGCCCAGGTCAGATCAGTCCCAAAGAGTTGCAGCAATGGCAGCAAGCTTCTCACTGCCCTGTGGATGGATGGCCCAGTAATCTGCTACCTGAGGTGATCACCTTATCTAACTTCCTGGGAAGGCCGCCCTGCCTGTTCCTGTGTGTTCCAAATCCTTGCGTGCTGCTTGTTCCACTTTCTTCTTCAACATCATCCCACCCTCACCCCCACCTCCATGTCTCCCTTTTGCATGTACCAGCTCCAGAGGCACATGCTCTGGAATGGGTAATGAAGGCCCATTCATCACTGTCTCATTACGGCCATAAGATGCTCTGACAATGCACTGCATCAAAACCAAGCTTGCCAATTTAAATCCCAGGCCCTGTGCAAAAACCGAGGTTAATCGAATCAAAACAATCTTTATCCCAACATCAACAATAGGGAGAAAGAGATGATAAGATTTGGTGCTACAGTCCCCTCGTACTGTATCATTCAAGGCCTGACATGGTAATTTGCTAGCCTTGATTTCGAAAGTGGAACTTGAATTAGGTGACCTTCAAGTCTTTTGCAATCTCAAAAGTGATAAAATGTGGCCAAATTCACATTGAATGTACTAAAGACACTGTAATGCAACTTTTAATTCATTGTCGTGGTACATGTATGTTCTGAACACTCCTTCGTGTGGGGGGGTTTACGACATCCTGGAAAACCGGTGTGATTTTTGTTGTTTGAAATATTTGTGGCCCTCCAAATGTTGCTGAACTGCAGCTTCCATCACCTCCATCCACAATTTATTGTGTCTGGGGATGATGGGAGTTGTAGTTCAGCAACACATTCTGGAGTTGGAAACAAATTGGAAACCTGTTTTAGGCTGTTTTCCAAAAACTCAAAGCCACTTACAAAAAAAAACCTGTCTAATTTATTTACTTGTTGACTATAGATGTTTCTATGTAAACCACATCGAGAACTTCTGTTGGAAAGCGGTATACAGATATTTGTGATAGGACCAGCTGGTTCCATGCACACCCCTAGCAGAAGAGAGGGCAAACTTGGGACTGGGCCTTTTCTGTGGCTGCCCCGGGGCTTTGGAATGAGCTGCCTATCAAAATAAGAGCTTCTCCATCTCTGATTGTTTTTTAAAAGGTGTCAAAAGGCACCTGTTTTAATAGTTTTAATTGTTTTTATTCTGTTTTTATATACTATTTTAAATTATGTACACTGCCTAGGCACACACATATCAGACGGTTCATAAATATAGGAAGGAACATAGGAAGCTGCCATATACCGAGTCAGACCATTGGTCCATCTAGCTTAGTATTGTCTACACAGACTGACAGCGGCTTCTCCAAGGTTGCAGGCAGGAATCTCTCTCAGCCCTATCTGGGAGAAGCCAGGGAGGGAACTTGGAACCTTCTGCACTTCTAGTCTCCCATTCATATGCAACCAGAGTGGACCCTGCTTAGCAAAGGGTACAATTTATGCTTCCTACCACAAGAACAGCTCTCCTTGCTGGTGTGGTGGCAAATTTATTCATTCATATGATGAAGAAAGAAAGAAAGAAAGAAAGAAAGAAAGAAAGAAAGAAAGAAAGAAAGAAAGAGAGAGAGAGAGAAAGGAAGGAAGGAAGGAAGGAAGGAAGGAAGGAAGGAAGGAAGGAAGGAAGGAAGGAAGGAAGGACAAAAAACCTGCTTTCTTACAGCTCCTTTTCCACAAGCTATGTGCACAGCTCCCAAAGCTGGGTAACTGTCCTAGTTTTCGATCATGTGAACAGCCATTAGATGCGTGAGGTCCAGTGTTTCTTCTAACAGGGATTCCCAGATGTCGTTGACTACAAATCCCAGGATCCACAAGCAAAAGCCTTTGCAGCTGAGGATTCTGGAAGCTGTAGTCAACAACGTCTGGGAATCCCTGTTAGAGGGAACACTGGTGAGGTCTTATTGAGAAATGGCCTCTTTTCAAGGTGTCTTGTAATGATGGCAAAAACATCCCTTGAAGAGAGAGAAGGACAGAGAGGGGAGGGGGCAAACAGGGGTGTAACTAAACTGTTCTATTTGGAAGTGTAATACCATTTGAAACATCTCTGAACATGCAAGCGTGTGGGAGGAGAGTGAGCTCACCACAAGACGGGGCAGTGGAGAATCACCTGGAACAGCAGTTCAAGGTGGAGTCTGATGCTGATGAGGAAACCTGGGGACTAATCACAGCTCCATGGGGATCAATAGCGACGCTCTGTCTGTTGAGCAGCCCTTTCAATCTGGAAAGAGCCTTGTGCTGCTCTGTTCCCAGCAGGTCTCTCTGACGGAAAGGACAGCAATCAATGTTTAGAGCAGACTTCTGCAAGTTGCCAGATCCAAGGGGCCTTGGAAAAGAAAATCCAGAAGCTACGTGCCCAGCAGCTGGCTAGCTTTATTGCTTTGTTTGAAACAGCTATTCAGTGTGTTTTGATATATGAGGAACAGCGCGGGCTTCACAGCCCTAGAGTCGAGATAATGGATGTACACCACGCCTGCTCAATGTGACCCATTCCAGAATTCACAAAAACCCCAAGCCGCTCTCGCTTTATGCCTGTACTCATGAACTTCATCAAAAGTTCATAGGAACATTGGAAGCTGCCTTATACAGAGCCAGACCATTGGTCCATCTAAATTAGTATTGTCTGCACAGACTGGCAGTGGCTTCTCCAAGGATCTTGGAACCTTCTGAATGCCAACAGGCAGGTGCTCTGCCCAGAGGGGAATATTTTACAGTGTTCACAGGTGTGGTCTCCCATTCAAATGCAAACCAGGGCAGACTCTGCTTAGCAAAGGGGGCAAGGTTAGGAGGCTCTACAGACAATCAAGGTCTGGCTTAGTCCGCTCAAGGTCTGGCTTAGTCCCCTCAAGGGGTCTGGCTTAGTCCGCTCTCCCTGCATATGAGCAGTCGCTCATTGTTGGGCAGGTGGCCAGTGCTTGTTGCTCCCACACCTGGCTGCAGCTCGCTGGAGAGCTCCAGGGGTCAGGGGAAGAGGAGCACCACCACATGGGACCCCAGCCTCCAGGGCTCCAGGATGGCACCGTGTGAGTGTGTGGTGCCTTCCTGGGGTCCCCCCTCCCCCTCCTCCCCACGCGGAGTGTGCCACCATTGACCTTGCTTAGCGGGAAGGTTACTTAGGCAGGAGAAAACCTAAACCTATTGAGGGAAAGGTCTTGGGCATCCAGGTGGGCATTCCATCCCTGGTGCTGAGGCTTAGCTCTGGTCCAGCTACTGGGGTACTACTGGGGTTCTGGATGAGGTGGAGGGCTTCCAGAGAAGGCAAGGGGGTTCCTCTAGTGGGTCGTGGATCCTTGCTGTCCCTGGGTTCCTCTAATGCAGGGCTGCTCAATTTCAGCCCTCCAGCTGTTTTTTTTAAACAACTCCCATAATCCCTAGCCACAGCAGTCAATAGCCAGGGATTATGGGAATTGTAGGCCAACATCTGCAGGAGAGCCAAAGTTGAGCAGCCCTGCTCTAATGGGATGGCTATAGGAGAGGGTTGGGCAAACCTGGCCCTCCAGCTGTTTCCCATCATCCTCAGCTAGAGGGCCAAACTCTAGTTACTCCATATCTGTAGAACATGTGGGGTTTTCGTCAGGGCTGGGGGTCCTGGCTGGGACTTCCTCATCCTCCTCCATGAGCACCTGCTCCTGGGGTCCAAGTGGGTCTTGACAGCATGTAGAAGGTTCCAGGTTCAATCCCTGGTGATACAGACGGCTGGACAGCCAAGTTTGCCTGATTGCTCCCCGGGACTCTTAGAATCAGCAATGCATTCACATGATCAACACACCAAGGTAGGACCACAGCTATTTTCATCCTTCCTTGGTAAAGAGCAAGATACAAGATCAAGTCTACCGATATTTGAGTGAGTTGGGTTGGTGGGATTTGGGTGGGTTCTCATGAGCCTGCAAACCTGGACTGCAAGCCTCTACTTTCATCTTGATAATCACATGAATACCCCTGGTGTATACACATTAGGAGTCACCTTAAGTGGTGCAGAAGGGAATGCTTGACTAACAGAATGTTGCCGGTTTGAATCCCCACTGGTACGATATCGGGCAGCAGCGATATATGAAGATGCTGAAAGGCATCATCTCATACTGCACGGGAGGAGGCCATGGTAAAACTCTCCTGTAATCTACCAAAGAAAGCCACAGGGCTCTGTGGCCGCCAGGAGTTGAAATCGACTTGATGGCACACTTTACCTTTATACACATTCAGGATTTGAACAAACTGGTTCTTGCACTCCTGGGAGGTGGGGAGTCTTTTAAGGAGGATACCCTTACCTTACCTGCCGCACTGCATGTGCGCCAGCCACATCTGGTACAATGCCGACTGGGGCTGCAAGGAGGTACACTGAAGCCCCACACCAGCGGTTTGGGGGAGAGCACCAGCAGTCGGGAAGCAGCAGGGCAGGTAAGGGCACCCTCCCTGCCCCTTAAAGGACCCTCCCACCTCTGAACCAGCTCAAACGCTGGACTTTCGAACCTGTTCAGCACTCCACAAAAGGAGCACCAAACCAGACCATGCACATCCCTTATACACATATGAGAAGCATGGCAAATCAAGTGAATTGTAAAGACACTTTGGTTAACTTCACATTTGTGGTAAAACAGATGGCATGAATAATAGTGTAGTGTTTTACAATAAGCATGCTTAGGAAAATGCGCTGTCCCCCCCCCAAAAAAATACCAGCCCCCCGGGAGGAAATTAGAATGTATGATGTGACCTTCTTGATTAAAGTCAAGGGTGGCCTCAGCATGGTTCTTGATTGGAATTAAGGCAATCCTCCCTAGCTTGCTCTTTTGCTGCTGTGCCAGCTTCCTGTTTCTTCGTGGGGCATAGGGCAGAGGTGAGATGTACTCATGCAAATGGAGCAACCCCCTTGACATTTACTGGACAGCATCATTCCTCACAACTGCACAGGGCACGGCAGGTGCTGCGGTGTGGAATACTACCATCAATAATTGGTTTGTCCGCAGAAATTGTGTCCCTCCTCCCTGCGTAGGTGATGTGTGCTTCAGGGTTTGTTTGGTTTTTAAAAAAAAAAATTAAAAACAATCTTTCATTTATACCTGGTTGCACCAAAAGGCAGAAAACAAACAATGCAGTGAAAGATGGCATGTGGAGAAGGCACCAGAGGCTAAGGAGAGCAGACGCTAGGCACACACTGAGGAATTAAGCTTTCCGATACTTCCCTGGCTGTGTTGATGCACGAGTCAAAACCGTCTTGTTTACCCAGTCATAAATGACCAAGGGATTCCAGGATTCATGGGTCCCAAGCTGCATGTTATCACAAGATCTGCAATCACCAGGGGGTCTTCCCATAGCCAAAGGGGGCCCTGTGGGAGCCTGTGACCTTGAAAGATATTCAAGACTACTGTCTGAATGTTCAGCTTCCATTTTTAAAAAGTCTTTAGCCTTTGTATTGATGGAGGTAAGCATTGATATTTTATTTGCTACATTATTTATCCGGCTCGTCCTCCAAGGACAAAGGTTGTTTATCCTTACAACAACCTTGTAAGGTAGATTAGGCTGAGAGAGGAGTGACTGGGCCAGAGTCACTTAGTGAGGCTGTTCTCATGCGCACCCTAACCCAGGCTAGGGGAGCCGAACCTGGGTCAGGCTGGGCGTGAGAACCATTGGGATCAGGCCCAATCCCAGTGGGGCAGTGCTGCCTAGCCCAGCTTTTTAGCCTGGCTCCTAGTTGGGGTTAAGGGAACAAATGTTCCCTTAACCCGGGCTCCATGCTCATGTGTCTCCTCCGGCTGCACTCAGCCTGAAGAGACACAGAGATGGGTGCCTAGAGTGCCTGTCCGAGGGGGGAATCCCCCAATCCACTGTGCTCGGCACACAGTGCATTGTGGGATACCTGCAGGCAGGGATGCGTCTTCCCAGCCTCCGGAGCTCCGCACTGCCTGGTGTAGCGCTTCTCACCTGAGAATGTGGTCCATGCTCCCAGAAACTTTCAGAGGATCTTCTGGTGCGGGGGGAGGGGAGGTTTTGCAGCATGCCCCCCACACTCCCGAGCATCGGGTGAATAGCTGCAGTGAGTTCCATGGCTGAACGGAGATTTCACACAGGTCTCCTTGGTCCTCGTCCAAAATTTCTAACTCAAGAGTGGGCCAACTTGGCCCCCCAGCTGTTGCTGAACCGCCATTTATTGTGGTTGAGGAAGATGGGAGTTGTATTTCAACAACAGCTGGAGGGCCAGGTTTGCCCACCCTCGTTCTGACCTCTACATCATCCTGACTCTGCCAGGGCTGGACTAGGAGCAGCTACCACCACCACCACTTATATACAGCTTTTTTTTTAAAAGTGATCAAAGCTAGAAAAATAAATAATAAATTAGATGGTTCTCTGTCCCCAAAGAGCTCACAGTCTAAAAGGAAATATAAGGTAGACACCAGCAACATCCCTTGCAGGGATGCTGTGCTGGTGTTGGGGACAGTTGTTCTCCCCATGCTAAATAAAAGAGAATCATCACTTTCAAAGGTGCCTCTTTGCTAATTTAGCTGGAGTTCCTCTGATCCCTCTGGATGATCCCTGAAGGTGGGATCACGAGAGCTTAGTACACCGTCCAGGAAGTGATATGGGGAACAAGAAATGAATCCGAGCCAAAGCTAGTGATCAAAAACCAGGCAGGTAACTAGGAGCCAGGAATCAGCTTTAAGCTCAGCTGCAGGTGGAAGGTAGTAGAGATCTCAAACCAAGCCTGTTCAACAGCTCGCCCTCAAGCCAAACTGGGCCCAGTTCAGTTCGGCTTGACCTCAAGGTTCGACTAGTGTGCACGCATGGCGACCTTCAAAATGGCCACAGCAAGCAGGTAGAGGGCTGAAAAGTCCTGTAAATGGGCCAAAATAGCCCTAAAAAGGCTTGGGGAGGCCTATGGGGAGAGTGGAGACTGTTGGAGACCCTCCACAGCCATGGCAGCACCCACCCACCCCCCAGAGGCCACTGGACCGGGCAGTAAGTTCTGTAAAAATATAAATCTGACAATCCTCCCCCCACCACCACCTTCATGCTGGGCCCAAACTGGTTTGGCCCTGAGCTGAATTGGGGCCCAGTTCAACATGCATGGAACTAAACCGGGCCCAGTTTGGTTTGAGTCCATTCCAATTTGAACTGGGCTTCCTGGCTCAATGCACACCCCTAGAAGGCAGAGGCAAGGGTCAAACCGAACAGCCCAGCAGCCAAAATCAAGAAACAAGCTGGGGGTCAGAGATGAAGCCAAGGATCCAGTTAAGCAAACAAGCCAGGAGCAGATGGCCAAGGCAAAAACCCTCCAGTGGCCTCCAACAACATCTGCTGGAGGCATGGAGACTCTCCACAGGATGGCAGCAATGTCTGCAGTTACAGCTGGTAGAGATTAAACAGATGCCATTTTGGGTGGGATGACATGGGTGAGCAGAATTTGCCCCAGCTCACAGTAAGAACTGATGGGAAGTACTGATTTGCTGGCTCAAACTAAGGGTGAGCACACACAGCATGGAACCTGACAGCCCTCCAGCCCGAGATATGGAAGAAGAAAGTTGAAGTTGGTGCTGCAGATGGTCACACATCTCAGTTTGTTGGAAGCAGCCAAGTTGAGCCCTTGGGTGCTATCTCAGCCTGCACTACACTGCCCTTCAACCTGCAAACCTTCTTTATATCAGCTGCCTCATAGCCCTTGGTCTCAGTATCAAAGGGGAATCACTCACCTGCAGTGAACCAGAGGGTCAAGAACACTGTGGGTTCAGACACTGTGGGTTTGACACCCCCAGTGAACCTCAGATCCCTGCCTTACCTAGGAAGCTGCCATACACTGAGTCAGGTCATTTGTCCATCTAGCTGAGTATTGTCTGAACAGACTGGTAGGGGCTTCTCCAAGATTGCAGGCAGTTCTGTGCCATGTGTGAATCCACTCTCATAATCCAGTGCAATGATAACAGTCCTGCCATTTGCTTGTCCACAGTCCTGCTGCTTCACAGCTGAAGCTGAAGCCAATCTTTACATAGGTTTGAAATTCACAATTTCTTGCTATTTCGTCACCCAAAATGTGAATCATAAATTTTGAACTCAAAATCTGCAGTTGGAATTCATTTTTTTTCCTTCAGAATTTGAATCTGAATCCTTCAGATATGTTAGGATATATTTTGTTTTGATTTTTGCTGACTTCACAGGTGGTATGGTGGTTAGAGTGTTGGACTAGGGCCAGGGAGACCTGACAGAAGAACATAAGAACAGCCCTGCTGGGCCATGTAGTCCAGCATCCTGTTTCACATAGTGGACCACCAGATGCCTCTGGGAGTTCACAGGCAAGAGGTATGTGCATGCCCTCTCTACTGCTGTTGCTCCCCTGCAACTGGTATTGAGAGGCATCGTGCCTCTGAGGCTGGAGATGGCCCACAGCCACCACCCTCGCACTTTAAAGGATAGCTTTTGCCAAACCAGATACTGCCCAGTTCCTGTCAGCTGTTCCCCAGGCGTCATTTTAAAAGCTGTTCTGCAACCTTTTTGATTTTAAATGCCAGCAGTCTGGTTCCATCTTGGTTCAAGTGCAGCCCATCTCTTTTGTACAGGCCTTGCTTGCCCCAAAATGTATCCCAGTGCCTAACAAATCTAAACCCCTCCTCTCGGCACCAACGTCTCATCCACACATTGAAACCCCTCAGCTCTGCCTGTCTCACTGTACCTGCGCGTGGAACAGGTCACATTTCTGAGAATGCTACCTTGGGGGTCCTGGACTTCAATATTCTACCTATCAGCCTAAATTTGGCTTCCAGGACCTCCCGACTACATTTCCCCACATCATTGGTGCTGACATGCACCACGACAGCTGTCTCCTCCCCAGCACTGCCTAAGAGCCTATCTAGACGCTGCATAATATCCGCAACCTTCGCAGCAGGCAGGCAAGTCACCGTGCAGTCAACATGCAGGTCACAAACCCATCTCTCTATACCTCTAATGATCGAATCACCCACTACGAGGCCCCCACCCCCCAGAGGATTATCCCCTGTGTAAGAGGATATGGGCTCATCATCCATGGAAGGGGTCCCTTCTAAAGGAGCATTTCCTTCTTCCTCAGACCGATGTCCTCCTTGCCCGAGACCTTCTTTCTCCCTGACAGCAGAGGAGCTATCAGCCCTGGAGTGGGATGTCTCTATCACGTCCCTGAAGGTCTTGTCCACATGCCTCTCTGTCTCTCCGAGCTTCTACAGATCCATCACCTTGGTCTCAAGGGAACAAACTTACTCCCTGAGAGCCAGGAGCTCCTTGCACCTAGCACACACCCATGACTTCTGCCCATGGGGCAAATAGTCATACATGTGGCACTCTGTGCAATACACCTTCAGTTTCATGGGGTGATCCCTGGTTCTAGTGTTGTGAGAGAGGGAGAAAAATGTGTGAGCAGTAGAAGATATTCCCTTCAGGGGATGGGGCCGCTCTGGGAAGAGCACCTGCATGCTTGTATGCAGAAGGTTCTATGTTCCCTCCCTGGCATCTCCAAAAAAGGGCTGAGAGAGACTCCTGCCAGCAACCTTGGAGAAGCCACTGACTTGACGCTGAGCATCATGGACTTAGCCATAGCCCCTTTGTTGCCCTTAAATGAGCGTGTTAGATACCTTGTAACCCCTGTAGCCTATCTTTTCTACCTGCAGCTCCTTCAACACTGTAGAGCATTTTTTTGTTTTGTTTTGTTTTTGGTTTTTTTTGCAAGATTTAACACCCTGCCTTCTGCTCTGGTGGAGGGTAGATATAAAAAACTTCCATACCATCTACGCTTCTGTCCTTGTGATGCTAATAATCAGGTAGAAAAGTTAGAGCAAGTGATTCTCTGTTGTGAACTATATAACAATGTCAGGTTGTTGACCTTTCTTACACCTTTGTTGAGCATGCCTAGGGAGTCTGCTCCTTACCAAATGGTTGAATTTCTGTTATCTGGTTTAATTCCTTATATTACTCATCAGGTTGCTAAATTCTGTGCAGCAGCATTAAAAATAAGGCGGGCTACAGTTAAAATATTTGCTAACTGCTAATTCCAAATAAGTATTACTGTCTGTAAATTTGTTTTAATCTTTCTTTTTAAAACACTTTTTTAATACACATACTGTACTGCAAAGTATAAGTTAATGTTTTATGCTGGTTCATTCATTCATTCATTTGATTTCTATACCACCCTTCCAAAAATGGCTCAGGGCAGTTTACACAGAGAAATAACAAATAAATAAGATGGATCCCTGTCTCCAAAGGGCTCACAGTCCAAAAAGAAACATAAGATAGACACCAGCAACAGTCACTGGAAGCACTGTGCTGGGGGTGGATAGGGCCAGTTACTCTCCCCCTGCTAAATAAAGAGAATCACCAGGTTAAAAGGTGCCTCTTTGCCAAGTTAGCAGGGGTTAAGACTGCAATCAAAGATTTGATTTGGAGAAGCCGCTGCCAGTCTGGGTAGACAAAACTGAGCTAGATGGACCAATGGTCTGACTTGGTAGAAGGCAGCTTCCTATGTTCCTATCTAAAATTGGCTCCAATTTCCTGGCTCCAGATGGTAACATGGTATCAATCTCCCTACAGATCCTTGGAACCCACTGCTTGCTTTTGTCTGTTGTTATCCTCCAGTGTGAACACTTACCTACCCCCTTCTTCCTTTTTTTTAAAACACCAGTTACCAATGCAGAACTAATTATTTAGCAAGAGAATCTCTCTCATCCTTGGATACCAGGGAAAGATGATGGAGAGGCACTCATATTCCCCTTTCCACCTCTTTTAATTGTAGCACAGGCAACTTCCCTCAGTCACAAATGCGTGCTTTTGCATGTCACAAAAACGTCAGATTCCAACCCGACCTGACAGTGGAACTGTCAAAAGAGGCTCCTCCCAGCTGCCGGGTCAGGTTGGAGATCTGACAGCTCTGTTGAACCTCCCCCCTGCCCCCGCACTCTCCATCACCCCTCTTCTTCCTCCTTTCCTTGTGATTCAGTGGGGATAGGGGACAGAGACTGTGTTGCTTCCACCAGTGGGGATGTGCACAGTAGCTCGATTCGAACCAGTCTGATTTCGAACCGGACCAGCCCCTGTTCTAAGAACCGGTTTCCAAGCCAGTTCAGGGATACTTTTAAAGGAGAATCCATGAGGATTACAAGTAAAGGGGGCATCCCTAATCCCTATCCTAAAGGTGCCAGGGAAGTGGCAAGAGAAAGGGGATTCTGTACCTTCAGCAGAGGCAGCAATGCAGCAGCGGAGACATCAGAGGCAACAAGTGGCAGTGGCGGGAGCTCCTCCAAGCTTGGCCTCCTTAATGACAGCCTGGGCCAGCTGCAGCCTGGTTCGGGCCTCTCCACACATGTGGAGGCCATTCTTTGTGACCTCTGCGCCTACGCGGAAGCCATTTGCATCACCACGTGATTTGCATGGTGATGCAAATGGCCTCCGCACATGCACAGAAGTCACAGAAACGGCCACCACAGTTGATAGCCAAACTGGACTGGACCCGATTCGGCAGAACCCGAAGCCAAACTGGCCAAACAGCCGGCTCGAATATGTCCTCCTGAGCAAAGATGAATCATGCACCCACAGGGAGCTGCATTCCACAGACTTTTCCTTAACTTCCCATGACTGCAGAATCAGTGGGTGGGGGACAAACAATTCGAGAAGCACCTGCATCACTCACAGGATTTAGAAGGAAAGTTAAAGAAAAGAGATCCCTTTTAAATCCCAGGTTGTGGAAGACAGCTCTCTGTGTGTGTGTGCGCGCATGTGCACACGTGCTTCACCTTCACTCCGGAGGGAGCAACACAACCCATTCCCAACACAGGGAAAGGAGGAGGTGGCGGCAGTGGTGAGGGTCCAACAGAGAAGCCGCTGGATCTCCAACAGAGATTGCCAGAAGAGGCTAAGCGAGGCTCCCAACCGTGAGCTCCCAACAGGTTCTGACTGGTGGAAGGCTCCCTTGTATCATTCTGCCAATTCCCGACAAGGGACATGGGCGTTCTGCCAATTCCCGACATGGGACAAGTCGGGTCTGACAGATCTGTCAGATCCGAAATGACACACAGACCTAGCTTGCTGAATACTTTGGGTCAAGCTTCCGGACACATCGCTCAGTCAATGCTGAGTTCTTGCACTGCATGGCCTTTTGCACACTCAAAGTCTGCTTCATCAGAATCCCCAAATGGAGCTGAGCTCTTGACAGCTGAAGTCATTGGCAAGCTGTGAAAGCACATGCTTTGACAATGGGAAAAGCTGCTAACTGACCCATACATTCTGTCTCATGCCACCATCGACGTCAACAGGTTACTGCCACTATTACCATTTGCTGCATTTCTCTTTGGAACTGTGAAGAGCATTAGCTGTAACAAATCTGCTACGATATGCATTGTGACATCTCAAAATGGAAGAAAAAAGAACCAAGAGCTCCTGATCTTGCTGGAGGAGAAGCCAAATCTCTTCCAGTTTACACTGAGGTTGAAGCTCGAACCTCCAGCAAGAAAGAAGTGCTGCTGGTGGTGGTGATGATGATGATGATCAGTGATGCTAGTGTTGGGTGCATTGGGGTTTCCCCTAACCTTAATGGAGTTACATTTCCACTGAAGGAAGAAATGTTTTGTTGGAGAGCAGGGACAGCCAAGGTATTGCAGGGCCTGAGGTGAGGCACCAAATGCTGCCTTGCCCCATGTCCCTGCTGGTGGCCAGTCCCCTTTCAGAACTGACGCTTGCAAGCTATAAAAGAAGGGGAAGTTGTTAGCAGCCTCCACTTACAAGCTGGCTTGGTTTGAGCCAGGCTCAATGTCAAACCAGCTCAGTTTGACAGGTTCAGGGTCAAACCGGACATGCCTTGGCCAGTCCAAGTTCAAACTGAACTAGTTTGAAGCTCTACTGGTAAAGGGGAATCCGGATTCCCCTTTACCAGTAGAGCTCCAACCCAATTCAAATTGGTCTGGTGGTTGAACTAGACCAGGACCAGTTCAACGACAACCAAAACCAAACCAGGCCAGGTCAGTATGAATCCAGTTCGGATTTGAACCAAACCAGTAAAATCAGTTTTGTGCACATCCCTACCTACACTTCCCTCCTCATGCTTTCTTGCAAGCTTCTCCCTTTGCATGTAATCCTTGAAAGGCTAGTGAGGGTCAGATTGGTCCCAAAGAGCTCCTCCAGTGGCATCAATGGGAGAGCATCTTGCTGCCCTACAAGCACCCCACTAACCTCTAACCTGAGGCAACCACCTCACCTTGCCTTATGAAAGGAACACCCCTGTTTTCTGGACCCTATCTGGATTCCCAGGTGGTGGTGGTAATGGTGCTCAGGACTGCCGTTTCCCAGGTTCAGCTGGCAAGCTAGCTGTAAGCCTTGACAACAGGGACATAGGAAGCTGCCTTATTCTGAATCAGACCCTTGGTCCATCTAGCTCAGTATTGTCTACACAATACTGGCAGCAGCTTCTCCAAGGTTGCAGGCAGGAATCTCTCTCAGCCCTATCTTTGAGATGCTGCCAGGGAGGAAACTTGGAGCCTTCTACATGCAAGCACATGCAGGTAGTGCTCTTCCTAGAGCGGCCACATCCACTAAGGAGTGGATCACATGTAGTGATCTTAGATTGCTCACGTGTAGTCTCCCATTCAAATGCAAGAAAGGGTGGGCTCTGCTTAGCCAACAACCCATGCTTGCTATCACCAGACCGGCTCTCCTCCCCAACAGTCATCCATGTTTCCATAACCTCTTCTTTGGGTTACTCTGATGTGCACTGTGGGAATGGAACTTGCCCTAGAAATAGTTCAGACAGACATTGATGTTGGTACCAAATGGCCTCAAAATCATGCTGTCTGACTTAGGGATTCGTCCCCTAGTTCTAGATATACAGAATCTGTAGAAGATTGGAAACCATGTTTATTGTATTTAAAGAACTATTTTCCTACCATGGACTTTACAGCAGGGTTTGAAATTTAGTAAAAATTGCAGGTTGGGTAGACTAACTGTGTTTGTAAGGGTTTAAATTTTTTTCTAAAATTATTATTATAGCAAGGGTAAATTTTATAGCTGATGATTCACAAAGAGATGTGTGCAGGAAGTCCACTTTTGTTTATTTGTTAATGATAATATTACTATTGTTAAAATCAATAAAAATTGGATTTGGGGGGAAAAAAGATATACAAAATCTGTGATTAGTTGCTCAGTGGTGAGGAAAAAGGCCTTCCAACAGGATCAGACAACCTCTCCTCTATATTACTCTTCTCGTGTTTCTGAGTTAAGCCTGATCATCTGTATATTTCTCTTAGGCATACCTGTTGTTAATCCTATGCGTGGCAGCTCTCATGAGAGTTCACAAGCAGCTGCCGGATAGTGGTGGGGAGGATGGGGGAGACAGCAAGCGGGGAGAGAAAGAGGTGGCCAGGCTGGCCACAGGGGGTTGGGAAAGTGGCAGCCAGGCCTGCTGGCCAGCGGGCAGTAAGAGAAAGTGGACTGGGTGGGGGAGAATGGACTGGGGCTGAAAGGAGGGAGGAGAATGGACTGGGGCTGAAGGGAGGGGGAGAACGGACTGGGGCTGAAGACAAAATGAAAATGGCAGGGAGAGACAGGGAGAACTAAGGGTGTAGATCAGGCCTGCTCAACTTTGGCCCCCCAGCTGTTTTTGGACTACAACTACCATAATCCCTAGCCATAGCAGCCAATAGCCAAGAATTATGGGAGTTGTAGGCCAACATCTGCAGTAGGGCTGAAGTTGAACAGGCCTGGTGTAGATGCTCTGTGCCGGATAAGCTAGTTCTAAATATTGGCTGACATTTTGCACAGTATTAGAATTGTGTAACAGGATCTGTGCCGGTGGAAAATTGCTCCCCCTTTGCTTGCATTTGCCTGCTCAGTAACACGCTGTAAGGGCCTGCAGTGCTAAGAAGCACCTATGCAGAAGCCCTTTGCTGCTCCTATTCCTAACACTGCTCAGAACGTTAACCTTTTTCTGGAGCTGAACCAGATTCAAATTCAACTCCTGTGTGATTTTTTTAAAAACACATAAACAAGTCAGAGCTTGAAATAAATTTGGAGGTTGCAGTCCTGGGATAACTGATTACATTTGCTCTCCAATTAAGCCAGAATATTAGAATCCTCCTCTCTGCAGTGAAAAGTTCAGAGCAGCCTTTAAAGTGTTTATTTCCTTAGAGGAGAGAGCAACTAAGACAGAACTTGAATAAATTTGTGCACACACCTCACAGACCTTTTCCTCTGTGAATTTTCATGTCAAATATTCATCAGATAGTCTCTGAATATTCACGGAATATCTGAGATCAGCATTTGGACCCTGGGTGATGTCTAGAGAGAAGCAGATTCCCTCACTCCTTCTCTGTTGAAAAGGTAGTTTTGGTATGCTTAAAATTTGGAATCTATTGAAATGGCAATAGATTTTTCAGAAGGAAAATGTTAGTTCTTTGACGTGTGTGTGTGTGTGTGTGTGTGTGTGTGTGTGTGTGTGTGTGTGTGTGATTTTAGGGAGGGAAATCAACTTTTCCCAAAGCAGTGCTCCAGGGCAGTATAAGAACAACTAGAGCAATAAAACAAATATTTTAAAAATACTTTATTATTTTAAAATTATTGCATAGGAGTACATGAATATCAAAACAGTAACACCCACCTTAAAATAAGAGATTCTTTTAAGAAAGATTCTTTTAAGAAAATATTGACCAGCAAGAGCATATCAGCACTTTTAGCCAAACTAAAAAGCAATAATAAAAAATACATTCCTTCAAAAAATAGCTGCTTTTGCTTGTTTTTGGTGAATGCATTCCAGAGGTAGAATTCCAGAAGAACTCCCGTTTCTGATGTTACGAGTTCTGCTCTGGTAAGCATTTGGGGACCCCTTTATCCCAGCAGAAATTTGTCAGAGTGGTGCCGCTCACCTGGGCTCATCTCAGCTGCAACTGATTTGCCCCAACCTAGCTTCAAATAAAGCACAAGGCATTTGCAGGCTGTTGATTGGCTGAGGCTGCAGGATGGGGAGGAACTTAGTGCTCTCAGCAACACGCCCCTTCCCAGGAACTCATTCAAGGTTAAGTAGGCATCCCTTCCATCCATCCTAAGCATCGTGTGGACTTTGCTAGTGGTGCCGCTCATGAAACAGCAGCTTGGGAAGGCAGAACCATTCTCAATACGATGGAGGTGGAGCCAGTGGTGACGTTAACAAATCTACACTGAAAAAAATAAGGGATTTTTGATGCCAGCTGTTGGAAATTCTCTGTGGTGAGAGAATCCCTTTCTCATTATAGCAGAGTGCACAGAGGCACAACACAGCGGTAGTTTAGTTAGGCATGCGTGTGTGCTGAGAGTAAAGTAACTTGGAGCCAATTCATAGTTTCAAATCAATATAAAAGGCATTTATTAAGGAACTCCATTCTAGATAGGAAAGTGAGGAGTTAGGATCTCTAATCTATCTGTCTAGCTGAATGCAGATGGATTCTGCATCCTCTCTGCACATATGGTGCAGGGAGAGAGGCTTGCCATGTTGCAAGGTAGGCGGGCAGGTAGGAAGAAAGAGAGAAGGAAGGAAGTTGAATCTTGACCCTCTAGCCCTCTGACTTACTAGTCTGTCCTCCACTGTCTGAGGCAAAGAGACAGCGCAAAGTCCTTTAACTTCCAACCCAGCACTCCTGAATTCTGGGAGGATTTTGCTGCAGGACAGGAGAGAAGCAAGCAGAGGTGCTCTTACACCCGGCCGATGGGGCCCCGGCCTGTGGCCTCCAAAGTCCCGGGGGGGGGGCTCCCGGCACTGTGAGCCCCCACACCACCAGGAGCTCCTCCACTGCCACAAGCTCTCCCGCTGCCGCCACGAGGCCAAACCTCCGATCTTTGCAAGTATTCTAGTTGCCATGTGTCCGGCTGGTGGTGGGGGGTGAGCCTGAGCAGGCCTCCCACCGTGGTGGTGGTAGGCGGAGTGGGAGTGGCTGCTGAGTTGACTGTCCACGCAATAGTCACTGAGGCGGATGGTCAGCCCAGCGGCCGCTCCAGCTCTGCCCACCGCCACCACCATAGGGGGCAGGCCTGCTCAGGCTCACCCCCCACCCACCCCTGGTGTGCACATGGCAGCAAGAATACTTGCAAAGATGGGCAATTCAGCCAGGCGGCAGCAGCACAGGGGGCTTGTGGCAGCAGGCGGGCTCACGGCAGTGGGGAGGCCTCGTGTTGGGAGTGGTCTGGGCACCCAAATTACCTAGGTGCACCACTAGGAGCAAGAGAGACGACTTTGTGGGAGAAGAAAGCGGAGAGAAATGACTGGGAGAAAGAGCACATGCAACCCTGAGAGCTGGGAGAGAGCAGGGGAAATTTAAAATGGTACAGCCATGCTCCCACTCAGCCAGCATAGTCTTGGCCAGAAGGGATGTGAAGCAAAACCAAGGTCTGGAAAGCTAATTCAGATGAGCATCCATCCATCCAAACATACAGTTTATATAGCTTTATACCATTTATTTCCACTCTTCTCTTACACCAAAGAAATAAAAGCATTCCAAACTGAAGCCAACATGCAATTAAAATGGCAATTAAATAAATGCAGCATTTTACACAAACAAATTCTCATAACTAAAGAGCCACACAATTCTTTGAACTTGGGTCTTTCAAACAGCAGAAACTCCTCGCTGTCATGAGACATTTGAAACTGATGGGAGTTTCAAAAGGGCTAGCATCTGATACTGGCATGTGGGTCTATTCAAAGGGAAAACATTAAAACAGCCCAGTGGTGTGCCCAGCTGTTTAGGCCAGCTTATATTAACCCTTCAGATCCCAGACAGCAGTTATAAAACCGAGTCCACTCCTGATCCTGCCTGACTGGCTGGTTTAAATATTATTTTTTCTATTAGATTCTAATATTTAAGAGCTGGTGCTTATTTAGATTATTTATTCACATAAGATGTTTATCACCTGCTTTTCTCCTCCAAAACAGAGGCTGTTAATGGAGTTAATGTAAAAGCAAAAATGAACAATATAACCATCCATTAAGCCCCAAACACATTTCAAGGTAGAAAAACAATATGTGTTAACTCAAAAGAGAGCAAAGCCGTAAAGCCTCCACACAAATGTGGCTTGTTGAATTTTTTTAAAGTCATTGAACAGTGGTGGTACGCTGACAAAAAGGGAACAAAGTGAGTCTCCAGTGGCAGGGAGTTCCACATACTGGTGTCCATCACAGAAAAAGCCTGCTTATGCATCACTGCCAATCAAACTTCCATGAATGGTGGAATGCCCAAGAGGGGTTCAACAGCTGGTCACAAGCAATTGGTAGTTTCATATATGGAAAAAGTGTTCTAGGGTTGCATGGTCGGATGTGTCTGACAGGATATCAGACCGAATACAGTCATCTGTCGCCAACCGCAGGTTTCCCAATTGGGGATTTGAGTATCTGCAACTGGGAATTGTTGCAGGTCTCACCAACCATGACCTGAGTATCTGTGGTTTGGTGAGATTTTTTGGAAATTTGGGGGTTTGGGGAGTCTTTCAAAGACCATTTCTAAGGGTCAGGGATCATTACTGGAGGTCAGGGGAGATTTTCAGGGGTTTGGGGTGATTTTGGTGGTTTCAGGGGTGATTTTTGAGGAGCTGGGGGCAATTTCCGGGGTCAGAGGGTCATTTCTGGGGGTCAGGGGGCAGTTTTTCTATTTGTAACTGGTTTTTCTGGTCTTTTTATGACCGGGTTAGGTCTTCCCCTAACCCTCCATTCGCCATTGTTTTCAATGGCTCTCCAACTGCAAATTCACCAACCATGAGGTTTTCCAGGAATAGAACCCTGGCGAGGGACGAGGGACGACTGTATGTCATGTGTCAGACACTATTGGAATGAATGACAGGTGGGCACTCTAAGGCTAAGCCCGCTCTCCTCGCTAACCTTCTAGAGGCTCTTCTCACTAATCGTGAGAAGAGCCTCAATGTCGTCTTCATTATGAACCCCACTGCCCATTGAGATCATCAGGAGAGGTCCATCTGCAGTTGCCACCGGCTCATCTGGTGGCTACTTGGGGGACGGGCCTTTTCTGCTGCTGCCCCAAAGCTTTGGAACACGCTTCCTGCTGAAATAAGTGTCTCCCGATCTCTGACAACCTTTTAAAAGTCTTTAAACACACCTATTCACCCAGGCTTTTAATTAAATATTCTTTTAACAGTTTTAACATCATTTTAAACTGTAGTTTTAAATTTTAAATTGTTGTAATGTTTTAACTTTTACTATATCATTTATTTTGTTTTAACTACTCTTTTAAGTTTTCTATTGATATTTATTTTAACTAATGTTAGAGCACTGAAACGCAGTCTGCACTTGCCTCTCTGTAGAATAGTTTCCATCAAACTATTAATATTCCTGATTCCACTCCACTGCCTTGTCCTTGCATAGCACAGTTCTTTCCTTTGGATTCTACAGTGAGAAGGAGAGAGAGAAAGGGCTTGCAGATTTCTGCTCTGTGCAAAAAGAAGAAGAAAAGAAATGCACAAAATTCATGGTTTTCTGCTCCCTTTGTGATTTTAATTTCAGCACTATTTTTCTTCGGTTTGTTCAAGTTTTGCTTTCACTACAGCCAGAAGATTTTTATTTTCATCCCATTTCCTCCAGATCTGACCCCATTCTGTCTGTGAACCCCCTTGTGTTCGCCAGCTAGAGATTAAACTGATTCAGCACCCCATTTGGAGAATGACCTTCTAAAGACCATGAGGTGGTAGCTGAACTCTGAAGAATGAAAACGCAAGGAAACCACACGAAGAGATTTTTTAACAAGGCATCCTTCAAAGGCAAAGAAATAGGGGCATGCATTGTAGGACTTCTCTAAGGGATCAGACTTGCAACGTTTCAGAAAGAGGAGATAAAAGGACCTCATTCTAGATGCAATTAAAATAAGTGCACATGCTGTACACTTGCCATTGATTTCACTAGAAGAACCAGCTGTACTGGGAGAGATTCCAGAAAACTGGTAAATAAGGACAGTTGGGGACTATAGGGCTATTCACATGATTATCAAAATGAAGGAGAAATGCAACCCGGGTTTGCAGGCTTGTGAGAACCCATGCAACTCCCTCCAACCCAGCTCACTCAAATGTGGGTAGCCCAGATCTTCTACCTTCTTCTTTACTGAGGTAGGATAAAAATAGCCCTACGCTGGTGTGTTGATAATGTGGTGTGCTTGCTCCTTCTAGGAGTCCCCAGAAGAGAGTGGCCATGTTTGTAATAGAGCACTGTGGCTACAGGGGCTGGCGCCTGTGAATAAACCACTCTGCAGAGCACACTCTGGAGCTATTCACACAAGCAGAAAATAGAGTCACCTCCTGAATGCAGCTGGAAACCTATTTTTACCTCATAGCAAACAGACAAGTATATGCTGCAGTCTCGGCAGGGAGGGTGAGTGACTGACGATTAACTTCTTAAGGTTCGCCAGCCACAGGTAGCATTGTTGGTCCTCCAGCCCCGCCCCTGGCAACAGCAGCTCTGTGAGTGGACAGGCCAAGCACGTGACCCAAGGAGACCACTCAGAGGGCTCCAAGCTGCAGTCCCGCTTTGCTGCTCCCTGATTGGTAGCCTCAGTTAACCCTTTCCTGGCAACTGCAGCACTGTCAAAGGCACTGAACTCCGTCCCCATGCCCAAAACACCCTGCTCACCACAAGGCAGGAGAGAGAAGAGAGCAGCTGCAGCTGCAGCTACCAGCAAAGGAAAAAGCCAACATGAACACACACAAACCTCAACACACACCCCAGATCCAGGAGGGACACAGCAGATGCCCCCTGGAGCAGTTGCCAGATGCAGGTGAGAGCAGTCGCCAGATGCCCCCACAACTAGCACAGGCACTAAGCTGGTGGCAAAGGCGATGAGATGTGTCTCCTACCACCCCTGTCCAGTTGCCCCCCTGATCACAGTGGATGGGAGGACAAGCAGGCAATGGGGAGTGTGCACCTGCCCTCCATGCAACCTGTGCCACCACCCCCTTCACTCTTGCTGTGGCAGCCCCCATCGCCCCGTCTCACCGTACAACAGCATGGTTTGGGAAGGCAGAAGGGGGAACCTGCCCCGTCCCCTCACCCTCCCTGCAGCTGTGGCCTCCGTGGCACCCCCCATCCCACTGTATCGTGTGTGTAGAAGGTAAGAACCCCCCTTGCCCCCCCCACTGCCGCCGTAGCCAAGTGGCGACTCTGCCTCCCCATCAATCTGCCACTGCTACTCCCTGCCAGCCTCCCAAATAACAGGTAAGTCCATCTGCAACCCATTTTGGTCCACTGTGCATGCACAGAGGCCACTCACGTTACCAGGCGAGTGGGTGTAGGAGCTGCTCTGCCCACTGCTGAGCCCACTGCTGCCACCCCAAGCACCGCCGCTGCCATTGCCGCCATGAGACCAAAACACTTTGCAAGTATCCTAGTCACCATGTGCGCACTGCATCCCCCCCACCAGCCGGAGCAGTGGTGGGCAGAGCGGGAGCGGCTGCTGGGCTGACCCTCCGCCTCCCTGACCCTTGCGTGGACAGTCTGTCAATCCAGCGGTCACTCCTGTTCCACCCCCCGCCGCCACGGGAGCCTGCTCCAGCCCCCCCCCCCCCCCCGCCGCACACATGGTGGCTAGAATACTTGCAAAGATCAGCAGTTCACCTCATAGTCTCCCATTCACATACAAACCAGGGCAGACCCTAATAAGCCAAGGGGACAATTGATGCTTGCTACCCCAGTTCCAGTTCCAAAGAGAGGACTAGTATGGGCAAGCACCCCCTCAGAAAAGTAGTTGCACCCCCCCACCTGCCCTCATTTCTGTTTCAGAAATCTTACATGTGGGATACAGCTTGCCCAACCAGAAATGGACTTTGCCCCTTTTGTGCCACTCCCATTTTTTTCTGATAGGCTTTTTAATCTCTACTCTACTCTACTCTAATCTAATCTAATCTAATCTAATCTGCTATAGCAGTTTCCTGCTCTGAGCAGGGGGTTGGACTAGAAGATCTCCAAAGTCCCTTCCAGTTGGACAATTCTATTATTCTAATGATAGCTCTTTTTTTCCCTTCAGATAATAGGCTCATTATCGGTCTCAATTATGGACCCGCAACAAAATACTGCAGTATATTCCTGGTGTGCATTACCTGAGCCTGTGGCCAAACATGGTGAAAAAACAGAAGTTAGCAACAAACATAACAGTCCCGATAACTTGGATCTTACTTCATATGCATTTCCCCCTGTTTTCTGGGTGTTTCTGTGAGGAGGGCAGAGGTGGCCCTAGTTCAGCCCGCCTCCAGCACCCACCTAGCCACACCCCCGCCTCTGATGTCAGAGGCAGGGGTGTGTGGTTTCCCTTGCAGATGGGGCCACGCCCCCTATTTGTGAGCAAATTCCGGCCAGCACCACATTTGCAGCGCAGCTGGGAGCATCTCTCCCTGCTTTAAAAGGCATGTTCCCGGCCAGGCTGGGAAGCTGGTGCTGGCTAAGCTTCTCAAAAATGGAGCTGCACAGTAGGCAACTGAACACTATTTGTTGAGAAGATAAACAGTGGGGAAGGTCGACTACATGCATGCCCTGCTGTGTGCTTCCTGGAAGTATCAAGCTGGATGAGAGCCAGCATAGTGTGGAGATTAGAGTGTGGGACCAGAGGGGCCTGAGTTCAAATCCCCGTTCAGCCATAAAACTCACTGGGTGACTCTGGGCCAATCACTTTTCTCTCAGCGTAGCCTACCTCACAGTTGTAAAGTTGTTGTAAAGATAAACATCACCATGTGCATCACTCTGGGCTCCCCAGAAGAAGACAGAAATGTAAAAATAAATAAATGTGAGGGAAAGAAGAAGGATGCAGAACTAGGTGGAATGTTCTGGTGCAGCATAGTTACTCTATGTTCTTAAAGTTCTTTGCAAATGAAAGGTTTGCAAAAGAAGGAAAACAGTAGTCCTTTTTCTGAGTGATTGCTGAATGTTGAACTAGTCTTATGAATGCCAATAGTCAAAGATAGCCCAAGGTATTACTGTGCCTGAGGCAATACACCATAAGTTGTGTTGGACCATAGCCCTGACAGCTCCAGTCCTCTTTTAGAATTGACCTTTGCAAGCTTTACATAACATAAGAACAGCCCCGCTGGATCAGGCCCAAGGCCCATCTAGTCCAGCATCCTGTTCCACACAGTGGCCCACCAGATGCCTTTGGGAAGCCCACAGGCAAGAGATGAAAGCATGTCTTCTCTCTTGCAGTTACTCCCCTGCAACTGGTATTCAGAGACATCCTGCCTGAAGGTAGCCTATAGCCATCAAGACAAGTAGCCATTGATAGACCTGCCCTCCATGAATTGGTCTAAGCCGCTTTTAAAGCCATCCAAGCTGGTGACCATCACCACATCCTGTGGCAGAGAATTCCACAGATTAATTATGTGCGGTGTGAAAAGGTGCTTCCTTTTGCCTGCCCTAAATTTCCTGGCCTTCAGTTTCATGGGATGACTCCTGGTTCTACTGTTGTGAGAGAAGGAGAAAAATTTCTCTCTGTCCACTTTCTCTAAAGGTAAAGGTAAAGTTGTGCCATTGAGTCAGTTTCGACTCTTCGCGACCACAGAGTGCTGTGGTTGTCTTTGCTAGAATACAGAAGGGGTTTACCATTGCCTCTTCCCACACAGTCTGAGATGATGCCTTTCAGCATCTTCCTATATCGCTGCTGCCCGATATAGGTGTTTCCCATAGTCCTGGAAACATACCAGCAGGGATTCAAACCAGCAACGTCTGGCTTGATAATCATGTCATTTCTTCACTGTGCCATTAGGTGGCTTCCACTGTCGACTCCACAGTTTCTCAACCACCGGTCCCTGGACCGCTGCCGGTCCCCGAAGGGTTGAGTGCCGGTCCCTGACTGGGAGTCAACCCCCCCACACACACACACACCCAACAACTGTCATCAAGGCACTCACTTCCTCAATTTTGCACATGGCACGGAAGAGGAAGAGTATCACGGAGGCATGGGACCCTTCTTGTGCCTTGCCTCCACGTGCTGCTGAGATCTTCCTACAGCTATCTTATTCCCTATCTTTACAGCTTCAAACTGTATGCGGTGCAGGGGCATGGAGCAAAAGGTATGGCAGTGGGCGCCACTTGAAGGGCTGCTGTTTCTTGCATGCTCATTGTTTGCAGCCAAAGGTTGATTGATTGAAACCCAGCTGCCTGTTGCGGCCGAGGCGCCTTGAGAGGGAATGCTGTTTCCCTCTTGCATTGGTGGGGGGTTGTGGTCCCTTGCTCCCCTGTAACCCCCTGGTCTGCACTGCTGGTGGAAGACAGCGGTCCCCTTTGTGACCTTGCCAGGGGGTGGAACCTCTAGCCGGGATCATGCCACAGTGAGGGCTAAGTGGCGGAGGGAGGGAGGAGGGATGACTTGGCTCAGTCTTTGCAGAAAGGGAGTGCAGGTGGACCTTCCTCGGGGGAGGGGGAGCAAGCACGCGTACCAAGGAGGGCTAAGTGGAGGAGGGAGGCGGCGTGGTACGGGGAAGAGGCAAGATACCATTTTGTGCGTTCATGCAAAAGGGTTATTGGATGAATGGCACTGGAATGAAGTGATCCTGGGGATTTGATGCCCAGCACGGTTCGTGTCCGATCCAAACTGATTTAAAACCAGCGGCCTGTTGCAGCCAAGGCACCTTGAGAGGAAACGCCGTTTCCCTCTTGCTTTGGTGGGGTGTTGTGGTCCCTCGGCCCCCTATAACCACCTGGTCTGCACCGCCGGTGGAAGACGGCGGTCCCCTTTATGACCTCGCCGGGTGTGGGGGACAACCTCTGGCCGGGATCATGCCACGGTGAGGGCTAAGCAGAGGGAGGAGGGCTGCCTTGGCTCACCTTGCAGGTACGCGCGGGCAGCATGTGGGACCATGTGAGCTGCGTGGCCCCAAAGGCAGGCTGGTGTGATTGGTGCATGCAGGGGAATTGGGAGGGGGGGCACAGAAGCGCGTGTTGTAAGAGAGGATGGGGGAACACCTGCTACACTCTGGTGCGCAAGGACAGCTCTTGGACCCAGGCGACCTTCCGAGTGCGGTCTGGTGCACCATGAGGCATCCACCACTACAACACCCAACATTCAAATGCAAACCATTCTGGACCCTGCTTAGCAAAGGGGACAATGCATGCTTGCTACCCCCAGACCAGTAGTCTTGGATTCAGGTAAATACAACATCCACCCCCCCTCTCTTCTTAACCAGAGCTATCACACATGGTGGACTGCAGCTCTGAATGTTTGCCGCCTCGCTCATTCCTCTTCCCAGTGCATAAAGTCAGATTTCTGGGCGACTGAACCTCCCTGTTGTAATTTTGTCTGTTTTACAAGTCGGAGCCTGCATAGCTTGTCAGGAGGAAGTTGCAAAGCCCCAGTTTATTATGTAAAGTAACTGCAGCACGATCCATTTTAATGTAATAACAATTCATCCTTGTTAATTATGTCACAGCAAGGGGAGCAAAAAAGAGAGAGAGAGAGAGAAGGGAGGCAGAGAAAAGAGCGACACAGATGTGATGTTTATTAAGAAGCCGGAGCAGCAGTGTTGGTAGCCCTTGATTTATCCAAAAGGTCATTTGATGACTGTTTCCCTCTTTCCCCTCCTGCATCCAGAGAGAATTCCTATCAGTTTAGGACATAAATCCCGCACTTTCATGTCTCCCTCTCCAGCTACTTAACAGGCACATAGAGCTGCCGCTTGCCGTGTTTCACTCAGCTCCCGTTTTTCCCCTCCAAGCTGTTTGTCACATCTTGCTGGGCTTCAAGTATTTCTTGCAGAACCCCAGTAGGGCAACATATTGCACCAAAGAGAGGTGTTCCGTTGACAGAGAAAAGGTTGCTTTGTCATTGGCTGCGTTTCAGCGGAAAAGCTGGGTCTACTTCTGCCAAATCAGGTCTTGGGTTCACTGTGGGTTGTGAAATAAATATGGGGCTCCTGGCCCCGTGTTTGTCTGGCGATGCTAATGGGGAACATTGTCAGAGGGAGCATCAGCAGGTAGAAAGCGGTGCTTATCGGCAACACCTCCTGCAGCCAAATTTTAGGAGGATAGGAAGCTGCCTTATGCCGAGTCAGACCCTTGGTCCATCTAGCTCAGTATTTTCTGCACTGACTGGCAGCAGCTTTCCAAGGTTTCAGAGGGCAGCCCTGCACAACATAAGGCCCAGGGGCAAGATCTGGCCCATGCAGGGGTGTGGCTATAATTGGAGTTCAAAGAACTTGGGCCCCCCAGCTCCTGAAGGGGCCCCCAGCTCCACCCCTCCTTATGTTCATTATCTCCCTCCCTCTGAGGGGCTGCCAGAAAGAGGGGCGAACACGGGCCCCTTCTCCCCTAGCTACGCCCGTGGGCACAGTTTTAATGGCCCAGGTAGCCAGCAACAGCAAGAGCCCCAACATTTGGCATATGTGTGGGGCCGGAACAGTCAGGTGCCCACTGACTGAGCAAGGACTTATTTTTAACAAGGCAGGGCTTATTTCTGGCCACTATCCTTCGTTAAAATTGTGGGCCCCTGGAGGGAGCGAAGGACCCACAACAAACTAGTAACTGCTTTAATATTTAGCTTTGTCATTAATTTTATTGCAATAGTCAATGCACTGGAAATTGGCTTCGTCCCCCCCCCCCACACACACACACATCGTCATGGTTGTTTCTGGCCCACTGGAATGTTTGACTTGTGTGCCTCTGTTCTAGGGGCTGAGCCTGGGACCATCACCATGCAAGTCCTATGGTGGGTCCGGATATTGAAAATGAATGACAGGGAATGCCCACTAAAATACAATACAAGACAACGGATATGTATAAACTACTTTTCAGCTAAAGTTCCCAAAGCGGTTTACACAAATAGAAATCAATAAATAAAATGGCTCCCTGTCCAGGGATCACAATCTGGAAAGGGAAGGGAGGGAGGGAGGGAGGGAGGGAGGGAGAGAGAGAGAGAGAGAGAGAAAGAAAGAAAGAAAGAAAGAAAGAAAGAAAGAAAGAAAGAAAGAAAGAAAGAAAGAAAGAAAGAAGATAGACGCCAGCAACAGCCACTGGGAGGATCCTATGCCGGGGATGGGGAGGTCCAGTTGCTCTCCCCCTGCTCAATAAAGAGAATCACCACTTTTAAAAGATGCCTCTTTGCTCAGTTAGCGGGGGATGCCATGAAATGCACTGAATTTCAAATGAATGAATGAATGTATAAATTTCCACATGGTCCACAGCCATTCAGAAATTCCATGCACTCCTATGGCCATTTTGAAAGAACCAGTGCATTTCCGTGGGCATTCCCCGTCATTTGTTTGGATACATTCACCCAATGAACGTCTACACTGAGTCTACCCGATCAGATGCATGGTGTCAGGATAGTGGACTAGGAACATCAGAAGCTAGACAGAGCTAGACCCTTGGTCCATCTAGCTCAATACTGCCTACACTCACGGCCAGCGGCTTCTCCAAGGGTTCAGGCCAGAGTCTTTTCCAGGCCTACCTGGAGATGCCAGGAGTTGAACCTTTTGCATGCCAGGCTCCAAAACCAGAAATCAGTTCAGCAGTGAGAAAAATGACACAAGGGAGGAGTTTCAGGAGAGAAACAGCAGGGAAAGAAAGGGCTAACCATCCCCCTTCTGCCTCCTAAATCTCCCTATATATCCTCCATAGTGGAGGGGACGAACCTCTATGGCCCTCCAGCTGTTGTTGTTCTACAATTTCGATCACTCCTATTGATGCTGCAGTTCAACAACAGCTGGGAGGCCTACATTGTGCAGCCCTGCTCCATGTCATGCGCATAGAGGGTGATGCTCAAGAAAAAAGATGCTCAAGCTGGGCGAGTATTCTTGCTACACCAAAGCACGGTTCCCTCTAACAAGGAAGCAGAGGCGTATCTAGGGAAAATAGCGCCTAGGGCAAGCACTGAAATTGCACCCCCTGTCCAAACATCTGACACCCATCTTTCAGATAACTTTACCATAATATCAGCTCAAAAATACAAGTTAAGCTCGTTAATCTTTTAATATTTAAAAAACTATTTAGCAGTGGACATAGCCAGACAAAAAAATGCTGGAAAACTAAAAATTTCAGTATGCTGGGGCTCATGAAACGCCCAAATACTATATGGAGGTATACTTGGAAAACTAAACAGAAGTGCCTGTCTAATTCTCTACTATGCATTGTAGCATCACTATTACATAAGTTTTAAAAATAAATGGAGAATTTGACTTTCCCCAGATACTAGGGCCTTGCAGAGGCCATTTGAGCATGTGTGGTGGCCATTTTGTTTTTGGTGGCCATTAAAAAATTTTTTTTTCATTTTAAAAAATGGCGCCCCCCTTCAAGTGGCACCCGGGGCATGTGCCCTGCCTGCCCTACCCTAGATACGCCCCTGATGGGAAGCTACCATATACTGAGTCAGACCATAGGTCCATCTAGCTCAGTATTGTCTACCCAGACTGGCAGCGGCTTCTCCAAGGTTGCAGGCAGGAATCTCTCTCAGCCCTAATCTTGGAGATACTGCCAGGGAGGGAACTTGAAATCTTCTGCTATTCCCAGAGCGGCTCCATCACCTAAGGGGAATATCTTGCAGTGCTCACACTTCTAGTCTCCCATTCATATGCAACCAGGGTGGACTCTGCTTAGCTAAGGGGACAAGTCATACTTGCTACCACAAGATCAACTCCCCTCTTTGCTAAGCAGAGTCCACCCTGGCTTACATTTGGATGGAAGACTACATATGAGCACTGTAGATATTCCTCTTAGGTGATGGGGCTGCTCTGGGAAGAGCATCTGAGGCTCCAAGTTCACTCCCTGGCATCCCCGAGATAGGGCTCAAAGAGATTTATTTTATTATTTATTATTTATTTTTACATTTATATCCTGCTCTTCCTCCAAGGAGCCCAGAGCAGTGTACTACATACTTGAGTTTCTCTTTCACAACAACCCTGTGAAGTAAGTTAGGCTGAGAGAGAAGTGACTGGGACAGAGTCACCCAGCTAGTTTCATGGCTGAATGGGGATTTGAACTCGGGTCTCCCCAGTCCTAGTCCAGCACTCTAACCACTACACCATGCTGGCTGGTGTAGTGGTTTCTGCTTGGATTCCTGCCTGCAACCTTGGTGAAACCACTGCCAGTCTGTATTGACAAAACTGAGTTAGATGGAGCGATGGTCTGACTCAGTGCCGATGTCCCTAAAGGTTCTTCTTGGAGCACTTTACAGGAGGGCCTAGGAGTTGGCCTTCCCTGGGCCCCCTCCCCTGTTGATCTCTTCTGACCCTCAGGTGGGCTCCGTTGCTTCTTTCTCCACTGCATTTCATCAGCTTTCCTCCCTACACAAATGGGTCACCTGTGCCTGCAGAACTCATGCCTTTGCATCTCAGCCACCCCATCTGTAGGGCGCAGAACTGTTGGAGATGTGACTTCCTAGGCTACAGCTGCAAAAGTCTGGCCCTTCTGCAGATGTTGAACTACGACTCCCATAATCCTTGACTACTGGCCACTGTAACTGGGGATTATCAGAACTGTAGTTCAAACACATCTGGAGGGCCAAAGTTGCACTCCATAGTCATAGGCAATTGACTCTTCACACCAAACTCCTATTGACCACTAGGGACATTAGGAGTGGAGGTAGAGAGTGCAGGACTGCCCCCTTGTTTCTCTCTGTCAGTCTCTGCTCTAAGTGTCCTGATTGGTAGACTGTAGACCAGGGGTGGGCAACATTAGCTCTCCAGTTGTTGTTGAACTACAATTCCCATCATTCCCAGCCACAATTTATTGAGGCTGGGAATGATGGGAATTGTAGTTCAACAGTAGCTGGAGGGGCAGTTTTGCCCACCACTGCTATAGACTGATACCCTTAGGACACTCCCACTTCTTTTTCTCTCTCTGTTCTTTCTTCTTCCTTCCACCATGAGGTGGCTAGCACAGCATGCAGACTTTTCTAGCTAAGTTTGCAACTTTAAATACACCTTTACTTGTTTTAGACTCCAAGTAATTGTCTCCAGATCTCCTCTGTGAGCTCAGTTCTCATCAAAACTGGGTTTCTCTGCTCATTCAGGGGTTGACTCAAATTCTCCCCTACAAAAACATGGTGAAGGATGTGGCACACCTGGTGCCGATTGTATCCCCAGGAGCCCTGATGGGTCAGTGTGGGCACCATTTATCCCTGCAGTCTGTAGAGGGAGGGCCGGAAGCATGGGTGGATGTGACATCATCACAAAGTGGATCTGCTCTCACACTAGGGACAGCTGGGGGAAAAATAGCACCCAGAAGCCACTAGGACTCTTGGGAGCCATATTGCCACTTCCACCAGGTCCAGAAAACACATGGCAATGAAAATGGCTGTTTTGCAGAACCTTTCATTCCCTTCAGAATGTGGATTCTCATCCAAAAGCTGAGAACTTTCTGCTCTACATGTATTCAACTTCCCAGGCCTGGACACCCTCCCCTCAAGTTTCCTGAACTTTTCAGCTTACCATCATCTTAACTTCTGCCACTGGCTTCATAGAGCTGGGTGAACACCTCCTTCTTGATTTGTCCTTTCCAATCCTTCTTCTTAGATAATTATCCAAAAGAGTGCAGGCTATTTCTGGGAGCTGCTAGGAATCTCAGAAAGATATGGTCCATTCCAAGTGTTTCTCTGCCCATCACAGGAACATAGGAAGCTGCCTTATACCAGGTCAGATCATTGGTCTATCTAGCACAAAGCTACATCATAAGACAATCATCAAAACTAGTAGCCATTGATAGATTCATCCTCCATGAATTTGTCTACATTTTTAAAGCCATCCAAGACATCCAAATCTTTAAAGCCCATTTTAAAGCTATCCAAGCTGGTGGCCATCAGCAGCTGTGACCAATCACTAGTCCTGTGGCCAAAAACAATTGACTTTGATCAAAGGCTGGTCTCCCTGCTCACCCATGATGCTTCTCCTTCTCTAATCAAGATGTGAACTCCCATCAGAACACTCAGCACTGCTTGAGTTCCTTCATTTGTTAAAAACAAAACAACAGGTTGCTAGGTTGGATTTATTTTAAATTCAAAGTTGTGGATTTGGGAGGGGGAAAGCCTCCTAAGGTTGAAGCTCCAGATGGCGTCCCGCATGTGATGATAATGACTGGAAGCAGATACTGTTTTAAGTTTGGAGGCTACACACAGCCCAGGAAATGGTGTTCCCTTTATCATCCACCCACTTACTTAAAATATGCACCATGTAGGAAACAAACATGCATCATGCAACCATAACACTGAGAAATTGCTCATTGTTATTGATGGGTAAGATTTCCTCCCACTTCAGTAATGGACCCAAATCACTCCTCCACCTAGCACCATCTCAGAACATCTCAGAAGGAGGCTTATGCCTGCATGCCATTTTGAAACCACTTATTTATTGGCCAAGAAAGAAGAAAGTAGCATGGCGGTGGCAGTGGTGGTGGTGGTGAAGAGCAGGAGAACAATCCAAGACTGGGACTTCTGTTGGTGTACTGATCAACCCACTGCCCAGTGGAGTCCCTAACTGAGCTGACAGACTTGGTCTCTGGTGGGAGACTTCAAGGGGGCAGTCCTTAACTGAGCTAGCAGGTGTGTGGTGGTGGGGTACCTCAATGTTCACTTCAGGACTAATTTGTCCAGGGTGGCTCAGGAGTTCATAGTGGCCACTATGGCTCTATCACTAGTGGCTCTATCACAAGTATGGCTCTATCACAAGTGGTCTTGGGACCGATGCAGGTTGCTGGTCACATGCCTGATCTGGTCTTTTATTCTGATCAGGGAGATGTTACATGGGTAGGGACTCCATGGGTGTGGACAATTTCCCCATTGTCATGAATGAACCACTATCTGGTTAAGGTTGGACTTACAACCACATCCCACCTCCGAAGGGCTGAGGGGCCTATTAGGATGGTCCGTCCAAGAAGGTTATTGGATCCAATAGGATTCCAAGAAGCCTTGGAAGGATTCAGTGTTTGCTCTGCCAATGATCCTGTTGATGCCCTGATGGAGAACTGGAACAGCAAACTTATCAGGGCAGTAGACATGATCGCTCCTAAGCATCCTCTCTGACCTACTTCGAAATTGGCCCCTTTGTATATAGAAGAACTAAGTGGGCTGAAGTGGCAAGGTAGACAACTGGAGCACAAGTGGAGAGAGACTTGACTCAAATCCAGCAGATTACAACACAGAGTGCATTTGAAGTTCTTTGCTCAGGTGACAAGTGTGGCAAAGAAGTGATTCTTTTCTGCCCATATTGTATCTGCAAGTTCATGTCCAGCAGAGTTGTTCAGGGGCTAGTACGTGCCCCTCCTCCCTTGAATCAGAATTTGAAACCAATAATTACCCACTGTGATGTTTTAAATGAGTTCTTTGTGGATAAAATATCTCGTATTTGGGCCGACTTAGACTCAGACCCCACAGGTTTAATGTGAGTTACCAACATTAAATGACTGTGTGAACCCATGCCAAGGTGGGAACCTCAGATTCATTTAAGTCCACAAACTACCTTGGAGTTGGTTCTTTCAGGATATGCCCCAACTCTGCTTCTGGGGAATCCTTGGAGGAGGAGGACCCTGACATAGCTCAAGGGTAATGTTTAGTGCAGGACTCTGACATGATCTCTGATAGGGATGTGCATGATTTGATTTTTTTAAAATTCTATTTGTTCCCAAATTGAATCACCCCCAATTTGTTATGGGTCCGAATCTGCCCCCTGAATCAACCCAGATTCTATTTGTACCCAAATTTTCCAAATCTGAATCAATTTGGGGCAAAAAAGGGGTTCCAGGACAAAAGAGTGGGGTGGGTGGTAGTGCCCAATGGGTGGAAGCTACCACCCAAATTTCAAAGAAATTGGGCAAAGGGGTGATTTTTAAAAAATGAAGTTTGCGCATCTTTAAGATTTTTCCCATAGGGAATAATGGGGATTTCAGCAGCCTTATAACTCCACATGGGAGTTAAATTTTTAAAAATCACCCCTTTGCTCAATTTCTTTGAAATTTTGGTGGTAGCTTCTACCCATTGGGCACTACCATTCAACCCACTTTGGCCACAAAATGGAGGTCCGAATCTCTGAATTTTTAAGGTCAGAATCTGAGTTGATTTGTTTTGTACCCGAATCTGGGCAATTGAGCAATCAGCTAGATTCAGGTACAAATCATTTTGTACCTGAATTGATTCGCACATCCCTAGTCTCTGAAGAGCCCAGTTGAGACCCAATTGAGCCAGGACACTTCGGATCCTCAGCCATCTATCTCCTGGGTATTCTCACCATCTCCAGACCCCCAGGGATACTCTAGTGAGTCCGATGGAAAGGAGACAGCCATCCCGCAGGAGCACCATCACTGCCGAGCCCAAACCCAACTGCAGGAGTGGTGGAGAAGCAGTCACCTGGCAGCACGGCAACATTTACTACGAAACATCATCTTGGGGAGAAAGAGGTCTACTCAGGAGGCATCTCAGGACCAGCTCCAGCTGTGGTGTTGGACAGAGGTGCACCTAGGTAATTTTGGAGCCTGGACATAAAAGCCTTTGGAGGGCCCCCTCCCCTGAAAATTAAGCATCATCATGATCGGCCAGGCGACCACACCACCAGGGACCGACTGAAGAAGATTTGGGAGCTCCTAAGGGCTGTGGAAGCCCTGGACTTCATCCTGGAAGTCCAGGGGTAGGAGCACCTGTGGTGCCCAATGAGCTAGAGACCAGCTATCAGCTGGAACCCTTAAAAACCTCCTAGAGTTTCAAGATGGCTGCTGGTGCAATGCCTCTGCTTGCTGCATTCTCAAGCTCTCTAACCAGTCCCCTGAACTCAGTTCCCAGTATCACTGCTAAACATGGACCCCTGCTAACTTGGCAAAGAGGCACTTTTTAACGTGATGATTCTCTTTATTTAGCAGGGGGAGAGTAACTGGCCCTATCCACCCACAGCACAGTATCTCCATTGACTGTTGCTGGTGTCTTATCTGATGTTGCTTTTTAGATTGTGAGCCCTTTGGGGACAGGGATCCATCCTATCTATCTATCTATCTATCTATCTATCTATCTATCTATCTATTTATTTCTCTGTGTAAACTGCCCTGAGCCATTTTTGGAATAGAAACTGAAAAATAAATAATAAAATAAAATAAAATAAAATAAAATAAAATAACTACCCACCATTCCCTTTCCCCTTGAACAAGCCTCAGTAGGAGACAACCTTGAAATCTAGCCTCTGCATCACCCTGCCCTCAACCGAGCCTGAGCAGCGACCAGCCCAACCAGCCAGCATGTGCTCTAGCCTGGTGAGTGTGAACAGCCCTCACACATTAGGGCTGTTCTCACAAGCAGGAATAGAGTAGGAGGAGCTTCTGGCCTGAATTTGGAAGCCATGCGCACTCCTGATTGGCCATCATGAGAATTTGACCTGTAAGGTAGGTAAAGGTAAAACTGTGCCGTCGAGTCGGTGTTGACTCCTGGTGACCACACAGCCCTGTGGTTTCCTTCGGTAGAATACAGGAGGCGTTGACCATTGGAGGAGGGGAAAATACTCATCTGTGAGCTGGGTGTAGGGGCAGATGACCGTGGTGAGCCCAGAACTTGTACCCAGCTCCACAGTGAGGGGAGAGGGAAAGCACTCCTGCTGCTGCTGTACTGAGCTCACAGATGATCATTTCCCCCTCCTCTGACCTTACTGGTAGAACTCTCATGAGGGCCAATCAGGGGTGCTCACAGCCAGAGGCGCTCTTACTCCCTTTCCTTGGGGCCCCGGTCCATGGCCTCCTGAGTCCTAGGAGGCCTCCAAATGTCCTGGGGGCCTCCTTCCGCCCCACCACACTGCTCCTTGTCATTTTTGCCACCATCGTGTGCGCAGCCAAGCAGGCCTCGGCATCCCCCATGGTGGCGGTGGTGGGAGCAGCGGTTGATGGGGTCTTGAGTGCGCCTGAGCATTGGGTGTGTTGAGCATCACAAGGTGCTGTCAGTCTGGGTAGTCATGACTGAGCTAGATGGACCAACGGTCTGACTCGGTATATAGCAGCTTCCTCTGTTCCTATGAGCTCCCCAACTCTTTCCCCACACCCACTGTATCCCCAAAGCAGCATGGGCTAGTCATGCACTGGTCATCCACATGGGCTGGCCACTTGAACTGGAGAATAAGCATAGGAACATAGGAAACTGCCATATCCTGAGTCAGACCCTTGGTCTATCTAGCTCAGTATTGTCTTCACAGACTGGCAGCGGCTTCTCCAAGGTTGCAGGCAGGAGTCTCTCTCAGCCCTATCTTGGAGAAGCCAGGGAGGGAACTTGAGCAGCTTCATCCCCTGAAGGGAATATCTTGAAGTGCTTACACATCAAGTCTCCCATTCATATGCAACCAGGGCAGACCCTGCTTAGCTATGGGGACAAGTCATGCTTACTACCACAAGACCAGCTCTCCTCTGATAAGCAGCTTGTTCTGTTCAAGTTAAAGTTGGGGGTTCTGCACTTCTCTGCTGGGGGACAACCAAACTTTGCCAAGGGTGCCAAAACCCCAAAGACTGACCCTGACACCTATACACATGTACGTCGTAATGTCTGGGTAGGCTGATGGTGTCCTGAGAATGCTGTATAAATTGTCACCCCCTCGTGGTGGCTTCTGCCCATCTGCTCCTCCAAATGAAAACAAAGTCAGGGTATTTCCCTTCCTTTGCTGCCAAAGCAGGTATAATCACTGCAGCCGCCTGCAAAGGCTTGTGCCCATTCAGGGCCATCTCGGCCTGATGAATGCTATTTCATGGGGGAACAATAGCACAGCTTGTGCACTCATCAAGGGCGACAAAGGATATCGCTGAATACTTAATATATGCTCCCGATCTTGGGAATTGACAAGGAAAGAGGCTGAGCAGGCCTGCATGCTCAAATTATTTTTTCTTATGCCTCATGTAACTGTCCCCCCCTCCTGTTTTGTCTATGCTGCTGCCAAGAGAAAAACATTCCAGATCACCCAGAATCTGCCACACCACACTCCAGTGTGGAGACCTGAAAATATAATATTCAGGGATGGCATTTGTGATCCAAATTCAAATGTTATTCTTTTTAAAGGTGGACGTCCTGATTAAATTTACTAAAGGAAGTCCTATTGAAATTTAGTAGTCCTTTGAGTAACTCTTGTGTAGTGATATTGAGAAAATCAGACTGGATGTCAGCCGGTATCTCTAAAGGTTTCTTAAAGAGCTGGAAATGTTATGATCCTTATGGATTAATAACTGGAGTGACTGTGGTGTTTGGGAGGTACTAGCAGACTCGAGATGACCCACAGGTATGTTGGTGTGGAAAAAATCTGAAGAGAAAAACCTAAGGGGGCAAAAAACAAACCAACCCACATCCAACAACCCTCCCAGATTGCCCCCGTGTAAATTAATGGGATGGAATGTTCACAGCTCAGAATGCAGTTAACAGAGAAACAGATTGGTGGAGCTAATAGAACTCAGTGGTGAGGTAAAGAGGTGGACATGGGGAAAAAGAGCAGGAAATTTCTCAGTTTGAAGAGTACTCCCTTAAGACAGTCACAAGCCCTTCTGCTTCTGAGGTGGAAAGGTGTCTAAAACCTTTTCGTTTTCTCACCAGCTATTTCACACATCTCTGTGTTTCTGAAGGAGAAGGTGTCTGACACATTAAAGCTCTTGATGGGGATAGGTTAGCTACAACTAAAATTTAATGCCTGCCTGCCCCCCACAAGATAAGATAAAAACAACTGCATGTATGTGTACTCTCCTTGGGAATGGAAGGAGAAGTTGCACACATTGAATAGAAGTGTGTAAACTGGTTCAAGTTCCAACCAGGTTTGAGTTGAACCGACGGGGTTTGACCAGTTCAAGCTTGAACAGGCCCAGCCCTCCAAAAGGGGGGACTGGTCCGAGCTTGAGCCCAACTGGGCCTGGTTTTGATCGAACCAGTTTGGCCTGGTTCGGCCAGTTCTAGTCCTTGCAAAGGGGAATCCGGCAAGGAAACCCTACATGGTTGAAAAGGGATGGGTGGGGGCAGGCAGCTCCTCAGGGTGTTAGTGGGGTGGTGGCTCCCCAAGGCCCCACTGGTGCCCCCCCCATCAGCTCAGGTTGGCGGACTGGGTGGCTCAGTTCTGGTTCAGTTCAAACTCAAACCGGACCACCCAGAGCCGTTCCATGCACACCAGTAACACTGCATCTGTTAATCGGCTGGTCACCGTATGTGCACACTCACACAAATAAACTAAAAATATTCACCATTAGATATAGCTTATTCCACAATCCCTAGACTGCAACATCTTGTTGCTAATCCATACTTGTATCTAATAAAAAAAAACTTAAGATATTGTTAGGGATACATAGCACAATGAAATGTATGTATACATTAACGGTATCATAATCAAGAATACATTAGAATAGCCACAGAGGGCAATTTCCCAAAGAACTGCAAACTCCCATTCCAGAATCCAAGTAGTATTTGAGAAGGAAAATCAATTTCCCTCTAGAACATACTCAAGAATTTATTTCTGTTCCTTTCGTGAGGAGGGGACTATATTGTTATGCTTTCCTTCCGGGGAGGGTTTATTACCTTGGATGCTAATATTTATGTTAAATAATCGTTTACATTTTCTTTGGATGAGAGGACACAGGAGATGTATGGAGTCTTTGTCATGTTTGCTTTATTTACAGATATAAAGGCAGAATCTACTGGAAGCAAATAGATACTCTTTCAGCAAACAGCAGATTTCCCTGCTAAATGGGCAAAAAGCACTTTTTAAAACTGGTGGCTGTTTTATATTTAGCAGTGGGAGAGCAATGTTCGGGTCCAGCCCAGGAGTGTATCTCTTCAATGTCTTGTGTGTACATGCATGTGCATGTGCGCACGCATGTGCATGTATGCGTGCATGTGACTCTGGGCCAGTCACGCATCTCTCAGCCTAACCTACTTCACAGGGTTGTTGTGAAAGAGAAACTCAAGTATGTAGTACTTGGGCTCCTTGGAGGAAGAGCGGGAGATAAGTGTAAAATAATAATAATAATAATAATAATAATAATAATAATAATAATAAGATCGTAAGCCCTTTGGGAACCATTTTCTGACACATTTTGCTGCGTATAACCTTTTGAGCTTTTTGAGCACTTCTTGGTTGCAAGACAGAACATAAATATTTTTGAGAAGGATGACAACAACTTGTACAGCCTCCATCCCAGGGCTGCACCCTCAATCCAGCTAACCTAACGTCATAAAGAAACTCTTGGTTCTCTCTTTCTGCCTTTCTCTGCCCCTATCCAATTCCCCCCCTCTTATTCTGCCCCTCCCCTTAGCTGTGTCATTTGCTTCAGATGTGGTGAGTATCTCATTCCAGACCTGGGAAACAATTTCCAGCTATCAGGAGACAATTTCCTGTCATTAGCTTTGTCTGAGGAAAAATAATCCAACTATCCTGGACGATTAGCCAGCAATCAGCTTCCAAAAGATATTCTGTTGACAGCCATAAAAATACATTTATGGTAACAGTTGTTTAAGTGGTTGCTTAGAGACATAAGAACATGGCAGACATTTGAAGGGGATCAAAACAGAATGTAACAATGTAACAGAAATGAAATCTAAGCTAAGGAAACTAGATTCTATAAATGTGTCTCATTCTGCTTTAAACAGCAGTGAAACACCCTGTGAATATTAAGGTACCCTTTGCATGTGGTTAGGAAGAGAAGTAGATACGTAGTCAGCCTATTTCACTGATAGAAGCCATTTGACCCTGGAAATAAATATTAACACAAAGCTGGAGGGGCTTAGAGATCAAAAGGGGGAGACATCACTGTCCTTTCCACATGTTGCTTCCCATTTTCCTGCTGCTGTCAGTTCACAACGGTGGTCACCATTTCCCACCCAGAATTCCCTTTGGGAACCATATAGCACCATCACATGGTGTTATTCGCAGGGGACAATATGGGTGGGGGGATGGTGACACCATCTGTTGGCTGCCACGTGGACAGCTGCCATGTGTACATCTCCCTCCACCCCCAGATTGCTGAAATGTCTCCTGTTTTTGCCGCCTGAGCTTCTACTCCTTTCTCTGGAGACCCTGCGGAGATGGAAACAATACTATCAATGGCCAGCCAGATGCTTCCCAACAGTTCAGGCCTCCTAATGAGGAAAGTGGAGGTGGCCATCTTAGGTGGTAAAGTATCAAGTGGTGGGAGCGGCATGAGAGTGTCTGCCCCACCGCCTCGCTCAAATATTAAAAGGAGAGAGATGGAGTGGAGGCAGAAGTGGAGGGGAGGGGTGTGGTGGGGGACACTCTAGGCTCCCACTCTTCCCTCCTCTACTTCCTCTTTCCACACCTTCCTTCACATACATTCCACTTCCTTCCTTCTACATACAACAATCCCAATTCTATCTGCTGACTATAGAATCTCTTTCGTTGAGCATTGTTCTCTCCTGAAGTTCAGAATCAGCGAGGTGCAGCAATTAGGGCTGTAGCACCTTGGAGAGCTCCCCGTGAGAAACTTGTTCAGAGAGGAGCCAGAGGTGAAATGGGGCTTCAGGTCCAGCCTATCTCTCTCAGGCTTTGCCTCACTGCCTGGAGAACAGAGAGATTTAAAGGGGCAGTTCTCTGGCCTGGAATCTAACACTTTCACTCTGCTCCATCAAGTCCTTCCTGCCCTGTTGCTGGTGTGCAAGCTTGGGAGATCTGGTTTTGTGGCAGCAGGAATGAGCTGTGCCCTTTGCTAATTAGGAGCTGCACGGGTTTGCATTTGGATGGATGACTGCTTGTGAGCACTGCCTGCTGTAAGATATCCCCTTTAAGGGATGGGTTGTAGCTCAGTAGTAGAGCATCTACTACTACTAGTAGTAGTAGTAGTAGTAGTAGATGACTAGTAGTAGTAGTAGTAGAGCATCTACTACTTGCATGCAGATGGTCCAATCCCTGGCAGCATCTCCAAGGAGAACTGAGAGAGACTCTGGCCTGCAACTTGGAGAGCCACTGCCAGTCAGTGTAGACAATACTGAGCTAGGTAGACCACTAGTCTGACGGGGTATAAGGCAGCTTGGTATAAGACATCTATGTTTCTATGGAGAGCATAAGGGATTTGGTGTGGAAAATACCTGTTCATTGAGGAGCTAGGCTCAGGCTTGGTTGTGAGTGCCGATTCTGAGGTCTACCAGCTGGCAGGCTCAGGCACCAGCCTGGGAACTGGGCATGGTGCTGGGACTCAATTTGGGGCTGGTTCCTTCAGCTCAACTGTTCCCCCTTCCTCAGGACCAGGACTATTGTTCAGGGTATGAGGTCATCATGCTAAGAACTTAACTAACCATTAGCATCTCACTTCTCACAATAAACTAGTGAACGTGGTCATAATAAAATAAAAATAGGACTGCTCCATTAGACCAACAATTTGCTTCCAGTAACGGCCAGTCAGATACCTCTGGAAAGTCTATAAGCCACACATAACAGCATCAGTGCCCAGGTCTAGCAAGGTAGCAGCTTGGTTAACAGACTGCTGACCCGGCAAAGACCAGCTCCAAATGGAGAGATTCTAGAGTATAGTCTACATGATCAGACACATGATGTCATCCTAGTGGTCTAGGAACATAGGAAGTGGCTTTATACCGAGTCAATCCAGCTCAGTACTGTCTACACTGATTGACAGTCTCCCTGCCTTGCCCTCTCAACCCCACTGGGACATAGGAAACATAGGAAACTGCCATATACTGAGTCAGACCATTGGTCTATCTAGCTCAGTATTGTCTTCACAGACTGGCAGCGGCTTCTCCAAGGTTGCAGGCAGGAATCTCTCTCAGCCCTATCTTGGAGAAGCCAGGGAGGGAACTTGAAGCCTTCTGCTCTTCCCAGAGTGGCTTCATCCCCTGAGGGGAAGATCTTGCAGTGCTCACACATCAAGTCTCCCATTCATATGCAACCAGGGCAGACTCTGCTTAGCTATGGGGACAAGTCACGCTTGCTTCAAGGTTTCAGGAGGGAGTCTCTCCAAGCCCTACCTGGAGATTCTACCAGGAATTGCACCTAGCACCTTCTTTATGCAAAGCATATGCTCAGCCACTGGGCTAGCCCCATCCCCTCATCTGAAAAGTCCCTTGAACTCAATAATTGATACTTTGCGGGTAATGTGAATGGCACCACTCAGGATCACATAGGAAGCTGCCATATACTGAGTCAGACTATAGGTCCATCTAGCTCAGGATTTTCTACACAGACTGGCAGCGGCTTCTCCAAGGTTGCAGGCAGGAATCTCTCTTAGCCCTATCTTGGAGATGCTGCCAGGGAGAGAACTTGGAACTTAGATGCTCTTCTCAGAGCAGCTCCATCCCCTGAGGGGAATATCGTACAGTGCTCATACTTCTAGTCTCCCATTCACATGCAACCAGGGCAGACCCTGCTTAGCTAAGGGGACAGGTCACACTTGCTACCACAAGACCAGCTGTCCTCTACCACATGGGGCTGCAGACACTGGTGGATCAGGAGAGCTGGATGGGATGGCATGGGCACTGGCTATGGAGACATCATCATCTGAGCTTGAAGCTTGATGTGTGCTCCGCGCTGGTTTGAAGTGAGATCTATTTCTTGTTATTGTATGATTACCCTGCTGGGCTGTGATCATGGCACCTTTTATCTGGATTATTAGTTTGTTGGTTTATGGAGGGGTTCTTAGCTACTCTTGTCGCCAGTGTAGAATCCAGAGGAAAAGGGCTGTGGTATGCAAGGGCATTGGACAAGACAGTGGAATTGAATCAGGAATATTAACAATTCAATGAGACAGACATTATGTACAGTGAGGCCAGTGCAGTCTGCCTTCAGTGCTCTTGCTGCTTTCTGTTTGTTAGCCCCGCCCCTACCCCAGGTCTGGAATAAAAGTTATTAAAGCACCATTCAAAAGCTGGCCTGGATCAAGGAATGGATTAACCAAAAACACCATGCAGGCTAAGTGGTTTCTATAAACTGTGCCATGTGAAAATCTTATCGCATGTCCTACTGTAAGGAAAAATCTAACATCTTCCTTTCATCAGAAACTCCCTCTCTTGCTTATCGGTGTGCTTACTCTAAGAAATCTAATTTTTTTTTAGAGATAATCCTTCTAACAAACCCTGCCAAATCCCTTTATCTGTCCATTTATTAATATTAGTGCTTCTCAGGCAGAAGGGAATAAAACTTTTATTTCACATTCTCCTTTTGTTCCCTGCTTTCTCCTCATTGTTGTTAATGGGCCCAATTCAATTAAGGAATGAATGTGTTCCCCATTTTTAGAATGCCCCTCCTCAATCCCTGCTGTTCACTCTAGAACTAATCATGTTTAACAGGGGATATTAACTCTGCTTTCCTTCATCGTACAGAAGAAACCAAACCATTGCATCACATAACAAATATAGCAGGCATGACAATTAAACCAGTTAGAGAGGAAAGGAGAGCTGGTCTGGTGGTAGCAAGCATGACTTGTTAAGCTAAGCAGGGTCTGCCCTGGTTGCATATGAATGAGAGACTTGATGTGTGAGCACTGTAAGATATTCCCTTCAGGGGATGGAGCTGCTCTGGGAAAAGCAGAAGGCTTCAAGTTCTCTCCCTGGTAGCATCTCCAAGATAGGGCTGAGAGAGATTCCTGCCTGACACCTTGGAGAAGCTGCTGCCAGTCTGTGCGGACAATACTGAGGTAGATAGACCAATAGTCTGACTCAGTATATGGCAGCTTCCTATGTTGCTATGTAGATGGACATTCGGTAAAACTACCAATGCTGTGACTAAGTAAAAGGCAGTTACATATGTCTTTTTGAGGAGAGACTGTAGCTCAGGATTGTCTACACTTACTCTCATGTCTAGGTCTGATCAGTGTCTGGAGGGGTGAGAGAACACAGTGGGGCATACATCCAAAAGGGAAATGGTTTCATTGCTTCCACATCACTCACCAGTCATGCAGACGATTCCCTGGCAGTGTCTCCAAGATAGGACTGAGAGAGATTCCTGCCAGCAACCTTGGAGAAGCCACTGTGTCCGTGTAGACAATACTGAGCTAGATGAACCAATGGTCTGACTCAAGTATTTGGGATGTTCATGGAACTGGCCAGGCCAATTCAGTTCGAATCCAAACCAGATGTGAACCAACTCGGTCCGGTTCTGGCTCCAGTCGAACAAGACTCGGTATGGTTTGAGCACAGAGCCAGTTTGAACTAGTTCACGGTCTGATTCTGGGGGCCCCTTTAGACTTGTAAAGAAGAACTGGGTGAGAATTCCACTTTACAAGCAAAGGGGCAGGGGGGATTCCTAGATCTAGAGGGTGTGGGAGGGGAGTCGGGGCTACTTACTTTAATCAACATTTAAGGCAGCATCAGGGGCGGCAACAGCTCCCCTCCCCCACCCTTGCCAGCCTCCTCCGGAGTAGCCCAGGCTGGCCGCAACCTGGTTTGGGCCTCCGTGCATGCACAGAGGCCATTTTAGTGACCTGGGCTCATTAAAATGGAATCTGTGCATGCATGGAGGCCTGAATTGGGCCACAGTCAGCCTGGGCTACTCAGGAGAAGGCCAGAGAGGCAGGGAAGCTGCTGCCGCCTCTGACAGTTACAGCAGCGATTCAAGTAAATAGCCCTGACTCCACTCCCAATCTAGATCTCGGAAGTCTTCCATGCCCCTTTGCTTGTAAAGGGGAATCCTCACTGGATTCCCCTTCATGAGTAGACCCCCAAATCAGTCCGAACCGGTCTAGTTCAAACTTGTACCGGCACCCGCTTTGGGACCACTTGAACTGCAGGACTGTTTCATACATCCTTATGTTCCTAAGATTCTGCCACAGCTGCTTGTAACCATGGCGGACACACTTGGAGGGAAGAGACTCCCAGTAATGCACTTCACAGTTGCATTATTGGGGCTCCACGGGGCAGGGTGCCCCATGGTTGGAGAGGAGAGCTGCTCTTGTGGTAGCAAGCATGACTTGTCCCCATAGCTAAGCAGGGTCTGCCCTGCTTGCTTATGAATGGGAGACTTGATGTGTGAGCACTGCAAGATATTCCCCTCAGGGGATGAAGCCGCTCTGGGAAGAGCAGAAGGTTTCAAGTTCCCTCCCTGGCAGCATCTCTGAGATAGGGCTGAAAGAGATTCCTGCCTGCAACCTTGGAGGAGCTGCTGCCAGTCTGTGAAGACAATACTGAGCTAGATAGACCAATGGTCTGACTCAGTATATGGCAGTTTCCTATGTTCCTATGGTGGTGCTTCCCTGCACCCGACCCCCAGAGCACCTAAGTGAGGCACAGGAGCGCCGCAGGGAAGCTGCTGCTAGTCTGGGCGGACGATGCATTCATCTGGGTGGGTGATCCAGGGACCTGAAGGAGATGGTCAGTGGGGAAGGGAAGGTTAACCCTCCTTCCCTGCAGTTAGCCCCAAAGCTCTTCTCACTGATCGTGAAAAGAGCTTCCCAGACTACTTTTTAAGGCAGAACATTTGGTGATGGTTTTTCAATTCTAAGTACAAAGTTTTACAAAGTACAAGGATTAGAGATGTGGAGACAGAAGTGGAGAGGTGGTCACTTTTCTAAGTGCAGAGTTTACAAAGCCATAATAGTCATAATATTATGGTGTGTGACCACCACCCAACTCATGATGTGTGCATGCAGCCCCAGAGCGAGAAGCACAGTGCCAGTGGCCCCACTTCAGAAGCCTGGATGCTCATGTGGGGGGATTTTTGTCCACCCCCCTCCCCCAGAAGTACAGTACTTGGTCACACAGCCCTATTTCCAAGTCACAAGGTGCACTTCCGGGGGGGGGGGGGTTGGCAAATGTGGCTCCCCACATGAGCATCTGTGTTTCAGAATGGAGGTCACTAGTGCTGCAAGTGTGCCTTTAAAAACAACAACAATATCCTAACAGAAGAGCAGCATGAGGATGTTGGGGTGCGGGGTGTAGAGGGAGAGAGAGACTGAAGATATTAACTGTGAAATATACACATCTCTAGGTCTAATGACAACGGGTACAGCAACCAGCCTCAGAATTGATAATGAAGACATTGATGTGGTGGAGAGCTTCTGTGTTTTAGGATTAACCTTCAACAGTAAAGGATCCAGGAGTCAAGAAATACGTCGCAGACTAGCATTTGGTATGGTTGCAGTGAAGGCCTTGGAAAGGATATTTAGATGCTGTGACAATGATTAGAATTGTTCAGACTGTGGTTTCCCCTGTGACACTGTATGGATGCGAAAGCTGGACTTTGAAGAAGCAAGATGGAAAAAGAATTGACGCTTTTGAACTTTGGTGCTGGAGAAGGCTTTTGAGGATACCATGGACAGCCAGGAAAACAAACCAATGGATCATAGAACAAATCAATCCAGAATTTTCACTCGAGGCACAAATGACCAGGCTCAAACTATCCTGCTTTGGACCCATTATGCGAAAACCCAGCTCCCTTGAGAAATCCATAATGCTGGGGAAAGTTGAAGGAAAAGAAAGAAGAGGATAACCAGCAGCAAGGTGGATGGACTCGATTACGACAGCAATGAATGCTCCACTGAGAGACCATAAAGGCCAAGTTGAAGACAGATCATCCTGGAGAGAATCTATCTCTATGGTCGCTAAGAGTCGACACAGACTTGACAGCACTTAATCAATCAGGTTTCCAGAATTGTCCTAGGATGGGGAGGACCCATAGCTCATTGGCAAAGCACATTATTTGCTTGCACACTTCTGGCTTCAAGCTCTGGCATCCCCAATTAAAAGGATCACATTTGTACACAATATAGAACATGGCTCTCAGATGTGAGAAATTCCTAGTTTTGAAGATTGCTAGGAAAACATTTTCCTCAACCTGAGCTACCTCAGAGCCATTGTGAGACTGAAACATTGATCCTTGGACAATGGATGGGATGCAAACATCACAAATCAATCAAGGGCCACATACATTTGCAAAAAGTGCTCTGTTTTTCAGGCACTTTGGCTAGCAAACAGAGCAAGAATTCACTGATGCAGCACAAGAGCAGCCTAACAGAACTTCCCAACTAACTGCACTGGTGCTGTGGGGAAGGGTCAATTTTTGATTACCTCCCCTTCCCCAGGAAGCCTTCAGTGCCCCCCCCAATAATATGTCCCTGAGAGCCACAAAACCCTCAGTGACATATTTTCAGGTGGCACAGAGGACTTACTGGGGAAGGGGAGGTCATCAAAAATTCCCCTGCTGCACCAATGCAGTTAACTGGGAAATTCTATTAGGCTGCTCTCTCATGGTACCAGTGCATCCTTGCTCTGTCTGTTAGCCTTTTCCCCATTCCAATGTGAAGATTGCAAACTGAGGTTTAGAGGAAATGATTTGCCCCACACTACACAGTAACTCCATGACAATCTGCTGGACTTCACTGGTTGCCAGCATTCTGGTTTCTGGTCTCATAAACATTTTAAGTCAATGTTCTTGCCTATGGGATGAGAACCCGGGAATCAGGTCTATTGCCTAGCAAAGGAACAGGCTGCTTGCAGAACTGCCTTGCCAGCTCAATTCCATCTACAGAAACCATAGATTTTCCAACTGTCACAAGACATTTATTTGTTGTGCTGTGCTCTGCCTTCCACCTTGACTACCAGCTCTGCAACTTCCCCGAGTGCCTATGACAGGCTCAGCAATAGCGCCTGGCAGTATCTTTCAATTCCCCACCCATCACTTGCAATCCCCTTATGCTCACTGCCCCAAAGACCAGGAGACCGTGGTGACGTTTGCTAGTTTTCCAATGCATACAGGCAAATCAATAATTCAAATGCTAACTCCAATGCCACTGAAGCATATTGTGCCTCAGAAGCAAGGTAGGGCTTGCTGCAAAATGTCAGTGGTGTCCAATTGAATAAGTCTGATTGCTGAAGTAGATAGAACTGGACGGAAGTCTGCAGAGAAAGAGAGAGGCAGAAACAGACACACAGAGACACAAATCCCTCCAGAACTCAGAACAACGTTATATGATGAGCGGCAATCAGGTTGATTTGCATTTTTATGGAATAAATACTTGATATTGAAGGCCAAGTCATGAATCACAACATTTTGCATTTCCAAAATGGAAGAAAATCAATTGGCACCTGGAGGAGACTTTCTCAGATGCTCTAAAGATATGAATTTGAATTAACATCTTGGTAAAGGGATGGAAGTCATTTTATGGTTGGAGAGGAAGAAAAGCAGGTCCATATCCAAAATGAAGCATACAGTATGTTTTGAGGCTTTTGACCAGGTGGCAAAACTTGACAGATGCTGGCAAAAGTCTAAAATCTTCTGATTTTAGAGAACCTTCCTCCACAGTCTGAAGACAGACAGGCTGCACATAATTTGAATCATCCATGCTAGCTAGCTAGCTCAAGACAGAAGGTAGGGAAATGCATTCACAGCCACACTGCAAAGCAGAAGGAAAATAATGGATGGGCAAACTCTCCTAAGCTCAACACGGAATCCATTTGCTTTTGCTGAGCTTTTCTGAAGAATGTTTGGAGGGGAAAAGTGGCCTTTTTCTGAATGTTTCTGAGACTGCTCAGGAAGAAGAAATATATTTTTCCCATGCCAGCCCCCTCCTTTCCCATGCAAAATGACTTGGGGGTCACTAGACGATTGGAGGGCTTTCTGTAGGCTGTAGAGAATTGGAAATGAAGCTCCTGAGCTTGCTGAGAAACATAATCTCCTACTGGGAAATATGGGATTGTAGCTTCCTCTGCCTCCTAAACTGACAAAAAAAAGATATTCCAGATTCTTGGGAGTAATCGGCAGTGTGAAGGGCTCACCAGAAAAGAGAGAGGCCCTGCATCTTTGGCTGGAAATAAAACTCCCAAGGTTGTGAAAAGCAAAACTTCCTGCTGGGACGTAAAGGATCACAGTTTCCTCTGCTTCCCAAATGCACTAAAAAGATTTCCCAAGTTCTTGGGCCTGGTTTTGGTTTGGTTTTTAAGAGGAACCTAAACAAACAATGCCAATAAGCCATGTATATGCAAATCCAGAGAATATCCCGCTATGGCCAACTCTCATCCAACTCTCACCCAATGCAACATTTCATCCAAGTTGTTTTAGAATAGCTATTAGGGATGTGCAAATTGGGGGTGATTCGATTCAGGTGCAATTGAATCGGAAAAAATCGATTCATGCACATCCCTGATAGCTATCACTTACATAACCTGTGAAATTCTACTTTCTACATAGCCTGTGAACTTCTTGCTAATGGGAATACCTTCATATCATACCATGTTAAAAATGCCCAAACCGTTCTTTCTGACTGAGGCAATGAGAGGTTTTTCTCAGACAGCCGTTCATGCAAATCTAATAGCACCAGCTAACATCCAGAACTGGATTATGGCAAAGCCTATTGGTGGCTTCTGGCTGATTTTGCATCAGAGCCATCCTTTTGGCTCCATTTCTTGGATTTCGCCCATATGTGAATTTGAGAAAGAAAGAAAAAGCTGCAAACTACACTCCAAGGACTGAAGGGCAACTTCTCACAGTGGGGAACAAGATTCTAGCCCAGGGGATCATGCTAGAATAGGGGACATGTCTGCAAAATAAACCACACTATTTTATGTCAAATAAAACTATAAAGCTACCACCATATGCTTCCTTTCACAATCACTAAAGTGGATTAGGCCTAGGGTTGTCAACATGTTCCACAAAAAGTGGGATTTAGCTCAAAACATGTCATTCTGTTAAAACAGAAGTGCGCTCTGGAATAGCAAACAAACTTACAGAAATCTGCCACTGTCCATCAAATGGACAATACATATTCATTCATTGAGGAACTGCTGAAGCTCTTCAGTTTGTGCCACTAAAAGAAGCATTCTTGTCCTGCAGTGGGATTGTACATGGGGGTGGGACTGTAGCTCAGTAGAAGAGCATCTGCTTTGCATGAAGAAGGTCCTAGGTTCAATCCCTGGCATCTCCGGGTACATAGGAACATAGGAAGCTGCCATATACTGAGTCAGACCATTGGTCTATCTAGCTCAGTATTGTCTACACAGTCTGGTCTACACAGCAGCTTCTCCAAGGTTGCAGGCAGGAATCTCTTTCGGCCCTATCCTGGTGGATACCTGGGAAGGAACTATGAACCTATATGCTCTTCGCAGAGTAGCTACATCCCCTGAAGGGAATATCTTACAGTGCTCACATGTGGTCTCTCATTCATATGCAACCAGGGTGGACCGTGCTTAGCTATGGGGACAAGTCATGCTTGTTACCACAAGACCAGCTCTCTGGCCCAGGGATGGGAAGAACAGGGATGGGAAGGACTCGGGAGAGCCACTCCCATTCAGAGTAGACAATATTGAATTAGATGGACCAAGGGTCTGACTCATTATAAAGCAGCTTCCTATGACATCCCCTTCAGGGATGATTCTAAGTAGTAGTGGTTAAGGTTTCACATTTTGTATTTTTTCTGTTTCTATTTGTACCAAATCCAAATCAACCCAATTTTGTATTTTGTCCAAAATTAAGCCTTCCAAATCACCCCAGTTTTGTTTTGTATCTGAATTAATCCGAATCCGAATTAATTCAGATTTAAAAATGGGTCACATGGTCAAAAGAGTGGGTGGGGGTTATAGTGCCCAATGAGTGGAAGCTACCACAAAAATTTCAAAGGAATTGGGCAAACTGCTGATTTTTGGTGAATTTTTGAAGTTTGTGTGTCTTTCAGATTTTCCCCATAGGGTATGATGAAGGTTTCAGGAAAAGTATAGCTTCACCCGGGGGGTGGGGGAGTGGCCCAGAGTGGAGTGTGGTTGATGGTAGTGCCCAATTGGTACAAGGAAGCTACCACAATTTTTTCAGAGGAATTTGGCAAAGGGCTGATTTTTAAAGAATTAATGAAGTTATGCGGCTTTCAGATTTTCTTCGTAGGGCATAATGGAGGTTCCTGCAGTCCCAGAACTCCACTTGAGGGGCACTGGGGTGGCCCAGAGCAAGTGGCGGTGTAGCGCACATAGGGTGCCAACCACTCACATGGGTTGCCAACCCATGAAGTACAGGGTTTTGTTGTTCTAGAGGTGTTCTGAGAGTAGATTCTCTAGTAGCATATGAGAGTGGATTCATGGTTTTTCATTAAAAAATCTCATTTGCTACCAGAGAATCTAAACTCAACACCTCAGAAACAACAAAGCCCAGTACCCCAATGGGTTAGCAATCCAAGGGGGTGGTTAGCACCCTCTGTGCACTACTACACCACCACTCACTTTGGGCCATCCCAGTGCCCCCCAGGTGGAGTTATGGGGCTGCTGAAACCTCCATTATTCCCTATGGGAAAAAAATCTTAAAGACGTGTACACCTCAAAAATTCCTAAGGAATCAGCCTTTTGCCCTATTTGGAATCTGGGTGCACCACCCTTGGGGCACTGCCATCCAACCCACTGTTTTGCCCCTGAAGCCCCACATAAACAAGTTGAAAGAGTGAAGAGAATGGTGAACAACAACACTTAATTTTTTGTCACAGTTATTTGAGAATTTTGCAGCGGGTGTGAGCCTGTCCCTCTGGCACTAGCACAGCAGCACAACCCATTTGTGGATTCTAGCAATCTTTCAATAAAAACACTCCCTCGCCATGGAACAATGACCACAGATCATTTGAGATAGCAAGATAGACCAATGAACTGCCTTGGTACTATGGAACAGCTTCAAATGTTCATTTAACTGAAGTGGAGTGAGCCATAACCCAAACAAATCAGCCTACTGTTCAGAATTGTTGAGATCTATCATCACTGCATTTAAGAAAGTACAAAACCATGGATCATGGTCACAAGAAAGAGAGAAGCAACTAAGATTCCTGGGGATGTCAATAGATTGACGGGGTATTCCCCACCCCCCTCCTTTTGTCTCCTGTAGTCCCATATGGATGACCTGTCCCTGCAATTGCAAAAGTTGTGAACCACTGGCTTAGACATCATGTCCCACCAAATTACATTGTGGCCTAAATTACATTAGATTGCTCAACTTGGGCAACAAAACTTAGACACCACTATAACTCATAAAAATCAGAAGAAAAACAAAATAGCTCTTCAAAAGACCCCTGAACAAGTCAAGAGATTCTTTCTAAACCTTTGGAAAGAAAAACCTGTGTAATTTCAGAACTTTTCTAACCAGCTTCTCAAAAAGCTTCTCCACACAATTTATACCATGGCTTTTAGCAAGAGCTTTGGAATTGCATTGAGCTCCCAAAGATATTTGGGTATCTCTGTCTCAAAATGCTGTCTTCCAAATCCCTTTGCAAGGTGAGTTTGCATTTCAGCCACACTGAATACAACACGTGCTTAACAAAACCATTCATGCTCAACAGCTTTTTGCATATCTTATCTTCTGCTAATCACAGCTGGAGTGGAGAGAGTCAGAGAAGTCAATTTCAATTGCAATGCTTTTCCAAAGAACAAAGCATTCTGTCCGAAACACAGTCATTTTGATTTGGAAACACAAATCTCTGTTTTTTAATTCTTGATTTTGTTTTGGTTACAAAACCTCTGAAATTGCTATTTTCGGGCACAAAACGTTTTGTACTCGAATCAAAATGCACAAGCCTAGTAGTGGGTGTTTCTCTAAAAATATTTCCTGCTCCCCTATACACCAGATTGGAACTTTAAAGCAAAGTGTCAGACAACACCGTCAGATATAGTCCTATCACTTGAATTATTTTCAAAGGTCTCCATCATTTAAAGAAGCCTCACTCACTCCCTGTGTAAGCACTGTAAGATATTCCTCTCAGGGGATGGAGCCACTCTTGGAAGAGCAGAAGGTTCCAAGTTCCCTCCCTGTCAGCATCTCCAAGATAGGGCTGAGAGAGATTCCTGCCTGCAACCTTGGAGAAGCCGCTGCCAGTCTGGGTAGATGATACTGAGCTAGATGGACCAAGCATCTGACTCAGTATATGGCAGCTTCTTATGTTCCTACCCCAGAAAAAGCAGCAAAGGCCAGTGCAGCCAGGCAGGTAGGAGATTCTTCCTTCAGCCTCCCAGGAGCCAAGTCAACCCCTTCAATTCCTTCCTGGCCAGAAACTTGGCTGGGTGAGACCATATGTACAGTGGAATGCAGGGTCTTCTCCCCCTGCAGATTCCAGCTGGGCTGGTACTAAACTCTCTCGCCACCCCAGTTTTTCCTGCCAGATGGTCTTTGAGAGGAATAGAAAACTAGCCTGGAAAGCAGACTGGAAGGTTTGACCTAATCCAAAAAGACAGAATTTCCTAAGAGGAATCTGGCCCATTTTCTGAATACGTTTGGAAATGTCAAGCAAGCTTCATTAATAAGGTAAACAAACAGTTGATCTTAGCCAAAAGGCTGAGAAGTGAAGTCTCCCAAGCCAACTGCCAGGGAAGTAGAAGGGTTTCCAATAGGACAGCAGGGATTTTAGTTGGAATCCCTGCTGTCCTAACAGAAATCCTTCTGGTAATGCGCAATAGGGTGCATATTGGTCCAATATTACTATTGGACTGCTATAGCTGCAACCAGTGTTCCCTCTAACAGGGATTCCCAGATGTTATTCACTACAACTCCCAGCATCCCCAGCTGCAAAGGCCTTTAGCTGGGGATTCTGGGAGTTGTTAGTCAACAGCATCTGGGAATTCCTCTTAGAGGGAACACTGGCTGCAACCCCCTAATATTCACTATTTTTCAAGTGAGGGGCACGTTGGCAGAAAACTGTTGGTGTGAGTGCTATTTCTGGCCTCTGTGAGGCCTCTGTGAGGGCTGCACTTTTCCCAGCATGGGGGGTGGGGGGGGGTTAAGAGACACAAAGCCCTGACAAGCCCCAGTGCAATCTTAGACAATGTGCATGGACTGATGGGAAATGTAGTCCTTCTAGAAGTATAGCTCTATGGAGAAAACACTGAGAAGGACTACACTCCAGTCCGCAGTGCACCAGGAGTACCTTCCAAGATGGCCCTGGGGCTCAAGAAGGCCCAGTTTCCCTTAGAGTGCCACCAGATGAGGAAGGTGCAGCCCAACAGGGTGGGTACGCTCACCTCGGCATGGTGCCAGAGGAGCTGATGTGTTTGGCTTGGGGCTGCAGTTTCCCATAGGCCTAACAGTCAGGGAGCGACGCTGAAGGTTGATGGGAGCAGCCTTACAAAAAACACTGATGGAAACAATGTTGAGACAGATGAACCGATGGTCTGACTTGATATAAGGTAGAAGGCTGACTTGGTATAATTTGTCAGACACAAACAATGGACCTGAGCAGTGAAGTACAGTGGACCCTCGACTTACGAACTACTCGACATCTGACGTTTTCGACTTACGAACGACAAAAATGGCCGCACGCTTACGAATTTTTCGAGCTACGAACGGAAACCGTTGGCAGTTTAGATGCGGTTTCCTCAACTTACAAATTTTTAGATGCGGCTTACTCGACTTACGAATTTTTTCAGACCTCCGTGGGTGCGCTTTTCGACTTACGAAATTTTCGACCTATGAACGTGCATTTGGAACGGATTAACTTCGTAAGTCGAGGGACCACTGTAGTTGCCAATTCAGAAGTGCAGGTACTCTCCATGACAGCCCCCATAGCCACACCCACCCTGACAGCCACACCCATGGCCACTCCCATCCCAGTGGCTACACCCCTTACATCAATAGATGCAATAATGGGGGGGGGGTGTTCTGTTGCAAGAAGTCAAGGATCATGTAAATTCCAGGGGATGTACCAGAATGAATGACTGGTCCCTTCCAATTGGCCATAGGAATGCAGAGGAATGCCAATGGGCATTTTGAAATTCCATGGCCATTTGGAAGGAACTAGTGCACCTCAGTGGGCATTCCCTGTCATTTGTTTTAAGATGTCTTGACACTAGTCCATAGGACTTGCATGCTGATGGTCCCAGGTTCAGTCCCTGGCAGTATCTCCAGGAAGGGCTGGGAAAGACTCCTGCCTCCGCCAATCAGTGTAGACAGTACTGAGCTAGATAGACCAGTGGTCTAAGTCCTTGATAAGGCAGCTTCCTATGTTCCTAAGACAGGAAGAATGGCAATAAACAGTTGGAATAGCAAGAGCAGCACATGATTTCCATGTGGAAAGCCAAGAGCTTCGCATTCCTGCTGAGACCCTGGAGGAGAAAAAGTTCCAGGACTACGTCCCAGCCTGTCCCTGCAACATTAAACCACAGGACCCAGGCAAACAATAGATAAAAGACTTTCAGGGAAGCTTTTTTTGAAGGGAATACGATGTTGTTGTATTCATAGAACCAACAGCTGAAAAAAAAAGTGTCTCTGTCTTCTGGAAGAACCCCATAAAGCAATATAATACACATAACGCTGCATTAGCATGACAGCATATGCTCATAGAGCCATTAGGCTCTAATGTAATACACTTGCAGCACCATAACACAACACGGATCACTCAGCACTTTATGGCATTAGCAGAAATGATTGCTGAAGACATAATAGCTGTGCCTTAATGGCATCAGGCACAAAGGCATGACCCATCTTTTTAAAAAAGAAAGGAAAGGACAAGTGGTCATGCAGGCCGTATCTTTGATCAGTTAGTGTAACTCCTTCAGTGGACAGATGCAACTACCATCCCCAGATGCCCGTGTGTCCTCCCGACAGCTGTGCGAGTTTTCCTCAAAGCTCCTGAGAATCACTATGCCACCCAGCCACCCCCCATCCCAGTGTTGGGTGGGCAGTTAAAGAGCCGCCACTGCCACTGCACTACCCCGGGCATTTGCCCCATGTTCTGCTGCCTCCTGGTGGTGGGGCAGCGACTTGCAATATCACAAATCTGAATTTACTGAAACTCACAACCCTACTATTCATGTTTAATCTGAAGTAACTCATGCTATTCTAAGTAAGTATTTTTCCTTATTCCCAGGGAAGTGGGCATAATATTGCAGCCAAACCATTAAAGGAGATGATTCAGTGGGAGGAAACTCTTTCAGGAAGTGATTAATTTTTGATGAGAAACTATTTCCAAAGAAAAGGAGATTCTTCAAATTACTTCTTCCACTCCCCGACCTCCCGTGTTTGTTCCTTCCTTATAAAGCTCTATAGCAGTCTTGGTAGAAATGGGAAGATATTCCTAATGCATCTATTCCACTTTGGAAGCAAGACAAGATACATAAGAAGACCCTTGCTGGGTGAGGCCCAAGACCTCTCTAGTCCAGCATCTTGTTTCCCACAGTGGCCCATCAGATGTTTCCGGGAAGCCCACAACCAGGAGATGAAGGTGAGCCCCCTCTTCTGCAATTAGTATTATTGAGAGTCATCCTGCCTCTGAACCTGTCTGTATTCTCTAGCCATCAAGACTAGCAGCCATTGATGGACCTGTCCTCCATGAATTGTCGAGGCCCTTTTTAGAGCCATCCAAGCTGGTGGCCATCACCACATCCTGTGGTGGAGAATTCCATAGATTAATTATGCACTGTGCAAAAAAGTACTTCCTTTAGCAATCAGTTTCATGGGATGACTGTCTGGTTCTACTGTTGTGAGGGAGGGAGAAAAATGTCTCTACAAATATGTATATGCTAGTTTTCATCAAAAGTTCTCAAGGGAGTTTACATAAAAAAGTAAATAAATAAGTATATAAGGCAATATAGTGGCAATGATATAGGCATTCTCTCTTACTTCAGACAAGATATTAAGACTGCATTAATGCATTCCTATATCGAGCAGCAGCAATATAGGAAGGTGCTGAAAGGCATCATCTCAGACTGTGTGTGCAGGGGTGTATCTAGGGTGGGGCGGGCAGGGCACTTGCCCTGGGCGCCATTTGAAGGGGGGCGCCATTTTATAAAATTATTTAAAAAAAAAAAAAAAAAGGCCCCTGAAAACACAATGGCCACTGCACATGCTCAAATGGCCTCTGTGAGGCCGTAGGCCAGGCCAGGCCTCACAGAGGCCATTTGAGCATGCACGGTGGCCATTTTGTTTTTAGCGGCCATTAAAAAAAATTAATGGCCATGACAAATGCTAAAATGGTCCCTGCAAGGCCCTAGAAGCCAGCGGGTGGAGGGGGAACCTTTGTAGGACCCCCCCCCCACAGCCTTTAGGAAGCCCCCCAAAGGGACTACAGGTATTATTTTTAATTCAATATAATATAAATCACTGTACACATATTCAGTTTTGGCACTATGTACAGAGAATCAGGGCTTGTGAATAATGAGCTGAAGCTTATGAGCTAGGATTGTATTCATTTGCTCTTACTTTGCTTCTTGTGATAATTGAGTTAAATCTGATGTCTTAATAATATGGCTATTAATGGTGAGTTTGTCTTTGAATCAGTGTGAAATCCTTAGTATTAAGGCCCACTGGGAGTTCCTTGCTCTCTTTCTCTCATTTTAACTGTCTTTCTGAAATACTAGAATATATTCCAAGCAGTGACACAGTTTACTCTGCATATCCTTTAATTATTTTCAGAGTATCTGGGAAAGGTCAAATTCTCCATTTATTTTTAAAACTTATGTAATAGTGATGCTACAATGCATAGCAGAGAATTAGATAGGCACTTCTGTTTAGTTTTCCAAGTACACCTCCACATAGTACTGGGGTATTTCATGAGCCCCATCATATTGAAATTTGTAGTTTGCGAGCATTTTTTGGTCTGGCTACGTCCACTGCGAAATAGTTTTTGAAATATTAAAAGATTAACAAGCTTGACTTGTATTTTTCAGCTGATATTATGGTAAAGTAATCTGAAAGATGGGTGTCAGATGTTTGGACAGGGTGCGCAATTTCAGTGCTTGCCCTAGGCACTATTTTCCCTAGATACACCACTGTGTGTGGGAGGAGGCAATGGTAATCCCTTCCTGTATTCTACCAAGAAAACCACATGACTCTGTGGTCACCAGGAGTCAACACAGACTCGATGGCACAACCTTAATCTTAAAACAATTAAAAATAAAGATCTTACCAAACTTGAGCAAACACATTTCAATGTTAAAACATAATTCTCCATGCTCTGTCTCAAACAGCTGGAAACCCTTGAGCTTAAATACAGCGACTGAAAGTAAATAACCAATCCAAAAATGGGAGAAGGTGATGACACTATAGAACATTTTTTAACCCTTTTATAGCCCAATGAATTTCATTTCCTCTTTCATTTCTTTCCTGACATTAATAGTTGGCTGCTGCTGTTCAATATGCATGGCTTCTTTAATCTTACGCTTAACTGAATTACCTTCTATAAACAAAATAAACGCTTTTGTTTGCACAACTCCTCCTTTATTTTTTTCTTCGAAAAAACATTCTGGAATATGAAGAATTTTACATCAGGGAAACAGGAAGACCCCTGCTAAAATAGTATAAAGAACATTTGGCAGACATGCAACTTCATAAAAACTGGTGATTTTACTTATTATAAAAGTCATTATAATTATTAATATAAAATATATATTGATCTAAGGAGAACATTGAAAATACATATTTAAATATATATTTAATATAAAATCGATATTAATATATAATACTAATATAATATAATATAATATAATATAATAATATATATTGATATAATTATAAAAGTTATAAATATTATAAAAACCTGTTTTACTTTTTAATTGTTTTACTTATGCATTAAAGCAGTCTTGATATCTTGTCTGGAATAAGTAAATAAGTAAGTAAATAAGGCTCCTTGTCACAAATGGGCTCACAACCTAAAGAGAAACATAAGATATGACATCGCCAGCAGCCACTAGAAAGATGCTGTGTGTAGAATCTGAGGGCGAGAGTTGTGGTGTGCGAGGACAAGTGGAATCAGGAATATGAATAGTTCAATGAAATAGATATTACTAGTTTAACCCATGAGAGGATCTGCATGTTAGTACTTGATTACTCTGCTTGCCCCCTCCCCCACAGCCCCTGCTTTATTGTTCATTCTCAAAAGTGTTCCTCTTAGAAACAAGGAGAAGAAGAAACGAGGAGATCTTTTGCAGATCTCTGCAAAAGATCTGGTTGTCAGGACCCCACCACCACCACCACCTCCACCAGCAGCCCCAGCAGCAGGATCAAGCCTTCTCTCCTCCCTTCTCCTCTTCAGGGATGGGGTGACTGTCAGGGCTCCCCCTGCCCAATCAGCATCTCCTCCTCCCCCCCAAGCAGGCAGCGGCATGCCCCAACCTGTCTAGGGCCCAGCTCCAGCTCCTCCTCCCCACTCTCACTCTCACAGTATCACAGCAAGGCCCACAGGAGTCTGGCCAGCTGCCCATGCCCAGGCAGAGAGGGAGGCTGGCGAGTGGGCAGGCGACGCCAGGGTGAGGTGCAATGGTGGGGAGGAAGTGGGGGGAAGAAGTAGCGCCGAGAATCAGAAATAGGGAGAAGGGTGCCAGTTGGGACCCTCCTCTGCAAAAGAGCTGGTTATCAGGACCCCTCACCAGCCCCAGCAACAGGATCAAGCCTTCTCTCCCCCTGAGCCCGGGCACCCGCATTACGCCAGACGCCAGCTTCTCGGCCTGCGTGCCTGTCAGCTGGGCCACTCAAGGCTGCTACTACTGCTGGAGTTTTCACTGGCCACAGCAGTGGCAGGGGCAGGGTTTGCCACGTGCTGCCTAAGCCTTTTAAATATATAGATGTACAGAGAGGTAGGGATGTGCACAAAACCGGTTTGCCCAGTTCGGTTCGAATTCGAACCAGGTTCGAACCAGGAGGGGGTGGTTCGGTTTTGGTTTTGTTTGAACCTCCCCCTGGTTCGGTTCGAATTCGAACCGGTTCGCACATCCCTACAGAGAGGCAAGCACAGACTGCTTTTCAAGTGCTCTCGCTGCTGGCTGTTTGTTAGCCCCTCCTTGTTTTGTTAGTCCCGCCTCTTGCTGCTGGCTGTTTGTTAGCCCCGCCTCTACTCCAGGACTGGAATACAACTAACTAAAGCCCCATTCAAAAGCTGGCCTGCATCAAGGAATGGATTAACCAAAATCACCACACTGTGATGGGGCTGTTGCTCCCCTCTTGCTAAATATAAGAGAGCCACCATTTTAAAAGGTAACTCTTGGTTTTCTGTCCGCTCTTTGCACATCATGCATTATTTTATAAACCTCTATCATGTCTCCCCTTGGTCACCCTTTTTTCTAAACTAAAATGTCCCAAATGTTGTCCTGTTCCTCATTTGGTGTGCTAGACCCCCTGATCATTTTGCTTGCTCTCTTCTGCGCCTTTTCCAGTTCTAAAATCTGGAACTCTGACATTTGGAGAAAGAGATTTCAGGAACCTCATTACCCAGAAGCCTGAGGCTGCAGTGACCCCCAAAGGGAAAGAAGCAAACCTCTTCTCATCAGACAGGTTTCCTAAAGCTCTGGATTTCACCACTAACATATTCCAGTGCATGATCCAAGCACAATATCTGCATGAAAAGTTGCATTAGCATCAGCACGAGGGGAGTTCGGTTCAATCTATTAAAGTGTCATTGATGGGTTTTGAAGGTAGCTTAGCACAAGAGAGGCATTAGGGAAGTAAATGCCACATTTGTATTCAAAAGAGCTTTCTTTTTCTTTTCTTTTTTTCATTGAAAGTCATTGATGTAAGAAGTGGTGCTTAAGACAGTGTATAAAAGGAGGAGTGCATCTTTGCTATGAGACAGAAGGCTGTGTTTATGTCGAATGGTAAAGGGAAGCAAATAGCCCATTTAGGAAATGTATATCTTTTGTGTCTCCTCATTAGTGGCAGGCACAGAGGGCTCTGAATGCACTCAGCAACTCTTGGGAAATGGAGGTACCAGAACGCTCCAAAAGCTCTGCGAGTGGGAGACGTGTTTCATCCTTGCATCTCCCTCCAATGCTCTTTTCAGCTTTCTGCCAGGACTATGAGTGCTTTCCTGCTGCGTTTCTTTGTGCCAGACTTCACTACTTTTATTGCTTGCTGTGTCTTGTGATTCCTTACCAGCTGGATCACCTCACAGTGCTGGAAAGGGGGTTAAATCACACTGGTCATGGCTAGTGAACCCATCCTCTCCCCGGACATACTAGGCTCCCCTTTGGAGTGCATTATAGCCACCTTCATCTGTGGTGTTGCTTCCCTGGAGGTCCCTTAAGTACCACAGAGCATAAATCACAGCCCTTTCTTCTATCCCACCCTTCCTCCCAGCCAGTTCCCTCCTCTTCCTGGATGGTCACCAGATCATCTCTGGTAGCCCGTGATGGCAAACCTTGACCTCAGCCTATCCCAGCCTCCCTGGGGGCTAGTGGGGCTGTTGCCACTCCACTTCCCCCTGGACCAGGTGGCTGTCTACAAGCTGTGTTGGCCGGCCTGCTCCTGCACAGCTCTGCCTCCCCCCTGGTCCTGCCTTCCCACCCTGCAGTTGATGGCAGGATGGGCCCACCGCAGAGACTCAGGCCATGTAATGGCCACTGAGGATGGCCTGAAGCATCTGCTGTCTTCCAGCTGCCAGAACTCAAGCAAGGCACCAAGATCCTGTCGCTTTGCCTCCGGGCTGGGGAGCTCAGACACACCTTTATTTTTCGAATGGGATGGGAATCGAGTTGCCAGGTTTCCTGAATCTCACACCCTGAGATTCAGAGGGCAAAATATTTACATGTATGTGGACTAGAGCCAAGATGCACAGTGGCACTGGCTGCCGATATGTTCCTGGGCAAAATACAAAGGGCTGGATATAACCTTTAACAGCTTAGGTCCAGGTTACCTTAGAGAGTTCCTCCTTCTGTCTGATACCCACCAAACATTGAGGACATCTGGAGAAGTCTGTCTCCAGTTGCCACCAGTACGTCCGGTGGAGACTCAGAACCGGGCCTTCTTTGTGGCTGCTAATGGGCTGTGGAATGCACTCCTGGCAGAAATCTGTAGCTTGGGTCCATTGTTGGCCTTCAAAAGAGCCCTTAAAAGTATTTGTTTGGTCTGGCCTTCCAAGGTTTTTAAATTGCTTTTTAATGTTTTTAACTTTTTAATTGTTTTTCTATTGTCTTAAGCCAATGTTTTAAATGATAGTTAGGAGTGTGTGTTTTTGTTTATTCTTGTAGTGCACCGCCCAGAGCCTTTGGATGGGGTGGTATAATGCATAATATTACATTTATGCATGTAATAAATGAATGCATAGATAAATATGCATCCACTCCACACACAGAGATTTCATGACTGCAGACCCAACATTTCCCCAAAGTGCTGGGTGCTTGGATCTTGGTTGTGGCTAATGTCGAGATTCTTCATGACATGAAGCCTAGGAGGAAGGAGTCTCCTGTGGTGGCTTTCTCCTAGTTGATTGGGTTCTCTGTGCCAGGGTTGGGCAACAGTGGCCCTCCAGCTGTTGTTGAACTACAATTCCCACCATCCCCATCAACAATAAATTGTGGCCAGGGATGATGGGAGTGGTAATTCAACAACAGCTGGAGGGCCATGGTTGCCCACAATGCCCCTTTCTGTGCTCCTTTGCTGCATTGGCCTGGATCAAGTTCCTTTTGAAGAGCCACTGCCCAATGGCCCTGTAGCCAGACATTACATAGGAACACATGTAGCTGTCTTCTACCAAGTCAGACCTTTGATCAATCTAGCTCAGTATTGTCTACAGAGACTGGCAGCAGCTTCTTCAAGGTTACAGGCAGAAGTATCTCTCAGCCCTATCTGAAGATGCCAGAGAGAGAACTTGGAACCTTCTGCATGCAAGCATGCAGGTGATCTTCCCAGAGCGGCACCATCCCCTAAGAGGAATGTCTTACAGTGCTCACGCATGTTGTCTCCCATTCAAATGCAAACCATGGATAAAAAACTGAGGCTGAATCCAGATAAGACAGAGGTACTCATTGTGCGGTGTCGGAACTCGGGAGACGATTTTGATCTGCTGGTTCTGGATGGGGTCATGCTCCCCCAGAAGGAACAGGTATGCAGTCTGGGGGTGCTTTTGGATCCAAACCTTTCCCTGGTGTCTCAGGTTGAGGTGGTGGCCGGAGGTGTTTTTTTATCAGCTTTGGCTGATACGCCAGCTGTTTCTTGAGATGAATGACCTCAAAAGGGTGATACTTATGCTGGTAACCTCTAGGCTGGATTACTGCAATGTGCTCTATGTGGGGCTGCCTTTGTACATAGTACAGAAACTGCAGTTGTTCTAGAATGCAGCAGCCGGGTTGGTCTCTGGGTCATCTAGGAGAGACCATATTATTCCTGTGTTGAAAGAACTGCACTGGCTGCTGATAAGTATCCAGGCAAAATACAAGGTGCTGGTTATTACCTACCAAGCCCTAAACAACTTAGGCCCTGGGTATTTAAGAGAACGTCTTCTTTGCCATGAGCCCCACCGCCTGTTCAGATCTTCTGGAGAGATTCATCTGCGGTTGCCTCCCACTCGTCTGGTGGCTACTCGGGGATGGGCCTTCTCTGTTGCTGCCCCTGGACTTTTGAATGCACTCACTGTTGAAATAAGAGCCTCCCCATCTCTGGCAACTTTTAAAAAGGCACTGAAGACACATTGATTCACCCAGGCTTTTAATAAGGCTTTTATAGTTTTAAGATTTCCAACACTGGGTTTTAAATGTTTTCACGTTTTAAATAGTTTTAATTGTTAATTGATTTGATGTTTTAAATGATTTTAATTGTAAACTGCCCAGAGATGCAAGTTTTGGTTGCTATAGACATATTTCAAATAAATAAATAAATACATACATACATACATACATACATACATACATAACAAACTAGGGTGGACCCTGCCTAGCAAAGGGGGCAATTCATGCTTGCTACCCCAAGACCAACTCTCCTCCCATTGCTTATGTTGCACTGCTGCCACTGCAAGGTTGGCAGAGCAGCATCATATGACACCTCCTCAAGGCTGGCTGTGATGCTTACACTCTGTGGTTGATTCCCAAGACTGCTGCACTAGTTATTTAAGTTATTTAAAAGGGCTTTAAAATCCATATGCATTTTCAGGAGGTTATTGACTCTTTGTCATAGCACTTACACTTACATTTATATACCGCTTTATAGCCGAAGCTCTCTAAGCGGTTTACAATGATTTAGCATATTGCCCCCAACATTCTGGGTACTCATTTTACCGACCTCGGAAGGATGGAAGGCTGAGTCAACCTTGAGCCCCTGGTCAGGATCGAACTTGTAACCTTCTGGTTACAGGGCGGCAGTTTTACCACTGCGCCACCAGATCCCAGGATGACCCCAGATCTGGGACTCATCCACCCCCTGGAAATGAGGAGGACAATTAGGGGGATGGGACTGGTTAGGAACTACCTGCCACTAGGGGCTCCCACAAAAAACAACCAGGGGAACCAGAACTCTATGAAAATGGACCCCACCTTGACACAAGGACACAGCCATGTCTGAGTCCTCCAACTTGGAGGAGCCCCCAATGACCAGCCAGTCATAGTGGAGTTTTCCCCAGCAGCGCCAAAGCCAACACTTCAAGAATCAGGTGAGGGTTTTAAAGAACACAGC